>NC_068917.1:35869118-36191975 GCF_023091745.1 Budorcas taxicolor
TTAAGTAGTGTTCATTACTGTCTTAGATCGAAAGATAAGAATAGTAATTGAAATATATTATTCACTGTTATAATGCTAATACAGTATTTAAATCTAATAATTTGTCTATCAGCTTACAAAATGTACACTCCAGTATTCTTGCCTGGAAAATCACATGCACAGAAGAGCCTGACAAAATACTCCTCAAAACTTTAAAATACATTATCATAGCATCAAAAGACCACTCTTTTTATGAATGGAATTTTACCTGAATGACTGACTGACTTTTGGAACCACATGGATTGAATTTCAAACAAATCATTCATTGATTGAGAATTAGATCTTGTTGAAATAGTTTTTAAAGTCCAACATTAAATATTTTACCTCACCCACTAACTTTACAGACAAGGGAATTCACTCATGTAAGTCTTGCACATATGAAATTATTTATACCAGGTCATACAGTAAATAAAAAGTATAGTTAGGATGCACATATGCTCAGTTGTGTCCAACTCCTTGTGACCCCATGGACTGTAGACCACCAGGCTCCTCTGTCCATGATATTTTCCAGTCAAGAATGCTGGAGTGGATTGCCATTTTCTTCTCCAGGGAATATTTCTGGCCAAGGGATTAAGCCCATGTTTCCTGTGTCTCCTGTATTGGCAGGTGGATTCTTTAACATTGAGCCATGTGAAAACTCCATAGTTAGGATAAGAAAGTGTAAACTATCTTATATTTGAGAATTGACCAAATTGTTAAAATTGGTTATAAGAGAATATGAAATTCTATTAGAAATTTCTAGAATTCAAAATTAAGAATCCTATTTTTAAAATGTAAAAAAATGTAATACTGAAGATGATGATTGCAGCCATGAAATTAAAAGATGCTTACTCCTTGGAAGGAAAGTTATGACCAACCTAGATAGCATATTAAAAAACAGAGACATTACTTTGCCAACAAAGGTTCATCTAGTCAAGGTTATTGTTTTTCCAGTGGTCATGTATGGATGTGAGAGTTGGACTGTGAAGAAAGCTGAGCACCGAATTGATGCTTTTGAACTGTGGTGTTGGAGAAGACTCTTGAGAGTCCCTTGGACTGCAAGGAGATCCAACCAGCCCATTCTAAAGGAGATCAGTCCTGGATGTTCTTTAGAAGAACTGATGCTAAAGCTGAGACTCCAATACTTTGGCCACCTCATGCGAAGAGTTGACTCACTGGAAAAGACTCTGATGCTGGGAGGGATTGGGGACAGGAGGAGAAGGGGACGACAGAGGATGAGATGGCTGGATGGTATCACTGACTCGATGGACATGAGTTTGGGTGAACTCTAGGAGTTGGTGATAGACAGGGAGGCCTGGCGTGCTACAATTCGTGGGGTCACAAAGAGTCGGACATGACTGAGCGACTGAACTGAACTGACATATGTATATGATCTCTGTTCATATATAATGAACATATATAATGATCTCTGTTCATTTCCAAGGCAAACCATTAATGGAAAATGGAAATGAACAGAGATCATTCTGTCCTTTTTGAGATTGCATCCAAGTACTGCATTTCAGACTCTTTTGTTGACTATGATGGCTACTCCATTTCTTCTAAGGGATTCTTTCCCACAGTAGTAGATACAATGATCATCTGAATTAAATTCACCCATTCCAGTCCATTTTAGTTCACTGATTCCTAGAATGTTGACATTCACTCTTGCCATCTCCTGTTTGACCACTTCCAATTTGCCTTGATTCGTGGACCTGAGTTTCCAGGTTCCTATGCAATATTGCTTTTTACAGCATCAGACCTTGCTTCTATCACCAGTCCCATCCACAGCTGGGTGTTGTTTTTGCTTTGGCTCCATCCTTTCATTCTTTCTGGAGTTATTTCTCCACTGATCTCCAGTAGCATATTGGGCACCTACCGACCTGGAGAGTTCATCTTTCAGTGTCCTATCTTTTTGCCTTTTCATACTGTTCATGGGGTTCTCAAGGCAAGAATACTGAAGTGGTTTTCCCTTCTCCAGTGGACCACATTCTGTCAGACCTCTCCACCATGACCCATCCATCTTGGGTGGCCCCACATGGCATGGCTTAGTTTCATTGAATTAGACAAGCTGTGGTCCATGTGATCAGATTGGCTATTTGTCTATGATTGTGGTTTCAGTCTGTCTGCCTTCTGATGCCCTCTCTCAGTGACTACCATTACTTGGGTTTCTTTTACCTTGGAGGTGGGGTATCCCTTCATGGCTGCTCCAGTAAAGTGCAGCCGCTGCTCCTTTCCTTGGATGTTTGGTAGCTCCTCATGTCCTCACGTTTAGATCTAACACCTCACGTAGTTTGTGGGGTAGCTCCTCCCACAGCTCCTCACGTTTAGAACTAACACCCAAAAAAGATGTCCTTTTCATTATATGGGACTGGAATGCAAAAATAAGAAGTCAAGAAATACCTGAAGTAACAGGCACAACTGGCCTTGGAGTACAGAATGAAGCAGGGAAAAGGCTAATAGATTTCTGCCAAGGGAACACACTGGTCATAGCAAATACCCTCTTTGAAAAACACAAGAGAAGACTCTACACATGGACAACTCTACAGATGATCAACACCAAAATCAGATTGATTATATTCTCTGCTCTATATAGTCAGCTCTATAGTCAGCAAAAACAAGACCAGGAGCTGACTGTGGCTCAGATCATGAACTCCTTATTGCCAAATTCAGGTATAAATTGAAGAAAGTGGGGAAAACCACTAGACCATTCAGATAGGACCTAAAATCAAATCCCTTATGATTATACAGTGGAAGTGAGAAATAGATTTAAGGGACTATCTGATAGACAGATTGCCTCATGATCTATGGATGGAGGTTCATGACATTGTACAGGAGACAGGGATCAAGACCATCCCCAAGAAAAAGAAATGCAAAAGAGCAAAATGGCTGTCTGAGGAGGCCTTACAAATAGCTGTGAAAAGAAGAGAATCAAAAGCAAAAGAGAAAAGGAAAGATATACCCATTCGAATGCAGAGTTCCAAAGAATAGCAAGGAGAGATAAGAAAGCCTTCCTCAGTGATCAATGCAAAGAAATAGAGGAAAACAATAGAATGGTAAAGACTAGAGATCTCTTCAAGAAAATTAGAGATACCAACGTAGAATTTCATGCAAAAATGGGCTCAATAAAGGAGAGAAATCATATGGACCTAAGAGAAGCAGAAGATATTAAGAAGAGGTGGCAAAAATACACAGAAGAACTATATAAAAAAGGTTTTCACTACCCAGATAAACATGATGGTGAGATCACTCACCTAGAGCCAGGCAACCTGGAATGTGAAGTCAAGTGGACCTTAGAATACATCACTACGAACAAAGCTAGTGGAGGTGATGGAATCCCAGTTGAGCTATTTCAAATCCTAAAAGATGATGCTGTGAAAGTGCTGCACTCAATATGCCAGCAAATTTAGAAAACTCAGCAGTGGCCACAGGATTGGAAAAGGTCAGTTTTCATTCCAATTCCAAAGAAAGGCAATGCCAAAGAATGCTCAAACTACCACACAATTGCAGTCATCTCACATGCTAGTAATGTTCAAAATTCTCCAAGCCAGGCTTCAGCAATAAGTGAACCATGAACTTCCAGATGTTCAAGCTGGTTTTAGACAAGGCAGAGGAAGTAGAGATCAAGTTGCCAACATCTGCTGGATCATTGAAAAGGCAAGAGAGTTCCAAAAAAACATCTATTTCTGCTTTGTTGACTATGCCAAAGCCTTTGACTGTGTGGATCACAATAAACTGTGTAAAATTCTGAAAAAGATGAGAATACCAGACCACCTGACCTGCCCCCTGAGAAACTTCTATGCAGGTCAGGAAGCAACAGTTGGAACTGGACATGGAACAACAGACTGGTTCCAAGTAAGAAAGAGTTCATCAAGGCTGTATATTGTCACCCCGCTTGTTTAACTTATATATAGACTACATCATGAGAAACGCTGGGCTGGAAGAAGCACAAGCTGGAATTAAGATTGCCGGGAGAAATATCAGTAACCTCAGATATGCAGATGACACCACCCTTATGGCAGAAAGTGAAGAAGAACTAAAAAGCCTCTTGATGAAAGTGAAAGAAGAGAGTGGAGAAGTTGGCTGAAAGCTCAACATTCAAAATACTAAGATCATGGCATCTGGTCCCATCACTTCATGGCAAATAGATGGGGATACAGTGGCTGATTTTATTTTGGGGGGGCTCCAAAATCATTGCAGATTGTGATTGCAGCCATGAAATTAAAAGACGCTTACTGCTTGGAAGGAAAGTTATGACCAACCTAGACAGCATATAAAAAAGCAGAAACATTACTTTGCCAACGAATATCCATCTAGTCAAGGCTATGGTTTCTCCAGTGGTCATGTATGGATGTGAGAGTTGGACTGTGAAGAAATCTGAGTGCAGAAGAACTGATGCTTTTAAATTGTGGTGTTGGAGAAGACTCTTGAGAGTCCCTTGGAATGCAAGGAGATCAACCACTCCATCCTAGAGGAAATTGGTTCTGGATGTTCATTGTTGGGACTGATTGAAGCTGAAACTCCAATATTTTGGCCACCTGATGTAAAGAGCTGACTCATTTGAAAAAACCCTGATGTTGGGAATGATTGAAGGCAGGAGGAGAAGGGGACGACAGAGGATGAGACTGTTGTATTGCATCACTGACTCAATGGACATGAGTTTGGGTAAACTCTAGTAGTTGATGTCGGATAGGGAGGCCTGGTGTGCTGAGGTTCATGGGGTCACAAAGAGTCAGACATGACTGAGCGACTGAAGTGAACTGAACTGATGGGTATATATTTATATATAGTGACTGCTTCTATAAGAAGATCACTCTTAGCTGTATCAAATTCCTAACCTTTGTTTCTATTGACTACTAATGAGTCTCTTTTTCTTTTATATTACTTCACTGTAATAATGTAGGTTTTAAAATTAATTTTAGAATTCATTTCTTTTTCTACTATCTATTTTTGTTTCCAGTTACACCAGGATTCCAAGACATTTCAGTGTTTTTTTGTTTTAGTTTTTTCACTCAGTGTGTTGTAGTTTCATAAAGAACTCAGTTACAGTTTGTTGGGGTTCAATGATTTGTATTCCTCTTTCCAATTTTGCAATTCTTTCCTAGGACAGTTGCCCCTTATTCTTAGTTCCTGTTTCCATTAGTAAATGTGCTGCCACTCTTGGCATTGTTACTGCTCATGAATTGAGCCCATCTCATTTTCAGGGCATGTATCATCAATGATGCCCTGTAATCAGACATTGTCATTTTTCATGAAAAAAAAAAAAAAAAAGGAAGACATAATCCTGGTGTTTTGATGTGAGGAACACATGAATGATTATCTTCTGTGGGCTATGTTCTTTAGGGAAGTTTTTAAAGTAGTGTTGCTTATGTCTCAATATCCAGCAGGGGTTTATTTTATTATGATGCTTCCTTCATATTTTGTTCATAATGCAATAATTCTCCTAGGAGAAAACTCAGCTAAAAGAAGAAGCTCAAATAAGCTTAGACCACTTATCTTGGACTCAGAGCAGAGGAATAATTATGGAAAAAAGCATGACATATATTATTCTATAGACCACCTGTCTAATCCTTCTGGGAACTGAGTCTGAGTTCAAGCAATGTAATGACAGGTCAGGGATGAAAGCTAGAGATAGCCTTTGCTGCATATATATCCTCTTGTTAATTTTTATTTCTTTTTAAAATAATATAATTTAGTTTAGTAGAATAAACACTATGGGTTAAGTACAACTGTATATGAACACACACATAGTTGCACAGTGTACGAGGAATTATTTTAAGTCATGAATTTTAAAAAGGACTTCCTTAGAGAGACGAGAACAGATTTATAACCAGCTGGTGCCAGGTTATATTTGGCATATGGAACCTAGATTTAGTTATCATCCTCAAAGTCCATGAATACCATTCTAATAACACTATTGTGCATGTAAGACAAATGGTTGGGGAATTCCTTTAACCGATACCCAGGTGATGAGACAAGGTCAAATGTAATCACAATGCACTGAAGTTGCTGAGGTTTGAGTCCCTAACTAGCTTCTCTGAGGCAGCCAGAGATGTCAGTGCTGCAGGGGAAGCCTATGGTATTTTGAAAGATGTGAAAACAGCAAGGTGTTTTTCTGTATTTTTGTATGCTAGTATAGACATACAGGTTTGTTAAATGAAATATGTGAAAGATGTTACGTCCTGAGAGCCAGACCACTAGGGTACCATGAGGTCCTTGTCTTCTCTTAGAAAAGAGGTACTGATACATCCTCTGTGCCTTCATTCTTAAAGGAACCTCTGCGTTCCTGGGTGAATAGATAAAGAGTCAGCTGAATAGATAGAGTTCTTCTGAGTCAAGATTCTTTACCACATCAACTCAGGTTCCCTATCTCCCACCTCAGTAGCACTTATCATCAAGAAAATAGCTTTCTTCTCTACCTGGTAGGGAATTCCATTATTTTATATTGACTTCTCTGACAAATTATTACCCTACCCACTCCGTCTTCTTATCTCTCAGAAAGATTCCCCTCACTGACTCTTTCTGAATTCTGGTTTAGCCTATAGCTGACTGGGCTAGAGATCAATTGCTGATCCAAGCCAAGCCAATAAGATTATGTCTTAAAAATTTGAATTTGGGATACAGAAAATTCCATTTATTTCTAAATAATAAATTTTGAGATATACTTTAAAAGGGAGACTGAAATGGCCATACTAGATCTTTGTTTAAGTTCAACAAAGAATGATGTGCAGTTGGCTTCAATTCCTCCTAAGCATTTGATGTACACAGAAGCATGATAGTCCTCTTTTAGTTTTGAAACACACCCTTTTAATTTTATGTACAAGGCTGCCTATTGTCACCCTACTTATTTAAATTATATGCAGAGTACCTCATGCAAAATGCCAGGCTGTATGAAGCACAAGCTGGAATCAAGATTTCTGGGAGAAATATAAATAAACTCAGATATGCAGATGACACTACCCTTATGGCAGAAAGTGAAGAGGAACTAAAAAAGCCTTTTAATGAAGGTGAAAGAGGAGAGTGAAAAAGCTGGCTTTAAACTCAACATTTAAAAAACTAAGATCATGACATCCTGTCCCATCACTTCATGGCAAATAGATGGAGAAATAATGGAAACAGTGACAGATTTTATTTTCTTGGGCTCCAAAATCACTGCAGATGGTAACTGCAGTCATGAAATTAAAATACGTTTGCTCCTTGGAAGAAAAGCGATGACAAATCTAGACAGCATATCAAACAGCAGAGACATTACTTTGCCAACAAAGGTTCATCTAGTCAAAGTTATAATTTTTCCAGTAGTCATGTATAGACGTGAGAGTTAAACTATAAAGAAAGGATCTATGCTTTTGAACTGTGGTGTTGGAGAATATTCTTGAGAGTCCCTTGGACTGCAAGGAGATCCAACCAGTCAATCATAAAGGATATCAGTCCTGAATATTTAGTGGAACTATTGATGCTGAAGCTGAAGCCCCAATACTTTGGCCACCTGAGGTGAAGAACTGACTCACTGGAAAAGACCCTGATCCTGGGAAAGATTGAAGGCAGGAGGAGAAGGGGACGACAGAGGATGAAATGGTTGGATGGCATCACCAACTCGATGGACATGAGGTTGAGCAGGCTCTGGAAGTTGGTAATGGACAGGGAAGCCTGACATGCTGCAGTCCATGAAGTCGCAGAGTTAGACATGACTGAGCAACTTAACTGAACTGAGCTGAACTGACCCTTACCTCAGGTGGGTTCTCTTTCTTGAAATCAAATATTTGCTAAACAATATTTGGGGAGAATGGGTCTATTTAGGCAATCTGCATAATCAGAGTGACAAGTTGAAACAGGCCTTCTCCTACAACAAAGATTCTGCTCTTAGTTTTTTCACAATGGATTTGTTTTACTACAAGTGTGAAGACAGAGATGCATCCTGTCTCCAGTATATCAATAAGAATTATAGTATGAGGGGAAGAAGATGCTTTTAACCTTTATTCCATTTTGACCATTATACATGGAGTCAAGTTTATTTATGTTTTGGATTTTTTTCTGGAAAATTTAGCCTTTAAAAATGCATTTGAATCCAAATGGTATTTTCTTATCATTACAGATTTTTAAAATTTGAACACTAAGATTTCATTGTTGACTAAGATTTTTCAGATATATCTACCCCTTGGGCTTCCCTGGTAGCTCAGACAATTCAGGATATTCAGGTCTGATCTGTGGGTCAGGAAGATCACCTGGATAAGTGTATGGCAACCCACTCCAGTACTCTTGCCTGGAGAATTCCATGGATAGAGGAGCCTAGCAGGCTACGGTCCATGGGGTTGCGAAGAGTTGGACACAACTGAGTGACTAACACTTTCACTTTTTAGTCTAGGTTTGGTTAATTCACTATAATTTGGGATTTGCCAGGTGACACTAGTGGTAAAGTACCTGCCTGCCAATTCAGAAAATATAAGAGAGGTGGGTTCAATCCCAGGGATGGGAAGATTCCCTGGAGGAGGGCATGGCAACCCACTCCAGTATTCTTGCCTGGAAAATCCCATGGGCAGAGGAGCCTGGTAAGGTATACTTCATTGGGGTTGCACTGAGTTGGACACAACAGAAGTGAATTAGCATGCACACAAGAAACAATGGGTCTATTATTTTGATCCCCTCTCACTCATAGTTCCGTCACCAGGAGGGTTCTTTCATTTTGTTCTGTTTTTTTTTTTTTTTTTCCCCAGCTAGCTGCACAGTTCAGTGCAATAAAAGATTCATATTTTACCTATTTTTGATCATTTGAAATAAAACATCTTTTAAGGGAAAATACATATGAAATTCTGGTAACAACTGCCCCAGCTAGGAAAAGCAAAAACTTCCCTGAAAAGAGTCTTGTGTAGATAAAGCTGGGTCCATATTCTTGCAAAGAAAAGTTCAAATATTAACTACTAATTTTTAATTCATTAAGAATTAGAAATTTTATTGCCAAAAACTCTTTGCAAATACTAAAAGAAGTTTTCAAAAACAAGTTTTCAAATTTTTTTAAAAATAAAATTAAAACTGTCTCTGTGCACAATTCAAAAGAGTGGCTCTTCCAAATACTCTAGTATTTTTCATTTCATTGCACTTCTTTTGAGAGATAAAGACACCATGACAATCATTTTTTTAATTGTTAAAAAGGGTTCTTTAACTTTTTTGTCATAAAATTAACTATTTCAAGAGGAAGTAAGAGGATGTGAACTTTACCTTCACTGACAAGGAAAAAAAAAAAAAAAACTTCATGAGGAATAACTCTCAATGAAAAGTAATTGAAAACTAGCAACAGAACTCCTGCATAACAAGGCTATAATCAAGTATGAAAGAATGAAAAGCAATTGAGTTAGGACCTCTACTTGTGGGAGGGAATGCAAAGGAAAAGGGATATCTCAGGGGCGGGCACCCACCCTGGGAAGTGAGCATGCCGGGGGCCAGCATGAGGAACTCCACCCGTTGCAAAGGTCATGAAGAAGGAGGCTTGGCATAGGCAAAGGCGTGATCAAGCCTCAGGAAAACCCCTGTTCGCGAGCATCTAACCCCAAAACCAGAGTCTGTTTTATGCTCTCACCTATACCTCTGACTTTACAGGGGGCTCTCCCCCATAACCGTTTCTCTCAGAGAAGGAGTAAACGTGCAGCTCCAAGGCAATAAAAATTCCTGGGCGTGACAAGAGTGTTTCAGCTTACGGACTCCTCTGAAGGTTATCTAGCCTGCCTGTATAGGTTTGTCTGGCCACATGTGATTGTTTACAGCCTCCCAATCTGAGAGGCATGAGATGTTTTAGACTTACTAAAGGCAAATTCTTTTGGGGAGTTAGAAATTATAAGTATAGTGGGTTGGTTAGGAATTATATTGGTGAAGGGTTTTTCATTTGTTCTGTCAATAATTGCTGCTAATTCCTTGCTCTGGGTAGGACAAGGATGTCTCAGGTCAAACCTCTCTGCTGACAGACTAGCTTGTGTGACAGGATTATCCATACTGCTGCCACTAGCACATGATTGTTTACTACCCCTCAACCATAAACAGCACAGAGAGTTTTGGAGTATTTTGAGAGTCTTAATTAGCACAGTGTTTTTTCTTCTTGTTGAGTCAATGATTGCCACCAGGCCTCCATATCCTTAGGCACCTGGGAATATATTAATCAATGTATTTGGACTATAGAAAAGGAAATATAGTAGTTTTTAAGGTTAGCAATACTAGACTTTTTGAGTTAATGGATTTTCTGTTTTGTAATAGATCACTGTGCTTTGTTATAAATCACTGTGTCCTTGCTATGTAAAAATGTAATTTTATCACTATCTTAAGACTAAATAGATCTTAAGGGGAACATTGGTGAAAGGATTTTCATTTGTTGGGCTGATGTTTGCTGCTAAATCTCCATATTCCCTGCCCTTATAATGAATATAAGTAACATATAGGAGAAATAAGTATTAACCTTTAAGATTAATCCTGTTAACCTTGGGTTAAATAGATTCCTTTCTTGATTGTAACTCACTACACCCTCACCCTATAGGAATGTAACTTTATTTGGAGGGTGGTGCCTGGTTTAAGAAAAAACACCCTTGGAAAAAATGTTTTTTGGTTATCAGAAAGAAAGGATCATAAAATGTCAGCGGGTCTCATGGCCAGAAGATGATGTAATATTCCTAAGACCTTTATTTTTTACATTTATGTGAAGCACCTGATTTTGATAAAGGTCAGGACTGCTGACCCCTGCGTGACTCTGCATTCATCCCTATATGTAACAAAAGGTATATTAGCAAACCCAAAAATAAAGAAATCGGATCAGTTTCTGGAAAGACTGATACCCCCATGTCATTCTTTCTTGCTCCTCGTTTTTCTGGCTGAATTCCCATCTGGAGCATGGATGCGTAGACCAGGTTATTCAGCCTCTTTCTCCACTAATCTTCCTACTACACTATCCATTTCTAATCTCTCTATATATCTGTAATTAAATATGTATTTTTCCAAAGATGCCGACGCCGTCCCCCCACCTTTGAATCACCCTGGATCCAACGGGGCTGGACCCCAGCATGAGCACACAGCCACCAACAAGAATTCTAGTCCTGGGGACTGATATGGAGGAGACAAGACCCCTTGGATGGTTGGAGGACCATAGGGACAGACAGAAAGGCTAGGGAAGCTTTTCACTTGAGAGGAGCACACAAGTGCTGGGTTGACCCTGAGGCAGGGAAGAGAGAGGTCTGCCCTAGAGGTCCCCAATGACCACCTCATGCCATGTCTTACCTTGAGCCAAACTAGCACCCTGGTCTGCTGACTCAACTCACAGCACATCACTGGAACTGGGGTAGCCAAGACAGAGGAAAAAGCTCAACTTTGGGATACAGGGGCCACATGGTCGCAGGACGGAGCTAGGAGTCGTGGGTGGCCATTGCTGCCACTTACTTAAGTAGTGCCACAGAAGCAGCCCAGATTCCTGGTGCCAGCTGCTCTGCCTCAATTCACCCCTCAAAACATGCAGAGGGATCACAGGAGCCCCACCTTCCCTGCAGAATGCTTTCAAACCAGGGTGGGAATAACAGAAGTTGGTCACAGTGATCAGCTATTAGAGAAGAGGGGTCTTTCCCCAAGGCAGGGCAGAGACAAGTCGGCTCTAGCAGCTGCTGGGGTTCTAATGATTACCTCCCCGTCCACCCCAGCTGAAGCTGAGTGAACACTTCCATTCTGCTTAGTCCATGCCATAGTGCAAAGCTGGATCTAGGGTGGCCAGGGTGGGGAAAAGACTAAACTGTGGGCTAAATCTGAGAGAAGCCACAAATGCCTATATAAGCAGTGCATCAGACCTCTATATGTACATGGACCCCCTAGCTTCAGCATCCCCTTTCCTATGGGGCAAAAGTCCTAATTCAAGGAGAGAGAGAAAACAAAACAAAACAAAACATACATTGAAAGGGAACAGAGCCAAATTGAGCCTAACCATTAGACCTATTGCTTCAGCAACTTCCCACTTCCCTAATAGGGCAGTGGTGGCCAGTGAGCCTAACACTAAGCATCAGTTCTAGCCCTTTTACTTCAAGTCCCCTTACCCCCTCCACCAAGGTGATACCTTTCAGCACACCCTGAGAAAAGAGATGATTGGACTTCATGTCAAATCCAGCCCTCCCTTCAAAGGCATCGGGCACACACAGTCTACGTATTGATGTTCCCACATAAGAATATACCTTGAAGACCACAGTAGGTAATTGCTTCACCTTAACTGACAGAGGCATAGAAGGTTAATCAAAATAAAAAGGCAGAGGAACTTCTCTCAACTGAAAGACAAAGAGAAAACCCCTGAAAAAAACAATAAAATAGAAGTAATTTACCAGATAAATAATTAAAGACATTGGTAATAAAAGTGTTAGCTGAATTAGGAGAAATGATTGATCTAAATACTGACCATTTTCACAGGGAATCAAAAAATATAAATAACTAATTAAAAATAAATTTAAGGTTTGAAATAACACACACACACACACACACACACCCTGGAAGGAATAAATAGTAGATTAAGTGATACAGAAGACCAGATAAGTGATCTGGAAAATAGAAAAATGGAAATTATCTAATCAGAACAACAGAGAAAATATTTTTTTTTTTTAATGAAAGCTATTTAAGGGTCTCTGAATAACATTAAACATTATAAGCTTCATTTTTATAAGGGTTCCAGAAGAAAAGAGAGACAGAGAAGGAGATTAAAATGTACTTGAAGGAATTATGGCTGAAAAATTCTGAAACCTAAAAAAGGAAACAGATATCCATATACAGACAGAGAGTCCCTACTAAGATGAACCCAAACAGACCCACACCAAGACATACCATAATTAAAATGGCAAAGGTTAAAGATGAAGAAAGAACTCTATAAGCAGCAAGAGAAAAGCAAAGAGTCATATACAAGGGAATCCCTACAAGGTTATCAGCTGAATTCTCTGCATAAATTTTGCAGACCAGAAGGGACTGGCATGATGTGTCCAAAGTGTGAAATGGGAAAAACCTATAAACTTGGATACTCTACCCAGCAAGATTATAATTTGGAATACAAGGAAAGATAAAGAACTTCTCAAACATACAACAAATAAGAGAATTCATCAAACTAACACTGAGAATTCACCAATACAACACCTGCCTTAAAGGAAATGTTGAAGGATCTTCTCTAAATTTAAAAGAAATAAGAATGTATAGGAATTGGACAATTCTACCAGGAAAGGCAAATATATAATAAAGATTGAAGATCATTAAATTCAAGAGTTTTTTTTTTTAATAAAATGCAAAATTAATATCCTTTATAGAAGTTCACCAAGAAGAAAAGAGAAAGGATACACACATATGCATACACATACACACCAAAAAAAAGGAAGAAAGAAAGAAAGAGGCGAAATAACAAACAGTGCCACAAGGATACAAAAACAGCCATAAAAAAAACACAACAAACATTTAAATGACAACAAATTGGATAACCTATAAGAAATGGACAAGTTTTTAGAAAGACGAAATATGCTAAAATTGAATAAAAAATAAATAATATTTTAAACAAATAATTAATTATAACATAATTTAAACAAATTCATCACTAGTAGTAAAATAATCTATAATTAAAAGAACCCTTCCAGCAGACAAAAGTACCTTAGGACTGTTTAGCTTTATAAGAGAATTCTACCACGTTTATAAAGAATAACCAAAATTATCTTCTCCAACTAATTAAAAAACTAAAGAGGACAGAACATTCCCAAATTCATTGTATGAGGCCACCATTATCATGATAAAAAAGCCATTCAAAGACATAGCAAAAAAAGAAAATTATAGGCCAATAACTTGGGTGACTAAAGAAGCAAACATTAAAAAAAAAAAAAACTATTAGCAAAGTGCACCTAATAATACATAAAAAAGGACCATGATCAATCAATTTGAATTTATTTCAGTGTCACAAAGATATGCCAACATTTGCACATGAGCCAATGAGTTACATCACGTTAACACTCTGCTGCTGCAATATAAAATAGAAATAATAAACAACAAATAGCAGCAAAAATATGCCCATGACATATTCACAGGACTAGAAAAAATAATCATAAAATTCAGAAGGAACCACATAAGACCCAGGATTGCCAAAGTAATCTTGAAAAAATAAGAATAAAAATGGAGACATTATCATCCCAGATTTCAGACTATACTACAAAGCTACAGTAATCAAGGCAGCATGGTTCTGGCATTAAAAAGAGATGCACAAATCAATGGAACAGAACAGAGATCCCAGAAAACACACACACACACAGTAAATTAATATACAACAAAGGAGGCAACAATATGCAATGGAGAAAAGACAGTCTCGTCAATAACTGGTGCTTGGAAAATTGGACAGCTACATGTAAAAGAGTGAGATTAGAACTCTACATCACTCCATATACAAAAATAAGAACAAAAATGGGTTAAAGACCAAATATAAGCTCTGAAACCATGAACTGGAAAAGAACATGGACAGAACACATTTGATATAAATTTTACCACTAATTTTTTCATCTATTTCTTAAATCACAAGAAAAAAGGACAAAAGTCAATAAATGGGATTAACTAAATTAAAAAAAAAATTGTATACTAAGGAAAACTATTAACAAAATGAAAAGACGACCTACACAATGGAAGAAATATTTGTAAATAATGTGACTGGCAAGGGAATAATATCCAAAATTTGTAAACAGTTCATACAATTGAACATCAAAAAATAAAATAACCAGATTAAAAATGGGCAGAATTGAATAGACATTTTTTCAAAGAAGACATACAGATGAGAAAGAAGCACATGAAACAATGCTCAGCATCACCAAACATTGGAGGAAAGCCAATCAAAACCACAATGAGGTATCATCTCACATCTGTTAGAATGGTTATCATCAAAAGTCCACAAGAACTACTGTTGGTGAGGGTGTGGAAAAAAAAAAGAGAATAATTATACATTGTTGATAGGATTGTAAATTGTTGCAGCTGTTTTGGAAAATAGTATGGAGGTTCCTCAAAAAACTAAAGATAGAACAACCATATGATACGACAATTCCACTTTGGGGTATACACATCTCAAAAAACCAAAGAAACACTTATTTGAAAAGATTTATGTATCTCAATGTTCAAAACAGTGCTGTTCTCAAAAGCCATGTTATAGAAGCAACCCAAATGCCCATCAGCAGATGAATGAATAGGAAAGAAGTGACATACATGCATGTGCACACATGTGCATGCACACACACACACACACACACACACACACACACACACACACTGGAATAGTACTCAGCCATAAAAAAGAACAAAAATCTACTATTTACATCAGTGTGACTGGACCTAGAGGGTATTATGCTTAGTTAAGTCAGAGAAAGGCAAATACTATATGATATTATTTATATATGGAATCTAAAATATAATACAAATGAGTGTATTTGCAAAACAGAAACAGAATCACAGAAATAGAAAAAAAAATTTTATTGGTTAACAAAAGAGAGAGGGGGAAATTAAGGGTATGAGATTAAGAGATGCAAACTAACATGTATAAAATTGACAATAATATTACATTTATAGTACAGAGAATTATAGCCATTATCTTTTAATAAATTTTGATGAAATGTAATCTGTAACAACATTGAATATTATGCTCTACACATGAAACTACTATAATATTATAAATCAATCATACATCAACAACAACAAAAAAAATTAACTACTCCCCCTCAACTTCACTTTTCAGTATTTTTCAGTATTTCAGTAAAATCCCTGTGAGAAAAACATATGTGTGTGCATGTTTGTATGTATGATTTCTTAATATCTGGGCATAAATTATTTTAAGCATCTTTCCATTCTAATATTTATGGTTCTTTTTTTATATTGCAGTGATATGAATTAACAGACTATGCTAGGCAACATTAAGGGCTTCCCTGGTGGCTCCTATGGTAAAGAATCTGACAGCAATGCAGGAGATCTGTGTTTGATGCCTGGGTCAGGAAGATCTCTTGTAGAAGGTGATGGCTACCCACTCTGGTAGTCTTGCCTGGAGAATTGGTTACAGTCCATGGAGTCACAATGAGTCAGACACGACTGAGTGCCTTATACTTTCAGACAACATTAAACTAAGAAAATATCTCCAAAATAGTTACACTAGAGATTGAATAAGAGATTAAACTCTTGTGGTTTGGATAATTTACTTAATGATAGTCTAGAAAAATAAAATTATTTAAAGGCCTGGATTATCGCTGATGCCAAAACACACACACAAATACATTTGTCTTCATAACAGTTATATACAAATTGTACTTCCTTAGGCAACTGGGTGAATAGAGGTGATGTTTAATGAGCACACAGAGAAGGAAATAGCAACCCACCCCAATATTCTTGCCTGGCAAATCCCACAGACAGAGCAGCATGAAAGGCTACAGTTCACGGAGTCGCAAAGTCAGACATGGTGACTAAACAGCGCACCTTAATGAACACAGAAAAAATATAAGTGTGAAAGAGAGAGAGCTTAATTGTGCATAAGTCAGAAGATAAGTCACTTCAATGAGGGATACTGATAGAATTTTGAATAGAAGTTTCTAAAATGCATTTTAAAAACACTTTCACAATGTATTTTACTGGGTTAAATACAACCTCCACCACTCTTTAGTTAATGCATACGTGTTAACCACATATTGTCTTGGGTTGCTATGTTTATAAGAAATAATAAGAAGCATACATTTCTTATTTTAGTGATGCATTGGATTCATAATAAAAGGAAGTAAGAAGTGGAGAAAGATATGAAATTACATGTATTTAAGCTTGCTAGGAATTAAAAGGCAGTTTGGAGTCGTAGGACCTTGACATCAATTGAGGTTTTCATCAATCCTACAATCCCCTGAGGATCTGGGACCTTTCTGTTATCTATTCTATTTCCCAACTCTGTATAGTTAACAAGTCAAAATTCCCATAATAATAACAACTATAGATGAGTATTGTTCTTGGTTTGGCAATCTGAACTACATTTGTCAGAGGGATGAAACATGTGGATATGTCTGGAGGGCTCACTGGATATTACCATAAAGTGTCACTTATTATTTGAACTGTGGAAATGTCTGGAAAATATTTATCCCTGGTTTCCCAAGTGTCTCAGACCGTAAAGAATATGCCTGCAATGCAGGAGACCTGAGCTTGATCCCTGGGTTTAAGATACCCTGGAGGAGAACATGGCAACCCACTCCAGTATTCTTGCCTGAAGAATCCCCATGGAGAGAGAAGCCTGGTGGGCTATAGTTCATAGTGTCGCAAAGAGTGGGACATGACTGAGCAACTAACAGCTTTATTACTTTCACCTCAAACTTTAAGATATACATGGAAGGACAGGACAATGCTTCATTTTGTGAAAGGAAAGATTATTCTGACTATAATTTGAAAGTTTTCTCTCAGATAGTCCTTTAATTCAGAAATGTAGACTTATACTTGAGATACAGAGGGAGAAAATGACATTGACAATGTAAATACAAGCTATTAAAAGCCAATTTATAAATTAGATCATATGTGAGAGAAGCAGAGTATACAACCAGGAAGAAAACAAGCTATTGAAATCCTCTCTTCCAAAGTAAAACCTATGAGGCTTCGAAAAATCAAGGCAAAAATCAGCAGATGAACCTAGATAGGATATCAACAATGACTCTGGGAATATCATGACAGTTCCAGGAAGTCCCTTCACAAGCTGCATGTAGGCTTCTCAGAAGGAATTTATGGCCGAGGCTTCGGTGGCCCTAAAGGTGATGCTTCAGCCTTACAGCAGGCAACATACTGGGGTTCAGGTCAAGAAGAGGCAAATATGTTTCTTGACATGTAATAAAGGAAAGCATAACATTAGGGTAGATGAAGACTTGCCTAGGGGTTTGTAGATCTACTTTGAAAGGATTCAAGGATTTGGAAAAAGTTTGTCAAAAAGGTAGATGGGGATTTGAGCCATTAAAGTAAAACTACATTAGATTACTATTGGATTCCTGGCTTTTTGGTATTTTTGTTTATTTTCATGTGTGTGTCTGAGAGCATGGTCTATAATCACAAACTAAAGGAAAGGTTTCAAGCCCTTTCAGAGTATTGATATGTTGTAGTTTTTAACATAAGAATGATCAATTAGTGAATATTTTTTCCTGACTGAAAAGAGGTTGATAGATCTAAGATTTTGGAATTAATAAACGGAAATTGTATATAATATTATAGGGACATATTCTATAAAGAAAGACCAGTATTCTGGCATTTCAGAATGGGGCTTAGGAGTTAGATATGGATTATATTATTTTTGCTTTTGAGGACTGAATCAATCACACATATAATGGATAAAGGCTGGCACTAGGCTCATCAAGTAACTGGATCCTAATATTCTAGCATTGTAGATATGACCTGCAGAACATGGCTATGTGTGTATGTATTGAAAGTGGTAGGTTAGCTGTTAAAAAGACATATATACATTGTGTAGCTACATAAACTGCCGGCTTAATACCTTTGATGGTACATGTTCAAATTATTTAAATATAAAACTGCAGGCAAGAGCCTTCTCCTTGAAATACTGAGAGACATTATCATTGCTAAGAATAAAAGTAAGGAATTAAAGTTCACATTCTAATGGTTTAATTGTCTGTGATCTAAAAATGTCATGATGACAGTTTAATTTTTTTTTTTTTCTATTAAGATCACACTTCTCTGAAGAGAAGGGGATTTTTCTAGCTTTCTCTCTCCAATACAATTGACTATATGATTGAAACTATTCACCACATAACACCTGGAATGGGTAGTGGTGTTAGATTTATCAGACAGAAAATAAAGCACTTCACTTGATCACAGAGAATGTCATTCTTTGTGATATGCAAAGCGGGAGCACAGTGTCATTGGATTTTAGTATTAAAGCATATTACTTAATCCAAAGCATAAAAGAGTTGTACTTCAAACTGAAGTACAATCTGGAATATTTACTACATACAGTTTTATTCCCGATATACATAAGACAGTATACTATAAAAGACTTGAACTTCCTTGTTTTGTAATTTTACAGTCCTCTGACAATTTTTCAAACCTGAAGCCTAAAATGGACCCATCTTTATTGGTCAAGAGGAGAAATATACCCTTTCCTTCTTACTCTAGCTATAGTACTCAGTCCAGTACTCTAGCTATTCTCTTCTATTTACTCTATCTTATTTCCCATGTGCTGTGCTGTGCTTAGTCACTCAGTTGTGTCCGACCCTTTGTGACCCACTGGACTGAGCCTGCCAGGCTCCACTGTCCATGGGGATTCTCCAGGCTAGAATAATGGAGTGGGTTGCCATGCCTTCCTCTAGGGGATCTTCCCAACCCAGAGAGTGAACCCAGGTCTCCTGCACCACAGGCAGATTCTGTACTGTCTGAGCCACCAGGGAAGACCAAGAATACTGGAGTGGGTACCCTATCCCTTCTTCCAGAGATCTTCCAGAATCAGGAATTGAACTGGGGTCTCCTGCACTGCAGGTGGATTCTTGACCAGCTGAGCTACCAGGGAAACCCATACATCATCATTATTTTCTTTTCTTATGGATCATTTTCATAAACATACCACAATGATACTCTGTTTTCCCTCATCAAAGAAATGATAGATTAGGTGACCACCTAATCTATTACAAAGGAGGCAAGAATGTATAATGGAGAAAAACAACATCTTCAATTAATGGTACTGGGAAAACTGCACAGCTACATGTAAATGAATGTAGGACACTCCCTAATATCATACACAAAATAAATTCAAAATATATTAAAAATCTAAATGGAAGCCTGACACAATAAAACTTTTGGAGGAAAACATAAGTAGAGTACTCTTTGACATAAATCACAGAAATATATTTTGGTCTGCCTCCTAGAGCAATGAAAATAAAAAACAAAAATAAACAAATGGGACCTTGTTAAACTTAAAAGATTTTGTACAGCAAAGGAAATCATAGATAAAAAGAAAGGGCAATGCTCAGAATGGGAGAAAATATTGCAAATGAAACAATCAACAGGGATTAATATATTAAACATACAAACAACTCACGCAGCTCAACATTAAAAACACACACAAACAAGTCAAAAAAAGGGAAGGGGGGCAGAAGATCTAAATGGATATTTCTCCAAAGAAGACATCAGTTCAGTTCAGTTCAGTCCAGTCACTCAGTCATGTCCAACTCTATGCGACCCCATGAATCGCAGCACGTCAGGCCTCCCCGTCCATCACCAACTCCTGGAGTTTACCCAAACTCATGTCCATCGAGTTGGTGATGCCATCCAGCCATCTCATCCTCTGACATTCCCTTCCCTCCCAGCATCAGTGTCTTTTCCAATAAGTCAACTCTTTGCATGAGGTGGCCAAAGTATTGGAGTTCAACTTCAGCATCAGTCCTTCCAATGAACACCCAGGACTGATTTCCTTTAGGATGGACTGGTTGGATCTCCTTGCAAGAAGACATATAGATTACTAAAAAAGCACATGAAAAGATGTTCAACATCATTAATTATTAGAGAAACACAAACCAAAACTACAATATGGAATCATGTCACACCAGTCAGAATGGCCATTGTTTAAAAAAATCTACAAATAATAAATTCTGGAGAAGGTGTGGAGAAAAGGGAATCCTTCTGTAAGGTTGGTGAGAATGTAAATTGGTACAGCCATTATAGAGAACAGTATGGAGCTTTCTTAAAAAACTAAAAATAGAGTAACATCTTATCCAACAGTCTCACTCCTAGGCTTATATCTGGAGAAATCCATAATTCAAAAAGATAATACCAACACCTATAGACGTCCCTGGTGGTCCAGTTGTTAAGAATCTGCCTGCTAATGCAGGGGACACGGTTTGACACACTGCAACTAGAGAGTAACCCTTGCTGCCATAGCTAGAAGAAGCCCATATGCAGCAATGAAGATTCAGCAGAGCCAAAAATAAAATGAATTTTAAAAAATCCTAATAAAGAGAAAAGATATATGCACCCTCAATGTTCATTGCAGTAGTATTTTTCCAGAAAATGCAGTAATAGCCAGAAAATGGAAGCAACCTAAATGTCCATCAACAGAAGAATGAATAAGTAAGATGTGATAGATATATATAATGGAGTGTTACTCAGTCATAAAAAAGAATGAAATAATGCCGTTTTCAGCAACATGAATGGACCTAGAGATTGTCAGGGTGAGTGAAGTAAGTCAGACAGAGAAAAACATATATCATATGCTATGACTTACTTGTGGAGTCTAAAATAATGTTACAAATTAATTTATTTACAAAATAGAAAGAGAGTCACAAATGTAGAAAACAAACTTATGAGCTACCACGTGGTAAGAAGGGGATAAATTGGGAGATTGGGATTGATATATACACATTACTATATATAAAATAGACAGCTAACTAAAACTGTACTGTATAGCACAGGGAGCTTTAATCAATACACTAATTATCTATATGGGAAAATAATATAAAAAAGTAGCTATGTGTATATGTATAACTGATTCACTTTGATGTACAGCAGAAGCTAATACAACACCATAAATCACTGTTGTTGTTGTTCAGTCACCAAGTTGTGTCCCACTCTTTGAGACCCCATGGACTACAGCATGCCAGGCTTCCCTGTCCTTCATTATCTCCCTAATCTGCTCGAATTCCACACAAGCTGGAATCAAGACTTCTGGGAGAAATATCAATAACCTCAGATATGCAGATGACACCACCTTTATGACAAAAAGTGCAGAGGAACCAAAGAGTCTCTTAATGAAGTTGAAAGAGGAGAGTGAAAATTTTGGCTTAAAACTCAACATTGAGAAAACTAAGAACAAGGCATCCAGTCCCATCATTTCATGGTAAATAGATGGGGAAACAATGGAAAGAGTGGCAGACTTTATTTTCTTGGGCCCCAAAATCACTGTGGATGGTGGCTGCAGCCATGAAATTAAAAGATGTTTGCCCTTGGAGAGAAAAGCTATGACAAACAGATAGCATATTAAAAAGCAGAGACATTACTTTACTAACAAGGGTTCCTATCGTCAAAGCTTTGGTTTTTCCAGTAGTCATGCACAGATGTGAGAGGTGGACCAGTAAGAAGGCTGAGCACCGAAGAACTGATACTTTTGAATAGTGGTGCTGGAGAAGACTCTTGAGAGTCCCTTGGACTGCAAAGGGATCAAACCAATCAATCCTAAAGGAAATCAGTCCTGGATATTCTTTGGAAGGACTGATGCTGAAGCTGAAGCTGCCACCTTCTGCAATATTCTGGCCACCCAATGCAAAGAGCAGACTCATTGGAAAAGCACCAGATACTAGGAAGGATTGAGTGCAGGAGGAAAAGGGGATAACAGAGGATGAGTTGGCTGGATGGCACTGCAGACTCAATGGACATGAATTTGAGCAAGCTCTGGAAATGGTGAAGGACAGAGAAGCTTGGCATGTTGCAGTCCATGAGGTCACAAAGAGTCAGACAAAACTGAGTGACTGAACAACATATTGAGTCAGTGATTCTATCCAACCATCTCATACTCTGCCGTCCTCTTCTCCTTTTGCCTTCAGTCTTTCTCAATGGTCTTTTCCAATGAGTCAGCTCTTTGCATTAAATGGCCGAAGTATTGGAGCTTCAGTTTGAACATCAGTCCTTCCAATGACTATTCAGGCTTAATTTCTTTAGGACTGACTGGTTTGATCTCCTTGCAGTCCAAGGGGCTCTCGAGTCTTTTCCAACACTACGATTCAAAAATCATCAAATTTTCAGCACTCGCTCTTCTTTATGGTCCAACTCTCACATCTGTACATGATTACAGGAAAAACGATACATTTAACTATATGGACCTTTGCAGGCAAAGTGATGTCTTTCCTTTTTTTAATATGCTGTCTATTTGGTCATAGCTTCCTATACAAAGAGCAAGCACCTTTTAATTTCATGGCTGCAATCACTGTCCACTGTGATTTTGAAGCCTCTAAAAGTAAGATCTGTCACTGCTTCTACTTTTCCCCCTTCATTTTGCTATGGAGTCGTGGGATTGATACTAAGTCTTGTTCTTAGTTTTTTGAATACTGAGTTTTAAGCCAGCTTTTTCACTCTTCTCTTTCACCCTCATCAAGAGGTTCTTTAGTTCCTCTTCATTTTCTGCCATTAGTGTGGTATCATCTACATATCTGAGGTTGTTGATATTTCTCCTAGCAATCTTGATTCCAGCTTGTGATTTATCCAGCTCAACATTGCACATGGTGTACTCTGTATATAAGTTAAATAAGTATGGTGATAACATACAGCCTTGTCATACTCCTTTCCCAATTTTGAAACAGTTGCTCTATGTAAGTCTCTAACTGTTGCTTCTTGACCTATGCATAGGTTTCTCAGGAGGCAGGTAATGTGGTCTGGTATTCCATCTCTTTAAATATTTTCCACAGTTTATTGTGATCCACACAGTCAGTGGCTTTTGTGTAGTCAATGAAACAGAAGTAGACATTTTTTTCTGGAATTTCCTTGGTTTTTCTATGATCCAACAGATGTTGGCTATTTGATCTCTGGTTCCTCTGCCTTTTCTAAATCCAGCTTTTACATCTGGAAGTTCTCAGTTCATGTACTGTTGAAGCCTAGCTTGGAGGATTTTGAGCATTACCTTGGTAGTATATGAAATATATGCAATTGTGCGGTAGTTCGAACATTCTTTGGCATTGTCCTTCTTCGGGATTTCAATGAAAACTGACCTTTTCCAGTCCTGTGGCCACTGCTGAGTTTTCCAAATTTGCTGGCATATTGAGTTCAGCACTTTAACAGCATCGTCTTTTAGGATTTAAGGATTTTCCAGCTCAGCTAGAATTCTATCACCTCCACTAGCTTTCTTCATAGTGATGTTTCCTACATCCCATTTGATTTCACACTCCCTGATGTCTGACTCTAGGTGAGTGACAACATCACTGTGGTCATCCCAGTCATAATACTTTTTTGTATAGTTCTTTTGTGTATTCTCGCCACTTCCTCTTCATCTCTTCTGCCTCTGTTATGTCCTTACAATTCTGTTTTTTATCATATCTATCCTTGCTTGAAATGTTTCCTTGATATCTCCAATTTTCCCAAAGAGATCTTTAGTCTTTCCCATTCCTTTGTTTTCCTTTACTTCTTTGAATCGTTCATACTCCAATAAAAATTAATTATAAAATTTTTTTAAAAGTATAAAAACTCTCTTGTCCCTAGATATGTTGTCTCATTTCCTTTATTATCTTTTTAGAATATAATAATTTATTTTTTAATTTATTTATTTTAATTGGAGGCTAAATACTTTACAATATTGTAGTGGTTTTGCCATACGTTGACATGAATCAGCCATGAGTGTACATGTGTTCCACATCCTGAACCTCCCTCCCACCTCCCTCCCCATCCTATCTCTCTGGGTCATCCCAGTTCACCAGCCCTGAGCACCCTGTCTCATGCATTGAACCTGGACTGGTGATCTGTTTCACATATGATAATATACATATTCAAAGCTATTCTCTCAAATCATCCCACCCTCAAGTTCTCCCACACAGTCCAAAGGAATGTTCTATACATCTGTGTCTCTTTTGCTCCCTCACATATAGGGTTATCATTACCATTTTCTAAATTCCATATATATGTGTTAATATACTGTATTGGTGTTTTTCTTTCTGGCTTACTTCACTCTGTATAATGGGCTTCAGTTTCATCCCCATCATTTGAACTGATTCAAATGTATTCTTTTTAAAGGCTAAGTAATACTCCATTGTGTATATGTACCACATCTTTCTTATCCATTCGTCTGCCGATGGACATCTAGGTTGCTTCCGTGTCCTGGCTATTATAAACAGTGTTGTGATGAACATTGTGGGTACATTTGTCTCCTTCAATTTGGGTTTCCTTGGTGTGTATGCCCAGCAGTGGGATTGTTGGGTCATAAGGCAGTTCTATTTCCAGTTTTTTAAGGAATCTCCACACTATTCTCCATAGTGGCTGTACTAGTTTGCATTCCCATCAACAGGGTAAGAGGGTTCCCTTTACTCCACACCCTCTTCAGCATTTATTTTTTGTAGACATTCGGATAGCAGCCATTCTGACTAGCGTGAAATGGTACCTCATTGTGGTTTTGATTTGCATTTCTCTGATAATGAGTGATGTTGAGCATCTTTTCATGTGTTTGTTAGCCATCTGTATGTCTTCTTTGGAGAAAGGTCTGTTTAGTTATTTGGCCCATTTTTGATTGGGTCATTTATTTTTCTGGAATTGAGCTACAGTAGTTGCTTGTATATTTTTGAGATTAGAAATTTGTCAGTTGCTTCACTTGCTATTATTTTTTCCCATTCTGAAATTTGTCTTTTCACCTTGCTTATAGTTTCCTTTGTTGTGAAAAAGCTTTTAGGTTTAATTAGATCCCATTTATTTATTTTTGTTTTTATTTCCATTACTCTGGGAGGTGGGTCATAGAGGATCCTGCTTTGATTTATTTCAGAGAGTGTTTTGCCTAAGTTTTCTTCTAGGAGTTTTATAGTTTCTGGTCTTCCATTTAGATCTTTAATCCATTTTGAATTTATTTTTGTGTATGGTGTTAGAAATGGTTCTAGTTTCACTATTTTACAAATGGTGGACCTGTTTTCCCAGCGTCATCTCTTAAAGAGACTGTCTTTTCTCCATTGTATATTCTTGCTTCCATTATCAAAGATAAGGTGTCCATAGGTGTGTGGATTTATCTCTGGGCTTTCAGTTTTGTTCTATTGATCTATATTTCTGTCTTTGTGCCAGTACCATACTGTCTTTATGACTGTGGCTTTGTAGTATAGCCTGAAGTCAGGCAGGTCGATGCCTCCAGTTCCATTCTTCTTTCTCAAGATTACTTTGGCTATTTGAGGTTTTTGTTTTTCCATACACATTGTGAAATTATTTGTTCTAGTTCTGTGAAAAATACCATTACCTTGATAGTGACTGCATTGAATCTATAGATTGCTTTGGGTAGTGTACTCTTGTTCACTATATTGATTCTTCTAATCCATGAACATGGTATATTTCTCCATCTATTTGTGTCCTCTTTGATTTCTTTCACCAGTGTTTTATCAGTTCAGTTCAGTCACTCAGTCGTGTCCAACAATTTGCGACCCCATGAATCCCAGCACGCCAGGCCTCCCTGTCCATCACCAACTCCCAGAGTTCACTCAGACTCACGTCCATCGAGAGAGTGATGCCATCCAGCCATTTAATCCTCGGTCGTCCCCTTCTCCTCCTGCCCCCAATCCCTCCCAGCATCAGAGTTTTTTCCAATGTGTTAACTCTTTGCATGAGGTGGCCAAAGTACTGGAGTTTCAGCTTTACCATCATTCCTTCCAAATCCCAGGGTTGATCTCCTTCAAAAAGCACTGGTTGGATCTCCTTGCAGTCAAAGGGACTCTCAAGAGTCTTCTCCAACACTAGTGTTCAAAAGCATCAGTTCTTCGGTGCTCAACTTTCTTCACAGTCCAACTCTTACATCCATTCATACCACTGGAAAAACCATAGCCTTGACTAGACGGACCTTTATTGGCAAAGTAATGTCTCTCCTTTTCAATATGCTATCTAGGTTGGTCATAACTTTTCTTCCAAGGAGTAAGTGTCTTTTAATTTCATGGCTGCAGTCACCATCTGCAGTGATTTTGGAGCCCCAAAAATAAAGTCTGACACTGTTTCCACTGTTTCCCTATCTATTTCCCATGAAGTGATGGGATCAGATGCCATGATCTTAGTTTTCTGAATGTTGAGCCTTAAGCCAACTTTTTCACTCTCCACTTTCACTTTCATCAAGAGGCTTTTTAGTTCCTCTTCACTTTCTGCCATAAGGGTTGTGTCATCTGCATATCTGAGGTTATTAATATTTCTCCTGGCAATCTTGATTCCAGCTTGTGTTTCTTCCAGCCCAGAGTTTCTCACGATGTACTCTGCATATAAGTTGAATAAGCAGGGTGACAATATACAGCCTTGACATACTCCTTTTCCTATTTGGAACCAGTATGTTGTTCCATGTCCAGTTCTAACTGTTGCTTCCTGACCTGCATACAAATTTCTCAAGAGACAGGTCAGATGGTCTGCTATTCCCATCTCTTGCAGAATTTTCCACAGTTTATTGTGATCCACATAGTCAAAGGCTTTGGCATAGTCAAGAAAGCAGAAATAGATGTTTTTCTGGAACTCTCTTCCTTTTTCCATGATCCAGCGGAAGTTGGCAAGTTGATCTCTGTTTCCTCTGCCTTTTCTAAAACCAGCTTGAACATCAGGAAGTTCACGGTTCATGTATTGCTGAAGCCTGGCTTGGAGATTTTTGAGCATTACTTTACTAGCATGTGAGATGAGTGCAATTGTGTGGTAGTTTGAGCACTCTTTGGCATTGTCTTTCTTTGGGATTGGAATGAAAACTGACCTTTTCCAGTCCTTTGGCGACTGCTGAGTTTTCCAATTATGCTGCCATATTGAGTGCAGCTCTTTGACACCAACATCTTTCAGGATTTGAAATAGCTCAACTGGAATTTCATCACCTCCACTAACTTTGTTCATAGTGATGCTTTCTATGGCCCACTTGGCTTCACATTGCAGAATGTCTGGCTCTCGGTGAATGATCACACCATTGTGATTATCTTGGTCATGAAGATCTTTTTGTACAGTTCTTATGTGTATTCTTGCCACTCTTCTTAATATCTTCTGCTTCTCTTAGGTCCATACCATTTCTGTCCTTTATCAAGCCCATCTTTGCATGAAATATTCCCTTGGTGTCTAATTTTCTTGAGGAGATCTCTAGACTTTCCCATTCTGTTGTATTCCTCTATTTCTTTGCATTGATCGCTGCGGAAGGCTTTCTTATCTCTTCTTGCTATTCTTTGGAACTCTGCATTCAGATGCTTATATCTTTCCTTTTCTCCTTTGCTTTTCGCTTCTCTTCATTTCACAGCCATTTTTAAGGCCAGTGTGTTTTAGTTTTCTATATGTAGGCCTGTTGTTTCTTTAGATAGATATATTCCTAAGTATTTTATTCTTTTCATTGCAATGGTGCATTGAATTATTTCCTTAATTTGTCTTTCTGTTTACTCATTGATTATGTATAGGAATGTAAGGGATTTCTCTGTGTTAATTTTATATCTTTCAACTTTACTTTATTCATTGATTAGCTCTAGTAATTTTCCAGTGGAGTCTTTAGCGTTTTCTATGTAGAGGATCATGTTGTCTGCAAACAGTGAGAGTTTTACGTCTTCTTT
The DNA here is from genome assembly GCF_023091745.1 of Budorcas taxicolor. Classification (NCBI taxonomy): domain Eukaryota; kingdom Metazoa; phylum Chordata; class Mammalia; order Artiodactyla; family Bovidae; genus Budorcas; species Budorcas taxicolor. The sequence goes on from NC_068917.1 coordinate 35,897,357, forward strand.
TCCAGTCTGGATTCCCTTTATTTCTTTTTCTTTTCTGATCACAGTGGCCCAAACTTCCAAAACTATATTGAATAGTAGTGGTGAGAGTGAGCACCCTTGTCTTGTTCTTGACTTTAGGGGAAACACTTTCAATTTTCCTCCATTGAGGATAAGGTTTGAAAGTGAAAGAGGAGAGCGAAAAAGTTGGTTTAAAGCTCAACATTCAGAAAACGAAGATCATGGCATCTGGTCCCATCACTTCATGGGAAATAGTTGGGGAAACAGTAGAAACAGTGTCAGACTTTATTTTTTGGGCTCCAAAATCACTCCAGATGGTGACTGCAGCCATGAAATTAAAAGATGCTTGCTCCTTGGAAGAAAAGTTATGACCAACCTAGATAGCATATTCAAAAGCAGAGACATTACTTTGCTGACTAAGGTCCGTCTAGTCAAGGCTATGGTTTTTCCTGTGGTCATCCTGTGAATGTGAGTTTTGGACTGTGAAGAAGGCTGAGCACCAAAGAACTGATACTTTTGAAGTGTGATTTTGGAGAAGACTCTTGAGAGTCCCTTGGACTGCAAGGAGATCCAACCAGTCTATTCTGAAGGAGATCAACCCTGGGATTTCTTTGGAAGGAATGATGATATAGCTGAGACTCCAGTACTTTGGCCACCTCATGAGAAGAGTTGACTCATTTGAAAAATGTCTGATGCTGGGAGGGATTGGGGGCAGGAGGAGAAGGGGACGACAGATGATGAGATGGCTGAATGGCATCACGGACTCGATGGACTTGAGTCTGAGTGAGCTCCGGGAGATGGTGATGGACAGGGAGGCCTGAAGTGCTGCAATTCATGGGGTCGCAAAGAGTCGGACACGACTGAGTGAATGAGCTGAACTGAACTGAACTGAAATGTGGGTTTGTCATATATTGCTTTCATTATGTTGAGGTTTGTTCCTTCTATTCATTGCTTTCTGTAAGGTTTTTATCATAAATGGATGCTGAATTTTGTCAAAGTCTTTCTCTACATCTATTGAGACAATCATATGGTTTTTATCTTTCATTTTGTTAATGTGGTGTATTACATTGATTGATTTACAGATACTGAAAAATCCTTGAATTCCTGAGATAAAACCCACTTGGTCACTGTTTGATCTTTTTAATATGTTCTTGGATTGTGTTTGTTAGATTTTGTTACGGATTTTTGCATCTATGTTCATCAGTGATATTGTCCTGTATTTTTTTTTTTTTTTTTGTGGCATCTTTGTCTAGTTTTGGTATTAGGGTGATAGTGGCCTCATAGAATGAGTTTGGAAGTTTACCTTCCTCTGCAATTTCCTGGAAAAGCTTGAGTAGGATAGGTGTTAGTTCTCTAAATTTTTGGTAGAATTCAGCTGTGAAGCCATCTGCTCCTGGGCTTTTGTTTGCTGGAAGATTCCTAATTACAGTTTCGTGTTCCATGCTTGTGATGGGTCTGTTAAATTTTCTATTTCTTCCTGGTTCAGTTTTGGAAAGTTATACTTTTCTAGTAATTTGTCCATTTCTTCCAAGTTGTCTATTTTATTGGCATATAGTTGCTATTTGTAGTCTCTAATGATCTTTGTATTTCTGTGTTGTCTGTTATGATTTCTCCGTTTTCATTCTAATTTTGTTGATTTGATTCTTCTCCCTTTGTTTCTTGATGAGTCTGGTTCATTGTTTGTCTATTTTATTTATCTTCTCAAAGAATCAGCTTTTAGCATTGTTGATTTTTGCTATGGTCTCTTTTGTTTCTTTTTCATTTATTTCTGCCCTAAGTTTTATCATTTCTTTCCTTCTGTTAACCTTAGGGTTCTTCATTTCTTCCTTTTCTAGTTGCTATAGATGTACAGTTAGATAACTTATTTGACTTTTTCTTGTTTCTTGAGATAAAACTGTATTGCTATGAACCTTTCCCTTAGCACTGCTTTTACAGTGTCCCATAGGTTTTGGGTTGTTGTGTTTTCATTTCTTTTGTTTCTATGCATATTTTGATTTCTTTTTTTATTTCTTCAGTGATTTGTTGTTTATTCAGAATCATGTTGTTCAGCTCCATATGGTGGAATTTTTAATAGGCTTTCTCCTGTAATTGAGATCTAATCTTACTGTATTGTGGTCAGAAAAGATGCTTGGAATGATTTCATTTTTTTGGAATTTAACAAGGCTAGATTTATGGCCCAGGATTTGATCTATCCTAGAGAAGGTTCCATGTGCACTTAAGAAAAAGGTGAAATTAATTGCTTTGGAGTGAAATGTCCTATAGATATAAATTAGGTCTAACTGGTCCATTGTATCATTTAAAGTTTGTGTTTCCTTGTTAATTTTCTGTTTAGTTGAGCTATCCATAGGTGTGAGTAGGATATTAAAGTCACCCACTATTATTTTATATTATTGTATTATCATTAATTTCCCTTTCATACTTGTTAGCATTTGCCTTACATATTGCAGTGCTCTTATGTTGGGTGCATATATATTTATAATTGTTATATCTTCTTCTTGGATTGATCCTTTGATCTTTATGTAGTGTCCTTCTTTGTCTCTTTTCACAGCCTTTATTTTAAAGTCTATTTTATCTGATATGAATATTGCTACTCCTGCTTTCTTTTGGTCTCCATTTGTTTTAAGGTCGGTCTCTTGTAGACAGCATATATAGGGGTCTTTTGGTCTCCATTTGTTTTGAGGTGGGTCTCTTGTAGACAGCATATATAGGGGTCTTGTTTTTGTATCCATTCAGCCAGTCTTTGTATTTTGGTTGGTGCATTCAACCCATTTACATTTAAGGTAATTATTGATAAGTATGATACTGTTGCCATTTACTTTGTTGTTTTGGGTTCGAGTTTGTACACCCTTTCTGTGTTTCCTGTCTAGAGAACATCCTTTAGCATTTGTTGAAGAGCTGGTTTGGTGGTGCTGAATTTTCTCAGCTTTTACTTGTCTGTAAAGCTTTTGATTTCTCCTTCTTAGTTGAATGAGATCCTTGCTGGGTACAGTAATCTGGGTTGTAGTTTTCTCTCTTTCATCACTTTAAGTATGTCTTGCCATTCCCTTCTGGCCTGAAGAGTTTCTACTGAAAGATCAGCTATTATCCTTATGGGAATCCCCTTGTGTGTTAGTTGTTGTTTTTCTCTTGTTGCTTTTAATATTTGTTCTTTGTGTTTGATCTTTGTTAATTTGATTATATGTGTCTTGGGGTGTTTTGCCTTTGGCTTACCCTGTTTTGGACTCTCTGGGTTTCTTGAACTTGGGTGACTATTTCCTTGCCCATTTTAGGGAAGATTTCAACTATTATCTCCTCAAGTATTTTCTCATGGCCTTTCTTTTGGTCTTCTTCTTCTGGAACTCCTATGATTTGAATGTTGGGGCATTTAACATTGTTGCAGAGGTCTCTGAGGTTGTCCTCATTTCTTTTAATTCTTTTTCCTTCTCTGCTTCATTTATTTTTATCATTCTATCTTCTACGTCACTTATCCTATTTTCTGCCTCAGTTATTTTACTGTTGGTTCTCTCCAGAGTGTTTTTGATCTCATTTATTATATAATTCATTATATATTGACTCTTTTTTATTTCTTCTAGGTCCTTGTTAAACATTTTTGCATCTTCTCAATCCTTGTCTCCCGGCTATTTATCTATAACTTCATTTTGTTTTCAAGATTTTCTATCATTTTTACTATCATTATTTTGCATTGTTTTTCAAGTAGATTCCTGCTCTTTTGTTTGGTTTGGTGGACATTTATCATGTTCCTTTACCTGCTGAGTATTCCTCTGCCTTTTCATCTAGTTTAGATTGCTGTGTTTGGGTTGGCCTTTCTGTATACCATCAGTTTGTGGTTCCTCTTTATTGTGGAGGTTCTTCACTGTGGGTGGGGTTAGACGGGTGGCATGTCAAGGTTTTCTGGTTAGGGAAGCTTGCGTCGGTGTTTTGGTGGGTGGAGCTGGATTTCTTCTCTCTGGAGTGCCATGAAGTGTCCAGTAGTGAGTTTTGAGATGTCTATGGGTTTGGTATGACTCTGGGCTACCTGTATATTGAAGCTCAGGGCTATGTTCCTGTGTTGCTGGAGACTTTGCATGGTATGTCTTGTTCTGGAACCTGTTGACCCTTGGGTGGTGTTTGGTTTAAGAAGTAGGTAAGGAGGCTTTTGGATGAGCTCTTATTGATTAATATTCCCTGGAGTCAGGAGTTTTCTGGTGTTCTCATGATTTGGACTTAAACCTCCTGTCTCTGGTTTTTAGTCTTATTCTTACAGTAGCCTCAAGACTTATCCATCTATACAGCACTGATGATAAAAACATCCAGGTTTTTGATGAAAAGCTTCACAGTGAGGGACACCCAGAGGGAATCACAGAGTTACATGGAGAAGAGAAGAGGGAAGAGGGAGATAGAGGTGATCAGGAGGAGAAGAGGGAGAATCAAAAGGGGAAAGATCAAGCTATCCAGTAGTCAATTCCTTGTGTGCTCTCCACAGTCTGGACCCCTCAGAGAAGTTCACAGAATTACACAGAGAAAAGAAGAGGGAGGAAGGAGACAGTGGTGACCAGGAGGAGAATAGGGGGAATCAAGAGGAGAGAGATAGATCCAGCCAGTAATCATGTCCCTAAGTGTTCTCCACAGCCCAAAACACACAAAGAGATTTACAGTGTTGCATAGACAAGAAAAGGGGGAAGGTGGAGATAGAGGTGACCTGGTGGAGAAAAAGGAGAGTCAAAAGGAGGAGGGAGCAATCAAGCCAGTAATCACATTCCAAGTAAAATTGGGTACTTAAGATTGGGGTCTAAAAGCTACAAAATTGATAACATATAGGAAAAGTAAAGATTAAAATCTAGAGTAGAAGTTAGACTCTCAATAATTCAATATTAAAAAGATAAAACAAAGTCACAAATATTATAAAATATATATGAATTATGCTTTTAAAATAGGGTCTTTTTTGCAAGGTTAAAGTAGGTTATAAAAATGAAACTTAAAGGGGTAATAGAAGACTTAAAACTAAAAAAAAAAAAAGTGATAATAGTAAAAATATATCTAGGAATTTCTCTGGAGCTGTTGCAGACAGTGTGGAGTCAGTTCAGTTTCAGATAGTTCCTTGATCCAGCTTATACTTCTCAAGATCTATAGGCCCTTCCAATGTAGTTGGTGCTAACTACGGGCTTTTAATCTGTTGCACCTGTCACTTCCAAAGTTGTTCCCTCTGTTTATTTTAGCGTCTTCTGTTTGCTGGTCTTCAGTGTCTAATTTCCACCCTGACACAAGGGGGAGAAGGTGGTCACTTATTTAGGCTCACATGATCAGTTGTGCTGTGGGGAACACTGCAAACAAATATCACTGATGTGTGTGGGAGTGCTCGCAGTGTCTTGGCTGCCCTGGGTTTGCCCCCACTCATGGCTTGTGCACTTTCCAGTCTACACTTCTCAGGTTCTAGGTTGTTCTGCTGGGGAACTGTCTGAGGCAGGCCTGGGTTATGTGCACTTCCCAGGTCTAAGCCACTCACGTTCAGGTTCTCGGGTACTCCACAAAGGCACAGACTTGGTTGGGCCTGCTTTTTTGCCCTTCCCAGGTCCGAGCAGCTCAGGGTACCAGGTACTTGGAGAGTGCAGTCTCCCTCCAATGGGGAATGCATCTTGTCACCTCCCCCGTCCAAGCTCGGTTTCCTGGGTGGCAGCAGGTGGGCCCATCTCAGGTGTGCCATGTGTCTCTTCTGGGGAGCTGATCTCTGGCTGCGACCCTCCTGGTGGATGTCAACCATCCAGAATCCCAAGAAATCTTGGTTAGCAGCTGGAAACCTGCTTGCAGTTTGGTAGAGGATGCCTCTCTGGGGCCGAGATTGCCCCTTTCTGTCTCTGGCTGCCCCCAACCTGCTGCCCTGTCTCTGGTGGATGATGGGCCAGTCTGCAGCCTGCTAGCTCTCCTCTGGTATTTTCTCAGTCCTTCGCTCTGTGAGCGTGCCTGGCAGTGCCTTAGGTAGGGCTTTTTGTGGGATAGTTCTCTCTCTGTCTCTTTTTTCTCCTCTCTCTCTGGCTATCCCACAGTTTGGTTTCAGTCTCACATTAGTTCCCTCAGGTTGCCCTCAGGGCATTCAGGCCCAGTCCTTACCCTAAGCAATATAGCCAGCACCTTCCTGTTCAGCCCCTTCTTCTGGTGGCAGATGCGAGTGCTGATAGTTGCCATTAGACATGTAATCTGTGGGTTTTATTTATTTATTTTTCCTCCCGGTTATGTTGCCCTCTGAGCTTCCAAAACTCCCCACAGACTCACTGGAGAGAGTGTTTCCTGGTGTTTGGAAATTTCTCCTGTTTTAAGACTCCCTTAATGGGATGGATCTCTGTCTCTACCTCTTTTGTCTCTCTTTTTATCTTTTATATTTTGTCCTACCTCCTTTCGAAGACAATGGGCTGCCTTTCTAGATGCCTGTTGTCCTCTGTCAGCATTCAGAAGTTGTTTTGCAGAATTTGCTCAGCATTCAAATGTTCTTTCAATGAATTTGTGGGGGAGAAAGTGGTCTCCCCATGCTATTCCTCTGCCATCTTAGGACCACCCACCCCTAAAAATAATTTAGAAGATAACTTGGAAATTCTAACTTTTATGTGAAATTTACTGATTCATTGGACCTGATATGGAATTTTAACATATATGGGTTCTGAACCCAACCCTAAAATAGTAGCTGTATTTTACTACAGGAATTTACTGCATATCAGTGTGATATTCCATAGTAAATATATTAATGGATATATGAAAATTCTCACAGGTGTATGATAGTGATTTTGTACCTTGACAACTTCAGGGGGTTCCTACACATGTGTACATCCTAGTTTTTATTTTATGCTATTTAAAAAAAAAAAACCTTTGCATCAATTTTAAGGGCGATGCATAGATTTGAGAAAAGAACAAGACTTTGCTCTCTCTGTATCTCTCTTCTAAATGAGTCAACAGACAATAAAATTAATGAATAAGTCGAGTTTCTTTATATTGTTTTATTAATAAATATTTTTGTAATTCCTTTAATTCAAAATATATCTAGCCAGCTGGATAAGTTTTAGGTACTTTCTATAAGAATAGCATATAATAGCATGTTGTGATATGCTGAAACATCCACATTTTCTTGCCTGGTTTTATAGGCAAGAATAAAAAGTATGCTTTAAGGTCAAGGGAAATGTGTATATTTGAACATCTTTCTGAGAGTTTTAAACAATAACTCATGACTCTGTAGTGTTTGCATGGCATTAATAGACAGAGGCTCAGTTAATTTCAGTTCAGTCACTCAGTCGTGTCCAACTCTTTGCAACCCCACGAATCGCAGCACGCCAGGCCTCCCTGTCCATCACCATCTCCCAGAGTTCACTCAAACTCACATCCATCGAGTCAGTGATGCCATCCAGCCATCTCATCCTCTGTCGTCCCCTTCTCCTCCTGCCCCCAATCCCTCCCAGCATCAGAGTCTTTTCCAATGAGTTAACTCTTCGCATGAGGTGGCCAAAGTACTGCTAGATAAATTAAAAAATAGCACCTCGTGATGTATCAGAAACTAGTGAAACAAACAGCCTCTACTCATATACACTCAGTCACTAGCATCTATAAGAACAAAATCAATAATAATTCAAAGGGTAAAAAAAAAGGATTACTTTTAAGTAATAGCATTTATAATAGAACTGTGGCTTCATACTGCTGCGTATCTACTGATAGAACCAACTAAGAAGAAAATAGTAAGACAGGGATAGTATTTTTGTTTTGCAGTCTTTAAAAAACTACAAAATAAATATAACTGCTCATTTTCAATGAAACTTTTATTTTCATGGTTCCTAGAAAAATATTTATACTATTGTATCATCTAATAGATCAGTCCTGGGTGTTCTTTGGAAGGACTGATGCTGAAGCTGAAACTCCAATACTTTGGCCAGCTCATGTGAAGAGTTGACTCATTGGAAAAGACTCTTATGCTGGGAGGGATTGGGGGCAGGAAGAGAAGGGAACGACAGAAGATGAGATGACTGGATGGCATCACCGACTTCATGAACATGAGTTTGAGTGAACTCCAGGCATTGGTGATAGACAGGGAGGCCTGGCGTGCTGCAATTCATGGGATCACAAAGAGTCAGACACAACTGAGCGACTAACTGAACTGAATAAATAAGCATGATATAAGTGTATAGCAGGATTTATTATATGATATCTCACTAGAATAAAATTTATCATTAAACCAACAGACACCAAAATGAAATAATGAGCTTTCAAAACAAACACTGGTTATTCTGAGTCATAGAATTCAAATGTACAATAGGATATGAAAAGAACAAAGCACAAAAATATATGTTTGTGTATGTGTATATGTACAGTGATATCAACTTACAGAAAAATATACCAAAATTTTAAGTGTCAAAATATATCAAATATACCAAAATGTTTGGTGGAATTATTCATGGTTGAAACTTATTTGTGCTGCATTAGTCATCATTTTTATAACTATTTGCCATAAACTGAAATTTATATCTGGATTCATTTTTCTATCTGGACTATACAACTAAAACTCACAAAAATAATATTGAAAACTTGGCACCATAGCAAATACCTAAAACACCAAAATTCAGTGAGACTTGATATCGAATTACATCTCATTTTCTTGGCATTACTGTATAACTATTTTGGCTCCTCTAATGAATTAATGGTCCTTCCAGGTGGCTCTAGTGATAAAAAACCCATCTGCCAATACAGGAGACATAAGAGATGGGCAAGATGGGGGTGGGGTTGATCTCTAGTTCAGGAAGATCCCTTGGAGAAGGACATGACAAGGACTTCTATACTCTTGCCAGGAGAATCCCATGGACAGAGGCGCCTAGCAGGTTACAGTCCAAAAGGTTACAAAGAGTTGGACATGATTGAAGAGACGTAGCACGCATGAATGATGAATCAATATTATATCATAAAATGGAACAAAAAGTAATTAAAAGATATGTCCATCATAATTCACAGGCTTTTTTGTTTTGTTATGTTTTCTAATATGTCTTGCTGTTTTCAAATTATGTTATACAAATAAATAAAAGAAAACTCAGTTAATATATTTGCTAAAATAAAACCAAATAAAATAATTATGGTTTTCTTTTTATTCAAGGAATTATAAATAGCATTAGTTTGAGGATGTTTTATTAATGACCATGATTTAGTAATAAGAAACTGACCATTTCAACATTTAATAAAAATTAAAAGCTGATACCACTCAAAATTTTTCTCAACCAAAAATGTGTAAGGCATAGTGAAGAAAAAGTAAGATTTTGATTGAAGGTACTTGGGCCAAGTTTCTACTCTGTCCCTTAGAATCTGTGCAAAGTTTATCTATTTTCTTCAACCTCCTATATACCATTATCATAAATTACAAGGTAGTGTAAAACATTGTTCATTCATTTCCTAGGACTGCTGCAACAAATGATCACAAACTGGGTGGCATAAATTAAAAAAAAAAAAATTCCCTCACAGTTTTGAAGATTAGAAGTCCGAAATCAAGATGTAGTCAGGACCATGCTCTTTCTGAAAGCCATAGGAGATCATCTGTTTCATGCCTTTTTCTTATCTTCTAACATTACAGACAATCATCAGGTTTCCTTAGTCTGTACAGACATCATTCTTATTTATCTGTGTCATCATATGATGTGTTCATCTTTGTCTCCTCTCCTCTTCTTATAAGGACACCAGTCATACTGGATGAAGGCCTATCCTACTCCATAGGCCTTCATATTCATTTACATTTTAATTACATTTGCAAAGACTCTATTTCCAAATAAAATCACATTTATAGGTATCAGCTAGAACCAGACATGAAACAACTGACTAGTTCAAAATTGGGAAAGGAGTATAACAAGGTTATATATTGTTATCCTGCTTATTAACTTATATGTAGAACACATTAAGTGAAATGAAGCCTGGATGAATCACAAGGTGGGATTAAGAGTGCCAGGAGAAATATCAACAACCTCAGATATATAGGTGATACCTCTCTAATGGCAGAAAGTGAAGAGTAACTAAAGAGCCTCTTGATGAGTATGAAAGAAGAGAGTGGAAAAGCTGGCTTAAAACTCAACATTCAGGGTACAAAATTTGAGTGATGTAAAAAACAACCCAAAAAAACAAACTCAACATTCAAAAATCTAACTTCGTGGTATCCAGTCCCATCACTTTATGGCAAATAGCAGGGGAAAAAGTAGAAGCAGTGACCCTTTATTTTCATGGGCTCCTAAATCACTGCAGATGTTGACTGTAACCATGAAATTAAAAGACTCTTGTTTTTTGGAAAGAAAATTTCAACAAACCTAGACAGCCTATTAAGAAGCAGAGACATCACTTTGCCAACAGAGGTCTGTAAAGTCAGTTATGATTTTTCAGGCAATCATGTACAGATGTGAGACTTGGGTCATAAGGAAGACTGAGAGCCAAAGAGTTGATGCTTTCAAACTGTGTTTTTGGAGAAGACTCTTCAGAGAGTCCCTTGGTTTGCAAGGAGATCAAACCAGTCAATCCTAAAGGAAATCAACCCTGAATATTTAGTGGAAGGACAGATGCTGAAGCTGAAGCTCCAATACTTTGGCCACATGATCCGAAGAGCACACTCACTGGAAAAGACCATGATACTGGGAAAGATTGAAGGCAAAAGGAGATGGGTGTGGCAGAAGGTGAGATGGTTAGATAGCACCACAAACTCAATGAACATAAATGTGAGCAAACTCTGGGAGATAGTGAAGGACATTGGAGACTGTCTTGCTGCAGTCCATAGGTTTGCAAAGAGTTGGACTTGATTTAGCGACTGAACAAGCAACACAGATATCAGAAGTGAGAACTTCAAAATAACTTTTGATTTTTTTTTTTTTTAATTTTTACAAAAGTTGTTTTTTTGGGGGGGAAACACAAACACCTAATGAAAATACAAAACTCAAAAATTTTTAGAAAAATTAGAATGTACTCAGATTCTCAAAGATCTATACATTGTGGCCAAACAATGTTAGTTGTGTTTTCCCTTTTTTGACTGTAGATTATGTGAATAATGGCAATAATTTAATATAGTCAATAGAATGTCCTTGAACTTTCCCACGTTGTCCCTGCTTCTACATTACTTAAGAATAAAATATGAAAGGCTTTGCAATTGAATGCTGGGTATTATTAGTGCACACTTCCTTATTAGCTGATTCTATAAATTTCACACTTTTTATTGTTTTGGAGCTAGTTTTCAACTCTACAAATTGTAGAAAACTACTAGTTAAACCAATGAAATGATTGTCTATAGTGACACAAATAAATTTTGTCAGATGGAGATGTAAATCAGCCCCATAAGTAATTATTTTCTATTAAATTCATTTCAACCTTTTTGTCTGCTTCTAGGATTCTCACTTGAAATTTTTTTTTTTTTTAAAATATCTTGCTGCTTCTTCCATTAGTTAATGAGTTAAATAAAAATCTTTGTGTTCATTTTACATTTGCAAGACAGTTATGATTTTCCCTTTAAAAATTCTTTAATATTCCATGTCATTTATGAAAAGGCTTTGATGAATAAAGAGATGAAAAGAGCCAGTCATTTAATATCTCACCATCTCTCAACATGATATGCAGTACCTGAGTGAAAATGAACCGAACCCAAAAGCCTCATAACTTTTGATTTAAAGGGTGATTCATAGGAAAAAGCCAAGGCATAATTTCTTGGCAAAGAAAAATAGTGTTATATACTTAAGGACTTCTTAAGGTAACAAGATTAAAGATTGTTTTACAGTAAGACTTAATGCCCTGAAGTTCAACAACCAAATTGCTGATCTGATCCATATCACATTAAAAGTGAAGCTTCAGAGCTAAGAGGAGTTCTTGCTTTAGTTAAGGACCAGTTAAAGAGCTTTAGTCATTATAAAAACAAAGGAGAGAAATCTACTTTAGGAGAAACTGTACAATGGTATCTGAAAAGTATTTAGAGGAAGACATATATTTTTCTTTTCTTGTGTAAAGAAATACTGTGAAAGCTAGGCAGTTGTGCTGGCTGCACAATGTTGTAAATGTATACTTCATGCTACTGAATTATATACTTAAAACAAGAAAATGGTAAACATAATACTTTTACCATAACAAAAAATCAATCAATTACAGAAGTAAGGATCTGTTTATAATCTGTTAGTTTGTTCCATTCAACTACATGTCTATCTTTGCACCAATTCTACATTCTTATTGTTTTAAATAAGAATTCTGCCTTTATTTACACTCTTGCATTTTATTATACCATAACTCTTTTAGAAAAATAGTTAATACCTGTTCCAAAGGTCATCTTAAAACAACAAAATAGGACTATAAAAGGTGAATCAGCAGAGTTCAGTAGAATGGAGAATAAAGCAAGAGAATCCTTGTATCTTTCTTGCCACTGGTACAGATAACTAACATTTAATATCCAGTTCTATGATTTGACATGCTAATTTTCTGCTGTAAATGATGAAAAAAAAATTAAAACTTAGATTGGCTAGTAAACTTGAAATGTTTATAACCTGCTGAAGTTTACTTTTAAATTCTATTTATTTTTGTATCTAATAGTATAGACTCAAAGATGCATAAGACTGATGAATCTAGTATTACCAGAAGCTCTGTTTGAAATTCCTTTTGACTCTAGAGTTTGTATCAGACTATAAATCTCAAACGAGTAGGTAACTGATAGAAAAATATTATTTTGGTTTCTGTTGCCTCCTGATCACTCAAGTTTCATCTGATTCTATTTTGTTTTATATATACCTTTTCTAAAGAACTTCTTTCAATGCATTTTAAGTAAGGAATTTTATTACAATAAGTAAATATCTGTTAAGCACTTACTACTTGCTAGTCATTTTTCTAGATAGGACTAATCCTTATAAGATCCTTAGGAAATGCTATTATATTCATTTTATAAATGAAGAAAATGAGACTTAGAAACAAAAATTCATGAGACTCAAATTAATCCATTTTTTCATGGTTTGTAAAGGTAGAATCAGGATTCAAATAAAGGATTTTTTTTTTTTTTTGAGATCCTGGGTACCTGTTTTCTTAATTACTTTATTTTTTTTGATTATAAGTTTTATTTATTTTTTATTTTTTTTAACTTTTTATTTTTACTTTATTTTACTTTATAATACTGTATTGGTTTTGCCATACATTGACATGAATCCACCATGGGTGTACATGCGATCCCAAACATGAACCCCCCTCCTGCCTCCCTCCCCACAACATCCCTCCGGGTCATCCCCATGCACCAGCCCCAAGCATGCTGTATCCTGCATCGGACATAGACTGGTGATTCGATTCTTACATGATAGTATACATGTTTCAATGCTATTCTCCCAAATCACCCCACCCTCTCCCTCTCCCCTTAAGCACAGTGCATGGCAATTTACAGGCAGAATGAAGGATTTCAGACTGTCAATTCTAAGATCAAACTAGTTTCCAAGATAACTGTTGAACTCCAACTTTTACCAGTCCCAGCCTCTATTATACAAATGATTAATTTTCCCCATACATTTTATGATAAATATAGGCCACATCACTCTGTTTATTCCTGAGAAGATATTATAAAATATTCTGGGGAAATCTCTAGGTTCCACATGGACCCATGCAAAACTATTTAGTTTATTTTGCTGGTCATGCTGTGTGGTATGATTTTTAAGTATAAATCTCAGGTCCTTAATTAATCTTAAAAGCCTTTGAATAGCAAAGTAGACCATTGGCAAAATGAAAAGACAACCTACTGAATGGGAAAACTATTTGCAAGTGACATGACTGATAAGGCATTAATATCAAAATATGTGAAAAACTTAAAAAAAAAAAATGAGCAGAAGACAAGACATTTTCCAAGAAGACATACAGATGCAAACAGGCACATGAAAAGATGATTAACATCACTGATCAGAGAAATGCAAATTAAAACCACAATGAGATATCACCTCACACCTGTCAGAATTAGTTCAGTTCAGTCACTCAGTTGTGTCTGAGTCTTTGTGACCCCATAGACTGCAGCATGCCCGGCCTCTCTGTCCATCACCAACTCCTGGAGTTTACTCAGACTCATGACCATTGAGTCAGTGATGCCATCCAACCATCTCATCGCTGTTATCCCCTTCTCCTCCTGCCCTCAATCTATCTCAGCATCAGAGTTTTTTCAAATGAGTCAGTTCTTCACATGAGGTGGCTAAAGTATTGGAGTTTCAGCTTCAGCATCAGTCCTTCCAATGAATATTTAGGACTTAAATCCTTTAGGATGGACTAGTTGGATCTCCTTGCAGTTCAAAGGACTCCAAGAGTCTTCTTCAACACCACAGTTCAAAAGCATCAATTCTTCTGCACTCAGCTTTCTTTATAGTCTAACTCTCACATCCAAACGTGTCCACTGGAAAAACCATCTTTGACTAGATGGACCTTTGCTGGCAAAGCAATGTCTCTGCATTTTAGTATGCTGTCTAGGTTGGTCATAGCTTTTCTTCCAAGGAGCAACTGTCTTTTAATTTCAAGGCTGCAGTCACCACCTGCAGTGATTTTGCAGCCCACCCCCCGCCCCCACCAAAATAAAGTCTGTCACTATTTCCCCATATATTTGGCATGAAGTGATGGGACCAGATGCCATGATCTTAATTTTCTGAATGTTGAGTTTTAAGTCAACTTTTTCATTCTCTTCTTTTACTTTCATCAAGAGGCTCTTTAGTTCTTCCTCACTTTCTCAGAATGGCTACCACAAAAAAAGAATACAAGTAACAAATGTTGACACAGATATAGTAAAAAAGAAACCCCTGCACACTATTGTTGGGAATGTAAATTTGTGCAGCCAACGTGGAAAACAGTATGGAGCTTTCTAAAAAAACTAAAAACAGAATTACCCTGTGACCTAGCAATTCCACTCCTAGGTATGCATAAAAAAAAAAAAAAAAACACACACAAATTTGAAAAGATACATGCACACCAATAATCACAGAAGCATTATTTACAATTGCAAGGTATGGAAGCAACTTTAACGTCCACCAGTAGATGAATGGGCAAAGATGTGGTAAGTATATACAATGAAATGTATATACAATGAAATACTACTCAGACATTAAAAAAAATACTATTTTTCCATTTCCAAACAACATGAATAAACCTGGAGATTATTGTGTTCAGTAACATAAGTTACTAGCATAACTATGCCTCATAAAATATATAAATTAAAACAAACAGGTAAATAAGAGAGAAGCACAATTCATAAACTTGAAAATTGGAAATTAATATGAGTTTGAACTTAACTATTACAGACTGAGTTCATAAAAAATGAAAGAAAAAATAAAAACCAAGAACTATTTTCTTACTCAGGTCCATATTTACATTAAAATTTTCCAGAGTTTGATATTAAAATTAATATATTCTCATTGAAATAATTAAAATAATGTGAAACTGCAATATTGTAATAAATAATTACTAATATTATCAGAATGGTTGTGAATATAATTGGTATGGAATTTTGGACAGTATGTGGTAGTCCTTAGTGAAACTAAGAATGTGTACTTCCTAGAATCCTAAAATTCCACTCGGATATTTTTACTTCAAAGAAACTCTCACATGGGGGCACACACACACAAAAACATAAAGAGCATTTATCACCAGTGCTGGAAGCCAATTTGGTAGTTATTCTAGAGAAAACAATAAATAATGGGGTAGATATCTAAAATGGAATATTATTCAGAAGTAAGGAAAAATTGACAAGATTTACTTGTGAAAACATGGATGAATCCTGAAAACATTATATGATGCAAAAAGTAAGAAAACAAGCTAGCCAAAAAGAACGAGATACATAAGAAGTCAAAACAAATTTAAAATAAATACATAAATCAATGCCATCTCTTAGTTATACATATGTATACAAATTAGCATATGAAACTTATAGATAAATACACTGAAGGGTAGAATTTTATGTTAAGATGGATAGATTTTGGAACAAAGAAAAGGAAATGGTATAAAATAGAACTGTATTAAGTAGTTAACCAAGGGCTTTAAATAAAATGAAAATAATAGCATATAAATAAAGGTACAAATAAGAAAATTCTATACAACATATTGCTCTGGAGAAGGAAATAGCAAACCCACTCCAGTTTTCTTGCCTGGAGAATCCCATGGACAGAGAAGCCTGGTAGGCTACAGTTAACGGGGTCGCAAAGAGTTGGACACGACTGAAGCAACTTATCAAAGCATACAACTTATTGAAAAATACTGGCTTAGAATATGGAGAATAATGATGAGACATTCAATGCATACAAGTCATAAAAATTATGGCACTCTATTTTCATTCCTAGGATGATCAAGTAGTAGTAGTTTAGTCACTATGTCATGTCTGACTCTTGCAACCCCACAGATGGGAGTCTGCCAAGCTCCTCTGTCCATGGGATTCCCCAGAAAGAATATTGGAGTGGGTTTTCCATTTCCTTCTCCAGAGCAATATGTTGTATAGAATTGTCTTATTTGTCCCCTTATTTATACGCTATTATTTTCATTCTTAGGATGATCAAGTAAATGTACATTATTTGTTTGTTCAGTTGCTCAGTCATGTCCAACTCTTAGTGAGCCCATGGACTGCAGCATGCCAGGCTTTCCTGTCTTTCACAGTCTCCTGGAGTTTGCTTAAACTCATGTCGATTAAGTTGCCATTCAACCACCCCATCCTCTGTCACCATCTTCTCATCCTGCCTAATCTTCTCCAGCATCAGGGTCTTTCCCAATGAGTCAGCTCTTCGCATCAGGTGGCTAAATTATTTGCGTTTCAGCATTACTCCTTCCAATGAATATCCAGGGTTCTTTTCCTTTAAGATTAACTGGTTTGATCTCCTGCTATCCAAGGGACTCTCAAGAGTCTTCTCTGGCACGATAGTTTGAAGGCATTATTTCTTTGGTAGTCAGCCTATTTTATTGTCCAGCTCTCACATCCGTACATGACTCCCGGAAAAATCATAGTTCGTTTGACTATATGAACATTTGTCAGTGAAGTAATGTCTCTACTTTTTAATATGCTGTCTAGGTTTGTCATTGCTTTCCTGCCAAGGAGTAAACATCCTTTAATTTCATGGCTGCAGTGACCATCTGCAGTGATTTAGGAGCCCAAGAAAATAAAGTCTATCACTGTTTTCATTGTTTCTCCATCTATTTTCCATGAAGTGATGGGACTGGATGTCATGGCCTTAGTTTTTTGAATTTAGAGTTTTAAGCAGGTTTCACTCTCCTCTTTCACCTTCATCAAGAGGCTTTTTAATTCCTCTTCACTTTCTATCATAATGGTGATGTAAGAAGCAAGTTAAGGAAAAAAAAAAAAAAAAAAAAAACAACAGGTCCCAAACCAAAGATTGTCCCAGATTAAACTGAGCATTTTCTGGAGTAAGTTTAAACAACTGAGCCAAGCACATGATCACTACTTTGCAGTTAAACTCTAAGTCCTTTAATTGTACTTAAACCAATTTATGTCTTGATATAATTTTATCTGTTGATGTAATTTTATGCCTTTTATGTTTTTCTAGAATTCCTTCTGAGATGCACACATTGTTACCAAATACTGCTGCCTAGGCATCTTCTTTAGGAAGCTGATGGATTAAAAGACCATTGTAATTCCTGAAGAAGTGTATGGACAGTAAGGTGAGAAGATATTAAAGGGTGGAGGAGTCTTCTGGCCCTTCTCCAGTTTATTTATTTATTTTTATATTGCATTAACACCTTCACTAGAAGAGTAAGAAATTTAAATAAATTTCAGAAAACACTATAACATGTGCTAGTATGAAACATTCTCCAACTTTGTGAAGTTTGCACTTGTTAAACAAAAAGCATTAAAATAAATAATGCTCTAAATATGAAAATAAAAACTCTAGTTACTTAATAATTTAGCCATTCTTGCCATTGAACACACTACTTTACCCTTCTTTTGATTTTTGAGAGGAAAGATAAAACAGTGAAAATAAATAGAGTATAATTTAATTTCATTCATATTTCTTCAGTTTGTTAAACTTGCAGTTTAGACAATATTCATTTACTCCAAGAAAGGTGATCTACAAAGTCATCTGGTTTTAAGTGGCATATTTACAATGTTGAGCAATCAAATATTTTGAAATTACTTCCTTGAAATAAAAACTTGGTTATCACTGTGGGAACATTGAGGTCCCTAGGGTAAAGGAAGAAAATAACTTTCCATACAGATCAATATCTAATTTATTTGGCTATTAGGAAACTCAGCTTTGACCTATTTTGTCTAAAAAAGGTGAGACAAATAAGACAAGTCGATACACCATAGTAACAAATATCCTAACAAAGGTTAGGATACAGAGAAGAATGAAGAGACATTCAAGACATACAAGTCATCAAAATTATGGATATCTAGTAAAAAAAGCAGTGTAGGAATGTCCTGAACTCATCTCCTTCAATGGACACAACAAATATACAACTACATGTGACATAATTTCCTCTGAAAAAATTTAAAGCTGGATGAACAGAGCCTGTTTGGGAACACATGTAAGAATTAAAGATTTTAAAATTAAAAAAATAAATAAATAAAAAATAAAACTCTCAGCTAAAATACAAAAAAATAAAATAAATAAATAAACAAGGACCTACTGCATAGCAAAAAAAAAAAAAAAAAAAAGAATAAAAGGGTGGCACTGAGAGAGTAAGAGAGGCAAAGATGAAGTCTTGCCAAATATAAAATTCAGCCCAGGCACCGTGGTCCACAAATGAGAAGGAATTCAAAGATAAAAAACATTTCCTAGAGGAGTAAGTGGTTTGTGCTTTACATCACATACCCCAACCCTTACATCTGGTAAAGAAGTGGTCAGCTCCACCAAAACTGACTTTGAAAAACCAACAGGCAGAACATCCAGAAAAGTCTAGAAGGGAGAATCTGCTCTTAAAGGCCTTCAGCACTGACTTAATCATCCCAGGACTCAATGCAAAAACATTAGATTGAAAAGCACTTATTCCATAAGAGAAGGAGACACTTACTGATTTTTACAGTATATACTGTAGAGGTAAGAAACGGTTGTAACTCTTTCCAGGAATGGAGACTCTGGCAGAATTAAACTTTGCGATTTCATTTTGCATTGTTAACACCATCATTGGTTGAGCACTCTCTTGGAACTCTTTCTCTAAACTGACAGAGCTGGTGGGAATGCCCTGCTGAAATTTCCCTAGCAGTTGCACATTAGCCGTGTGCTATAGCCAGCTAACTTTAGCCCTTCCACATGGCAGCAGCAGCTCCACCTAAGCAGGTAGCCATGTACAACCCACAGAGGAGATGCCCTTGAGTACCAATCTCTGGTGCCCATGGAGGATCATGGATTGGGGCTCCACTGGACAATTTCCACAAAAGTCTTCTGCATCAATTCTGAGAGAGATAATTGATTGAAATAATACAAAGACACTGAGGGTCAGGCCAAAGGAGACAGAGGAATGTATTCCAAATGAAAGAATCAGACTAACCTCAGAAAAAGGCTCTAATGAGAAGGAAATAAGCAGTCCACCAATGAAGAGTTGAAAATAATGGTAGTAAAGAGCTTCACCCAACTCAGGAGGAAAATAGATGAACATGGTGAGATATTCAACAAAGAGGAAATATAAGAATACTCCAAAGAGAAATTATAGGCTGAGGATACAATAACAACTGAAAAATAAGCTAGAAGGGTTCAGTGGGATACTAGATGAAGCAGAAGACTAGATCAGCAAGCTGGAAGACAAAGCAACAGATTTCACTCAGACAACCCAAAGTGAAAAGAAAACATTTTAAGGTGAATATAATTTAAGTGAGATATGGTACAACATCAAGTGAACTAACATTTGCAATCTAGGGGTTCCAGAACGATAAGAGAGAGAAAGGGCCAGAAAACTTAGTTGAATACATAATGTCTAAAAAATTTTATATTTTGGAGAAGAAATCAGACTATTGAATGATTCAGTTATTTCAATACTGGGTATTTATTCAAAACTTATGAAAACACTAATTCAAAAATTGAGATGCACCCTATGTTTAATGCAAGGATATGTATGATAGCCAAGATATGGGAACAATCTAAATATCTACTAATAGAGCACTGGATAAAGAAGATACAGTTTACATACACAGAGGAAAACTACTCAGCCATACAAAAGAATGAAATCCAATTGTATGATGATGCATGGTAACTAGACTTTTGGTGATGATCACTTGGTAGTGTCCACAGATATCAAGTTATAATGTTGTACACCTAAAACTTATATACTATAATGTACAGTTTTTACCTCAATTAAGAAAAAAATTATATCTTATATAAGTGGTTTTGATACTGAAAATTAGTTTTATGATTATCTTTTAAATTTCTATAGTTCTAAATAATGGTTTCTAGAGTATCTTTAAACTTCCCTGCATGTCAAAAAAAAGTCACTAGATTGTACTTAATCTATTGTCCACTCTTTATTATTCATCTTACTGTGTGAATATTTTACTGGAAAATGTGAATATATAAATTTTAATTAAATAAAAATTGCATAATGATATAACATACCTAAGAGAAAAATGAAAGGACTTAAGTATCCTTTCTCTTACCTACCAAAATTAAACTTTTATATATATATTAATTCTATATGTGAATTCTATTTGATATCTTTAATGTATTATAATTCAAAATTATTTAACTGGAATATAATAAAATACAGTATTAAAAAAAGAGCATCACTATGAAATTTCATTCATTCTAGAAATTTGAGAATGATTCCATATAAATTACTCTACTAATATTGTTCACTAGACACATGATACTAGGTAAAATGCAGAGAATTCTGCTTACAACATTTCATATCTCATAAAAAAAGCAGTGTCTTATGAAAAAGTCTCACATGGTTTATGGAGCTACATTCTCTTCTGGATCACTTTCTACATCTAGTAATTCCTCTTTTGATCTTCTTTAAGATTAATCTCTATTCAGCTTTCAAAGTTAGAATTCCTAAATGCTGGATCCTAAACCATCTCTACTCATTTTATATTTAAGATATACCATTTATGTTGTTTCTTGTGTTAAATTTAAAATGCATCATCTACCTAGAGCTCTCTTCAAACTCCTGTCTGATGTTTTAAAATTATTTCATAAATCAGAATGGATCTATCAAAGGAAATTCAGGCTAAAGAAATCTAAAACTTAAATCACAACCTTCCCCTTATGGTCCTTTCTTAGTGTTTCTTGACTCAGGAAATGACACCATCATGCTTCTCATTCATTAACTCTCAAGCTTAAGAATTTTCCTTGACACTTCTTTCTCCTATGAGTTCTTCATTGAGTCTATTTTATCCCTTCAATAGGTCTAGAATTATTTCTCTACCAACATCATCATCAGACACAAGTTTCAAACAACTTTAATCTCTTTATTTCAAACATGTATAAAGCCAGTTGGTCCATTCGATGACTTTTCTTTTTCCTTCAACTCCACACACACACTATGCTATTTTTCTCTGTGATCTTAACTTAATGACCTTTACAACCTCATCTTGTATGATACTTCTCCTGGCTTTCCATCCTCTGGCCATACAAGCTTTCTTTTAGTTCCATAATGTGTCATGTTTTTGTTAATTAAAAAAGGCTAAGTACTTGGGCTGTCTGCTAGAATATTATGATTCTTTCTCAGCTTTAAATGGTATATTCCTAGTAGTCTTTTAGCTGGAGAACAATTGACACATTTCATTCCTTGGGAAGTCTTTCTTGAACCAACTTCTCCACTCTAACACTAACTCTAACAATCATGTCAAGTTCTCCAGCACTTGCATAAAGACATATTTATATATGGAAAACTTAATGAAGTAATTACTTTGCATTTATTTCTGGGTTTATGTGTTAAACACTTGCCTCCTATTCAAGTTTAGGCTCTGTAAGGGTGGGGAACTTATCAGTTTTGAGTCACGATTGTAGCCTTATAGCCAGCATAGTCTTGCATGTACTGAAAATATTTGACAAATGCACAGATGTTGAAAAAAACATTTTACATTCAATACATTACTTGTTTAAAAGGTTTGAAAATAGACATAGGTAAATATATTCTTAGGATATTTTCATAAAAAAGTATATAAATAATGTTCAAACTACCAAACAATTGCACTCATCTCACAAAATAGCAAAGTAATGTTCAAAATTCTCCAAGTTAGGCTTCAATACGTGAACCAGGAACTTCCAGATGTTCAAGCTGGATTTAGAAAAGCCAGAGGACCCAGAGATCAAGTTGCCAACATCCGTTGGATCATTGAAAAAGCAAGAGAGTTCCAGAAAAATATGTACTTGTGCTTCATTGACTACACTAAAACCTTTGATGTGTGGATCACAACCAACTGCGGAAAATTCTTCAAGATGGGAGTATCAGACCACCTTACCTGTCTCTTGAGAAATCTGTATGCAGGTCAAGAGGCAACAGTTAGAACCGGACATGGAACAACGAATTGGTTCCAAATTGGGAAAGGAGTATGACAAGACTGTATATTATTGCTTTGCTTATTTAACTTATGTGTAGAGTACATCATGCAAAATGCCAGACTGGATGAAGAACAAGCTGGAATCAAGATTGCCGGGAGAAATATCCATAACCTCAGATATGCAGATGACACCACCCTTACGGCAGAAAACAAAGAGGAACTAAAGAGCCTCTTGATAAAAGTGAAATAGGAGAGTGAAAAAACTGGCTTAAAACTCAACGTTCAATAAACAAGATCATGGCATCCTCTCCCATCTCTTCATGGCAAATAGATGGGGAAACTGGAAAGAGTGACAGACTTTATTTTCTTGGACTCCAAAGTCACTGCAGATGGTGACTATAAACATGAAATAAAAAGATACTAGCTCCAGGCTATGACAAACCTAGACGGCATATTAAAAAGCAAAGATATTACTTTACTGACAAAGGTCTGTTTAGTCAAAGCTATGGTTTTTCAAGTCATCATATATAGACGTGAGAGTTGCACCATAAAGAAAGCTGAGCACCAAAGGATTGATGCTTTTGAATTGTGGTGTTAGAGAAGACTCTTGAGCGTACCTTGGACTGCAAGGAGATCTACCAGTTAATCCTAAAGGAAATCAGTCTTGAATATTCATTGGAAGGACTGATGCTGAAGTTGATGCTCCAATATTTGAGCCACTTGATGCAAAGAACTGACTCATTAGAAATGATCTGATCTGGCAAAGATTGAAGGCAGAAGGAGAAGGGGACTACAGAGAATGAGATGGTTGGATGGCATCCCTGACTCAATGGATATGAATTTGAGCACGCTCTGGGAGTTGGTGATGGACAGGAAAGCCTGGTGTGCTGCAGTCCATGGGGTCGCAAACAGTCAGATTGACTGAGCTGAACTGATCATGTTTCTAAAGAGTTAGTGTTTTTTATATTAAAATAGGAATATGATAAGAACTTCCAAAATATCACTACTCTCTAGCATTCTTTGAGAATTGCTAGACTATGCACTTAGAAAAGATAATGAAATAATATATAAACATTAAAAATAGGGGAATATAAAATGACATTAATTTCAAACAATATGAGTTTATAACTCAAAAGCCTAACTAAATAGAATAAAAAAATAAAGTTTTTATGTTTTAGAAATAAAAGTTAATTTGTAAAAAAAGATCAAGTTTTATTACATAACAGTTGTAAATGCAAAAGGAACAAATGTATCATATGGAGACTGTAAAACATACAGAATTTAAGATTAACTTTAACAATAAATGGTGAGGAATGATAAGGTAACTTTAAATCTATTGACTGACAGAAAAGAAGCTTTAAATTAATATTAAAGTTATTTGTCCTTGGGCAAAAGTGTTAGTCACTCAGTTATGTCTGACCCTTTGAGACCCCATGGACTGTATCTGGCCAGGCTCCTTTGTCCATGGAATTCTCTAGGCAAGAATACTGGAGTGTGTAGCAATTTCCTTCTACAGGTGATCTTCCTGACCCAGAGATCAAACCCTGATCTCTTGTATTGCAGGCAGATTCTTTACCATCTGAGTCACCAGGGAATCCCAAAGTCTTTGGATAGGAAACAAATTTTTTTTTTTTTAAAAGGAAATCTTAAAAAGCAAATAAAGTGAATGCATTTCCTTTCAGCAATCAGAAAAAAGCCAAGCAGATGAAAATATATTGTAAAGTTTTTCTAAAAATGAGATATTGCTTTAGAAATAGACTTAAAAAACAATGGAGACGGGAGAAAGCCCCACAATAACCTGGGAATTTAATATATTTAAATGAATGAGCAAATATTTTTGGAATATTTGATTTCCATAAGATAAAAATAGTATGTCTAGTATAAAATTTTATTTAGAAAAATATAAATAGCTCAACGTCAATATGCCAGCAAATTTGGAAAACTCAGCAGTGGCCACAGGACTGGGAAAGGTCAGTTTTCATTTTAATCTCAAAGAAAGACAATGCCAAAGAATGCTCAAACTACCGCACAATTGCACTCATCTCACATGCTAGGAAAGTAATGCTCAAAATTCTCCAAGCCAGGCTTCAGCAATACATGAACTCTGAACTACTAGATGTTCAAGCTGGTTTTAGAAAAGGCAGAGGAACCAGAGATCAAATTGCCAACATCCGCTGGATCATTGAAAAGCAAAAGAGTTCCAGAAAAACGTCTATTTCTGCTTTTGACTATGCCAAAGCCATTACTGTGTGGATCACAAGAAACTGTGGAAAATTCTGAAAGAGATGGGAATACCAGACCACCTGACCTGCCTCTTGAGAAATCTGTATGCAGGTCAGGAAGCAACAGTTAGAACTGGACATGGAAAAACAGACTGGTTCCAAATAGGAAAAGGAATATATCAAGGCTGCATATTGTCACCCTGCTTATTTAACTTCTATGCAGAGTACATTATGAGAAACACTGGGCTGGAAGAAACACAAGCTGGAATCAAGATTGCCAGGAGAGATAACAATATCTCAGATATGCAGATGACACCACCCTTATGGCAGAAAGTGAAGAAGAACTAAAGTGCCTCTTGATGGAAGTGAAAGAGGAGAGTGAAAAAATTGGCTTAAAGCTGAACATTCAGAAAACGAAGATCATGGCATCTGGTCCCATCACTTCATGGGAAATAGATGGGGAAACTGACAACAGTGGCAGACTTTATTTTTCAGGCTCCAAAATCACTGCAGATGGTGACTGCAGCCATGAAATTAAAAGACGCTTACTCCTTGGAAGGAGAGTTATGACCAATATAGACAGCATATTAAAAAGCAGAGATATTACTTTGCCAATAAAAGGTCTGTCCAGTCAAGGTTATGGTTTCTCCAGTAGTCAGGTAGGAATGTGAGATTTGGACCAAAAATGAGGCTGAGTGCCAGAGAATTAATGCTTTTGAACTGTGGTGCTGGAGAAGACTCTTGAGAGTCCCTTGTACTGAAAAGAGATCCAACCAGTTCATCCTAAAGGAGATCAGCCCTGGGTGTTCATTGGAAGGACTGATGTTGAAGCTGAACCTCCCATAGTTTGGTCACCTGATGCAAAGAGCTGATTCATTTGAAAAGACCCTGATGCTGGGAGGGATTGTGGGCAGGAGAAGGGGATGACAGAGGATGAGATGGTTGGATGGCATCACCAAGTCAATGGACATGAGTTTGGGTGAACTCCAGGAGTTGGTGATGGACAGGGAGGCCTGGCATGCTGCAGTCCATGGGGTTGCAAAGAGTCGAACACGACTGAGCAACTGAATTGAACTGAACTGAAATAGCTCACATGCAAAAAAAAAAGAAAAAAAAATACTTTATTACCACAGATCTGTAAGAGAAGTGAGATAATATCCAAAACTGATTATGAAGCGACATTAATCTCCCCATTGATAATCACGTAAATGCAAGTTAAAAGAAACAGTTGGATGCATTTTTAAACATTTCTTCCTGTACTAAAGTACGGGAAAAGGGCAATTTCATATTAGTGCGAAAAGAAGTTGCGTCTGGGTGATGCAGCTTCAAAATGAGGGTCTCAGTTTAAAATATGATAGTCTTTGACAGATATTTTATTTCTAGGTATTCATCCTGAAGGAGATAATTGGACAAGAACATGAAAATATATTTATCAGAAAATATTATTTCAGGATTTAAACAGGAAAAATGGATAAATAAGAGAATAACAGAATACACCATTAAAATACATCCATATATTGGATTGAAACATATTCCTTAAAATAATGAAATCTATAGGACATTATACCTATTGCCATGGTATAATTCCTCTAGTTTTTTCTTTTTTTTTTAAATAAAAAGTAGTTTATAGGACATAGCATATGTAATCAACATGAATAAAACATCATATTAGTTTTAGTACATTATGTGATCTTTTACTAAACTTGACATTTGCAAGTACACATTTCTTAGGTTCAACTTCCATAAGTCATTTTGCCTATGAATGAAGGTCTTATCCAGGGAGCTTAGCCTGTGTCAGGAGGATTGCTTCAAAGAGGTAGGCAGCTATACTTCAAATAACTGAAAGTAACACAAGCCTGTGTGACTGCTTGTTTAGGGATGAACACCTCATAAATTAAAATTACATATGTTGGAAACCTAATCAATACTTCCAGTTCTGATCTCCAAGGTGAAAGTCACTAGGCTAGATGGTCTAAAATTCAGGCATTGATTTAAAACACAGTCACTTTGTTTATGACCATTTTCTGGAAGTCCTCATTGAGCATTAAGGTTTATGTACTTAATGATGGTAAACGTCTCTCAAGAGAATGCTACTGGGCTAGAGAATTTGTGCCTGGTATTATATCTGTGTGGTACTATTTTTAATGTTTTAAATTATTTCTGGCATTTCAGTTTATGTTTTATATTTCATAAAAGAACACAATCATTTCTGAATCAGCACATTAAATGTATTTTCATTTTAGTATCTTTTTTTATGAGGCAGAAAGTAAATATAAAGCCCCCAAACATAGAAGAAAGTCACATTTAATGATGGTTTAAAGCTGAAATATCCTCAGGGTTGATACCTTTCAACATATGATGTGCATAAGATGTGACAAAACTTCTTAACTAATAGAAAATACATTATCCATTGCCTTAAAATAACCTGTGAAATATTTTAAAGAGAAATTGCAGTAAGACAAATTAACTATAGAACGTGTTCTACAGGGAGATCAAAGAGCTGTGCAAGCATACTGACAGATACATTTATTTTATCTAAAAAATGTGTTTCATTCAAGTGCTAATAAAACCTCTATTCCTGAAAATCAGTATTCTTAAAAATATCAATGTAAATGAGACACATTCATAGATATTTAAACATTGGACTCATTCAAATTTTTTATAAATTCTTATTACAAATTTAGTATGGAGTTGATAGAATAATAATATCTAATTTGCATAAATTAATGTTTATAAATGCTTGTGAAAGCAAAAAATAATTTAAGGCATTTGGTGCTTGTACTCTTTCATGAAACTATTAGGTAACTGCTTGTAAGTAGAAATGGAAAAAGATTGTCTTAAATATGATCACTGAATTGAGTTATTTGGAATTAAAACTGTCATTCTCCTAATATATCAGTTCAATATATGACCTTTACAAAACTGCATGTTTTTATCTCAAAAAAGAATGGTCCCTCAAATTAATCTTATATTGCTTCCTGTGGAATGTTTAAATTATATTTGTACCCTCTTTAATTTCTTCTATATTTAATACATTTCACATCTTAAATACTTAAAAATATATATATCTTGTCGACAAGCATCCTGTATTAACTCTCAAACTTCACTGAAAAGTCTTTACAGGGTAACTGTCTTTCATCATCTGCTATATACTAATCCCAATAATTAGATTGCTTTGCCTATCAATCTGTCGTCTATTAAAATACATCCCTTTTATAGTTTCAGGTAGTACTGTTAAAGCTGTTCAACAGAGTGAGTTAGAAGTCTTTCTAGGGCCCAAAATTAGCTATACTTCATACAAAACACTTA
Organism: Budorcas taxicolor; assembly: GCF_023091745.1. Classification (NCBI taxonomy): domain Eukaryota; kingdom Metazoa; phylum Chordata; class Mammalia; order Artiodactyla; family Bovidae; genus Budorcas; species Budorcas taxicolor. The sequence continues at coordinate 35,925,272 of NC_068917.1, forward strand.
AGTTTAATTACTTTAGTTAAGGGGTTTCTGGGTTGGTTCAGCTGGTAAAGAATCTACCTGCAATGCAGGACACACAGGAGATGCAGGTTAGATCCTTAGGTTGAGAAGATCCCCTGAAAGAGGAAATGACAATTCACTCCAGTATTCTTGCCTTAAAAAGTCCCATGGACAGAGCAGCCTGGTGGGCTACCTTTCAGAGTCGTAAAGAGTTGGATATCACTGAGCAACTAAGCATGCATGCCTGCACACATGCAGTTCAGTTTAATTCATACAGTCTCCTTTAAAATATCTATAAAATGGAAATAAAATATTTCTCCCATGGGTTTTTTGTCATGATTACATAATAAAATGTATGAAAAGTTCCTGGGCAGGGATTGACAAAGAGTAAATAATTTTCTATATTGCCATCTATGTTGTTTTCTCTGTTACTACTGTGCTAACTGTTTGTCTCCTAGGATGCTTGCTTTCTTTCAAAATGTCCCTAATTTAAAGACATCTAAGTTTTATTCTGAGGCTTTTTTTTTTTTCTCCTATGTATCTTCCTACTCTCAAGGTCAGACTTGAACAGCTGTAATACCAAGTACAGTTTACCCTTGAACAATGCATGGATTGTGGGCACTGATTTTCCAATGCAGTCATATAAAAACTTACATTTGGCCCTCCATATCCATAGCTCCACAGAAACAAATTTAAACAACCATGGATTCAACTGGCATGAATTATATAGTACTGTAGTATTTATTACTGAACAAATTAATGTAGAAGTCAACTTGTTCATCTCAAACCTATGTTGTTTAAGAGTCAACTGCATGTACGTCTATCTTTGTTTTTTTATCAACCATCTGGGTGTAAATATCAATATTTTATTCTCTTCAAAGCATTTCACATTGGAATTACTAAAACTTATTCAAAGATATTCTCTAGCTTCGATTTGCACTGTCCAAAGCCCTTTGGAAATGTCAATCTTGTCTAACAGAATTTGAGAATTTCTTGACTAATTGTGAAGTCAACTATTCTAAAAACTGCTTATTGTTCATTTTCAACAGGAACGCAAAAATAACTGGTTAAATTGGGTACTGTGATCATCTGCTGAAGTGTGAAAAAGATTTTGCAGAGCTTCCGTCATCTAAGGAGAGTCAATTAGTACCTAAACTATAATTACATAACTAAAATATGGTTGTATATTTATAGATTTAGATTAGATTATATTAAGCTAAATCTACTTTAAAGACTTACAGAGCATACAATCACTGATCAAATTCTAAATACCATATTAAATTGAAAACAAGATTAGACTATTTAAATGAAAATAAATAATAACGTTTGAAAACAGTGATGACACATAAAAACAAAATTTTACTTGATTAACTATTTAGTTGATTTTAAATGGGCACATGACAGCAAAATAGAGCTCAGAGAGTTAACACCATATGAAATTAATACTTTTATTCAGTGAAATGAGGCAAATCTGCATTTGAGCTTCCAAAATGTAAAAAGAACGCAGGCCTTGAAATTGCATAGGAACAATATTGCATAGCAACCTGGAATGTTAGGTCCATGAATCAAGGTAAATTGGAAGTAGTCAAATTGGAGATGGCAAGAGTGAACATCAACATTTCAGAAGTCAGAAACTTAAATGGACCCAAACGGGAGAATTTAATTCAGATGACCATTATATCTACAACTGTGGGCAAGAATCCTTAGATGAAATGGCGTATCCCTCATAGTCAACGGGAATCTGAAATGCAGTATGTGTGTGCAATCTCAAAAATGACAATGATCTTTGTTCATTTCCAGGGCAAACCATTCAATATCACAGTAATCCAACTCTAAGTCCCAACCACTAATGCCAAAGAAGCTGAAGTTGAATGGTTCTATGATAATCTACAAAACCTTCTAGAACTAACACCAAAAAAGATGTCCTTTTCACCATAGGGGAAAGGAATGCAAAAGTAGGAAGTCAAGAGATACATGGAGTAACAGGCAAGATTGGCCTTAGAGTACAAAATGAAGCAAGGCAAAGGCTAACAGAGTTTTGACAAGAGAATTCACTGGTCATAGCAAACATCCTCTTCAAACAACAGAAGGGATGACTCTACACATGGGCATCACCAGACAATCATCTGATTTCATACTGAAATCAGATTGATTATATTCTTTACAGCTGAAGATGGAGAAGCTCTATACAGTCAGCAAAAACTAGACTGGGCGCTGACTGTGGCTCAGACCATTATTGCAAAATTCAGACTTAAATTGAAGAAAGTTGGGAAAACCACCAGACCATTCAGATATGACCTAAATCAACTCCTCTATGACTATCCAGTGGATTTGACAGACAGACTCAAGGGATTAGATCTGATAGACAAAGTTCCTGAAGAACTATGGACAGAGGTTCATGATGTGGTACAGCAGGTAGTAATCAAGACCATCCTCGAGAAAAAGAAATGCAAAAAGGCAAAATGGTTGTCTGAGGAGGCCTTAAAATAGCTGAGAAAAGAAGACAAGCAAAAGGAAAAGGAGAAAAGGAAAGATATACACATCTGAATGCAGAGTTCCAAAGAAGAGCAGGGAGAGATATGAAAGCCTTCCTCAGTGATCAATGCAAAGAAATAGAGGAAACAATAGAATGGGACATCTGGGGATCTCTTCAAGAAAATTAGAGATATCAAGGAAATATTTCATGCAAAGACAGACACAATAAAGGACAGAAACCATGTGGACCTAAAACAAGCAGAAAATACTAAGAAGTGATGGCAAGAATACACAGAATAACTATACAAAAAAAAAAAAAAAAAAAAAACAAACAATCTTAATGACCCAGATAAACATCATAGTGTGATCACTCAGAGGCACACATCCTGAAATGCAAAGTCAAGTGGGCCTTAGGAAGCATCACTGTAAACAAAGCTAGTGGAGGTGATGGAATTCCAGTTGAGTTATTTCAGATCCTAAAAGATGATCCTGTGAAAGGGCTGCATTCAATATGCCAGCAAATTTGGAAAAGTCAGCAGTGGCCAAATAACAGGAAAAGGTCAGTTTTCATTCCAATCCCAAAGAAAGGCAATGGCAAAGTATGTTCAAACTACAGCACTATTGCACTCATCTCACTTGCTAGCAAAGTAATGGTCAAAATTCTCAAAGCAGTTCCAGATGTTCAAGCTAGATTAGAAAAGACAGAGGAACCAGAGATCAAATTGCCAACATCCATTGGATCCTAGAAAAATCAAGAGAGCTCCAGAAATACATCTACTTTTGCTTTATTGACTATGCCAAAGCATTTGACTATGTGGGTCAAAACAAGCTGCGGAAAATCCTTCAAGAGACAGCAATACCAGTCCTGAGAAATCAGTATGCAGGTCAAGAAGCAACAGTTAGAACCAGATATGAAACAATGGACTGGTTCCAAGTTGAGAGAGGATGATGTTAAGGCTGTATAATGTCACCCTGCATATTTAACTTATGTGCACAGTACATCATGCAAAATGCCAGTCTGGGTGAAGCATAAGCTGGAATCAAGATTGCTGGAAGAAATATCAATAACATCAGATATTCAGATGACACCACCCTTATGGCAGAAAGTGAAGAAGAACTAAAGAGCCTCTTGACGAAAGTGAAAGAGGGGAGTAAAAAAGCTGGCTTAAAACTCAACATTCAAAAAACTAAGATCATGGCATCCAGTCCCATCACTTCATGCAAATAGATGAGGAACAATGGAAACAGTGACAGACTTTATTTTGGGGCCTCAAAAATCACTCTGGATGGTACTGCAGCCATGAAATTAAAAGATGCTGGTTCCTTGGAAGAAAAGCTATGACTAACCTAGATAGCATATTAAAAAGCAGAGACATTACTTTGCCTACTAAGGTCTGTTTAGTCAGAGCTATGGTTATTCCATTGGTTATGTATGGATGTGAGAGTTGGACCACAAAGAAAGCTGAGCACTGAAGAACAGATGCTTTGGAATTGTGGTGTTGGAGAAGACTCTTGAGAGTCCTTTGGACTGCAAGGAGATCCAACCAGTCAGCCCTAAAGGAAATCAATCCTGAATATTCATCGAATGGACTGAGGCTGAAGCTGATGCTCCAATACTTTGGCCACTCCATGTGAAGAACTGACTCACTGGAAAAAATCCTGATGCCGGGAAAGATTGAAGGCAGGAGGAAAAGGGGACAACAGAAAAAGAGATGGTTGGATCGCATCCCCGACTCGATGGACACGAGTTTCAGTCGCAAAGAGTTGGACACAACTGTTCAACAGAACTGAACTGTACTGATGCCTTGAAAAGATAGAAAAAACACACTACTCATACCCCATTAAGTTTTTAAACTAAGAATGTCAAATACTTTCATTAACAACATTTCTAGCTCTTACTTCTTATGGTCCAGAGAGAACTTCATCAAAACCCTTGAATGTTTATAATAAAAGAATGCATGTAAAGATATTCTGAAATCCTTTTAGCACAGTGTATAAGACTTTTGAGTGCCTTAAGAACACCAATACATGATAAATGGAAATTCACTTCAATTCCTACTTTCACATAAAATCTCTACATAAAAGATAAATTACATTATTTAAAGTAACCTTAATAATGAGATGCTCTTGTGCTCAGTCACTTCAACAGTTTCTGACTCTTTGCATCCCTATGGACTGTAGCCTACCAGGCTACTCTGTCCATGGGATTCTTTAGGCAAAAATACCGGAATGGGTTGCTGTGCCCTCCTCCAGGGGGTATCTTCCCAACTGTGCCCTCCTCCAGTTGGTATCTTCCCAACTCAGAGATCTAAGTTGAGTCCCTTCCATCTTCTTCATTGACAGGCAGGTTCTTTACTACTAGCCCCAATAATGAGAGAGTATATTAGAAAAATTACATGTTACTAGAGGAGAAAGCACTCAGAGTTTTAGAATCATAATAAAGGAGACATAGGTAGATCTGACCACATCAGAACAAGTAGAGGATACGCAAGAATGGTAGGGGAATTAGACATACAATATAAACAATTTAACAAAATTCAGACCAGTCTTCAAGACACCACAATTTATCTCTCTCCGTGTATTTACATGTAAGTATCAGGTAAATATATGAAAGACTATTTGCTTATTAGCTATAAAAGAAAATCCCTAGAGTAAGATCACAGTTTGTAAATGTATTTTTTAGGGAGCAAAGGAGTGTTGATGCAATGATATATACAGACACCACTGACTGGACAGTTGTACTATCATGCTATTAGTCCGAGAAAATAAGATGTTTGGTAATCATGAAATAAAAGTATTACATTTTTCATTTGAGAGAAATGAAAGTATATCTTTTCTGGTATATATCTTTCCCTAATATTTGAGGCAAGTACCACTAAGCCTTTATCAACTACATATTTCCAAGTTAATGTAGTAGGCAGAAGTGCATTTAGCTCAATTTGAAGTTTTTCACCCATGTTGCCACAGGAACTGAATTAGCAGATACATTTACAATTTATTTTTTAATATCAGCCTTCAGCTGTGATTTAGAAAACTTCTATTTTCATATTTCAGAAGTCAAAATATAAATGGTATATAGGATAAAAGGAAATCCTAGAGTCTCTATGTGATTCTGGCCCTTTCTTTTTTGTTTTCCAAAATCATTGAGAGGGACCTTGGTGCAGAAATCTGAACTATTTAACAGAGCCACTGCTATAGAAAAGACCCTAAACCTGATATGGGGAAGTTATAAGAAATATGAGGCATTAATCCAAACCCAAGAAGCTCAAGTATCATCAAAGAAACAACACATCTATAATTTAAAAGCTAAATAACATTCAAAGCCTTTATTTGACACTATATGACCATTAAGGCTTCAATAAGTCTGACCAATTCTTTAACATAAAACTATAGATTGTTCAGAAATATCAAGTCAGAAAATTTTGACTTCAATTCTAGTTATGACAGTTGAGTCTGTTTTATAACTTATCTGATCTTTGTACTGCCTTGTTCACAATCGGAAATATTAAAAGAAATTCTTATGCCATTTAAATATTTAAACATTTAAAAGAATAAACTAAAGGTAGGCACAGTATATGAATCCTCCTGCAATGCAGAAGACCCATGTTCTATTCCTGAGTCAGGAAGATCCCCTGGAGAAGGGAACAGCTACCCACTCTAGTATTCTTGCCTGGAGATTTCAGAGAAACCTGGTGGGTTACAGTCCATGAGGTGGCAAAGAGTTGGACACGACTGAATGACTAACATTTTCACTTTCACTTTCAAGTATAGTATATAAAATGTATCAATACTAATGTACTCAACAACTCAGTTCAGTTCAGTTCAGTCGCTCAGTCATGTCCAACTCTTTGTGACCCGATGAATCACAGCACGCCAGGCCTCCCTGTCCATCACCAACTCCCAGAGTTCACTCAGATTCACGTCCATCGAGTCAGTGATGCCATCCAGCCATCTCATCCTAGGCTGATGAAATATTGCTTGTATTCTGAAAGCTGCATTTTGTCCTTATATATCTCTCTCTCCACAGTGATAATCATTATTTCTATTAATTGTTCTTGGTTATTTTCTATTTTATTAAGACTTTAGAAAAATAGAATCATACAGTGTGCAACTTGCAGTTTTCAATGTATAACTGATTTATATTTATGCATGTTAATGTATGTAGTTGAAATTTATTTTTTACTTTCCATGATTTTTATTATAAACATAAAAGTAAATTTAATTAACCCTTTTCTTTATGGACATTTAGGTTGTTTCTGGTAGCTCAGATGGTATAGAATCTGCCTGCAATACAGGAGACCAAAGTTCAATCCCTGGGTTGGGAAAATTCCCTGGAAAAGGAAAAGGACATGGCAACTCACTCCAGTATTCTTGCCTGGAGAATTCTGTGGACAGAGGAGCCTGGCAGGCTACATACAGTACATGGGATCATAAAGAGTTGGACACAACTGAGTGACTAACACTTTCACTTTTCAGGTTATTTCTATTTTCAGAATATTTTAAAAAGTATTCCTATAAAATATTGTTGTATATGTTCACATGCAATGATTTGTTCATTTTCCTATCTCCTTAATTATTTTAAAGCCTATCTTTATTATATTTTCCTTCATCAGAACTTCAATTCTTCTTTAAAAAAAAAAATTTCTTCATATTATGATTCTGCTGATTTGCAATGTTTATTGCTTATTTATGTGAATATGTGGGCCTGAAAGTGTTATTTATTGCTTATAGTAATTCTTATTCATGACTTCATCTGTTGAGAAACTCAGTCTTCTAAGTTTCTTAGTCTTAGAACCTGTTTAATCTCTTTCTATTTTTAAAGAGTATACTTGTAAAGATATTTTGTATATTTTTAAAGATATCTTGGGTAAAGTACTAGTAGGCAGATCCATTTCATACTAAATTTTAAGCTTTTCAAGGATTAAGTGATAAATTTACAAAAGTTATTGCAAAAAAGAAAAACAGAAAAGTTCCCAATTTATTTTCTGATGTTAGGAAAATTCTGACACGAATTAAGACAGAAAAGGTATTACAAGGAAAGAAAATGAAAACTCAACATCATTAATAACACACAAAGCACAAACTACCTGTAAATCCAATCTAGCTATATAAAATAAATACATTGTGATGAATTATGTTTCTTCACCAAAATACAAAGTTGGTTTAAATTTGGAAAGTCTGTGTAACTCATTAATAGAGTAAAAGAGGAAAAACAAAATGCAGGATAATCTCAATAGATTAAAATGAAAGTATTTGGCAATATTCACACTCATTCATGGTAAAAACCTTTAGCAAACACAAACGGAAGGAAGTGTTCTTCACTTAATTAAGGAATATTTCTAAAACCCACAGCCAACATCTTGATGAGAGACTGAATATATTACCTTTAAGACTGGGACCAAGGCAAGGAGGCCTTAATCATCACTTCTGTTCAAACTTTTACAGAGGAATCTAGGCAGTTTGAATAGGTAAATACATGCCAATAAAAGTAATAAAGATGAGAAAGGAAGAATCAACACTAATTATTTAGCAACAGCATCATTGTATATGGAGACAGTCCTGTAAAATCAACAGAAATCTAAAACAAATAAGTTCATCAGGATAAAGATGTACAAGAAATATATGAGAAATATAAGATGAAGTCATGAAAGAAAAAAAATGAAGTTAGTCATTAATAAATGAAATATAAAATTAAACTATCATTAAAAATAGCTTAAAATAAAATATTTGCAATTATTAAAAAAATTAAACTCCTTGCTTTGAAATCTATAAAATATTGTTGACAAAAATTTGCAGAAGCCTAAATATGTGAAGAGATATACTATACTCATGGATTAGATATTGAATCCTTCAACAATGTTTCATAGATTCAGTGCATTTGTAATCTAAATTCTAATAGAATTTTTTGAAAATATTAGCAAGTTCATTTTAAGCTTGATAAGGAAATGTAAAAAACCTAGAATGTCTTTAAAATTATATAATAAAAAAATTAGGGGATTTAAATCACTTCATTTGAAGTCTTAGTACAAAATTTCATTAAGACAGTAGAGTTGTCACATAAAATATAAAAATAAACTATTGAAACTGCATAGTTTCCAAAAATAGAGCCATACAATGACATTGAATTGCTTTTCCATGGAGGTATTAAATAATGAATCCTGTATGCACTTTATTAAACACAAGGAGTTCAACTGAAAGGGCCCATACTGTATGCATATAAAGTTCAAGAACAATCTAATTTAATTTAATGTGACAAAAATTAGAAAGTGGTTGCAGAATCAAAGTAAAATAAATAAATAGAAAGAGACATGGCAAAATTTTCTTATTTTACTTGGTGGTGCATGGGTAAAGAAAAACATCAAAGCTCATCAAACTGAACATTTAGGATCTTTAACTTTTTCTATGTTAACTACATTTCAACAAAATATAATTAGAAAATAAGTTCATAAGGATAACAATATGAATATGTAGAAAGTACAGTACCAGTGGCCTGAAATGTTCTTTTGCCAATTACTTGAGATAAAGCATAGGAAGAAGCCAAAGGCCTGATAATTATTTTTTCTTGCAAATTCTCCTAAGAGATTTGAATTTAATCCTGTAAGCTTGAGACAAAATTGGAGGATTTTATATAAAGAAATGAACTGATGGGTTTAACCTCTTAGAAAGATCACTTAGGCATCTGACATAGTAGGACAAAATAGCACAGTACATTAATTAGTACTGTCAGTTGGCTAGTATGATAAGAAATAATGAGGACCTGAATCTGAGAAGCACCGGTGGCAATGTAAAGTGAAAGGAGATATTCAGATTCTAAAGAATGAAAGTTGCATGTAATTAGTTGGGCAGCTGTCAAAACTACATTTTGGGTTTCTGGCAATAGAAGAGGTTTCTTCAACAGAATAGGAAATGGAAGAGAAAGTGCTTCTCTGGAGGACATAAATTTTGTTTAATTTGGCATGTTGAAATTGGTATGTCTCAGAACCACGTAGGTTTAAAAAACAACAACAACAAAAAAGCCTAGCAAATAATAATTCAGTGAATTTTTACCTTTGGATAAGAGTTTTGCTTGGGCTACATCACTTATAGTCCTAAACATACAGGTATAAAAGTAAACATATAAAACTATGGAGTTTTACAGATATTATCTATCACCTTCAATCACACCTTTTACTGAACAAGTTGAACTGCTTACTATTTGCAGCAAAGTATGACACACATCATGGGGAAACATTGGCCACCTCAGTAAATGGATGTTATAAAAGACTTATTAAAGGATTTGGACTTAGGTTAGTAAGGAAATATTTAATGAAAGCAGTGTTTTGCTTGGCATGAGACACTTTTCCTTTATTAGGCAATAAAGGAAAAACTATGGTTAGGCATCTTAAAAAAAAAAAATCTATAGGGAAGGGAGATTAGAGCACAGCTAAGACTTTATTTTTGGGGGCTCCAAAATCACTGCAGATGGTGACTGCAGTGAAATTAAAACACGCTTACACCTTGGAAGAAAAGTTATGACCAACCTAGATAGCATGTTGAAAAGCACAGACATTACCTTGCTAACAAAGGTCCATCTAGTCAAGGCTATGGTTTTTCCAGTGGTCATGAATGGATGTGAGAGTTGGACTGTGAAGAAAGCTGAGCACTGAAGAATTGATGCTTTTGAACCGTGGTGTTGGAGAAGACTCTTGAGAGTCCCTTGGACTGCAAGGAGATCCAACTAGTCCATTCTGAAGGAGATCAGCCCTGGGATTTTTTTGGAAGGAATGATGCTAAAGCTGAAACTCCAGTATTTTGGCCACCTCATGTGAAGAGTTGACTCATTGGAAAAGACTCTGATGCTGGGAGGGATTGGGGGCAGGAGGAGAAGGGGATGACAGTGGATGAGATGGCTGGATGGCATCATGGACTCGATGGACGTGAGTCTGAGTGAACTCCAGGAGTTGGTGATGGACAGGGAGGCCTGGCATGCTGCAATTCATGGGGTCACAAAGAGTCGGACATGACTGAGGAACTGAACTGAATTGAACTGAAAGCTGAATTGGTGAAGGAATAGTCAGTGACTCATTTTAGCCAAGTTTACTTGGCATTCTCTGGCACAGGAAGCATTCCAGTTTTATCTGTATTCAGTCATCACTATGAGAGTTCTTACTTTTGTCTTGAAACAGTATGGTCACAGAATAACCTTATCTGACATTTCTGTTCTATGAAATAGTTTCTTCTCCACAAGAGAATGCCAGGACCTAACTGAAAGTGCCAAACTGTAGTAGTACTAGGGTCTGAATGACAGCACCAGCCCAGCTTTTGCTTATCAAGGACTGGTTTATCTTTCTCAATATGAAACACGATTAGGTAGATGGCAATTGGGATTGAAGGAGGGCCAAATCAGAATTTTCAGGAATATTAGTAACTTAAGAAATTTTCTGTTGTTGTTCAGTCACTAAGTTGTGTCCGACTTTTTGCGATCCCATGGACTTGTAGCACGCCATGGTCCTCTGTTCTCCACTACCTCCCTGAGTTTGCTCAAATTAATGTCCATTGAATTGGTGATAAAATTTTTAAGAGAAAAATTTTAAGAGAAGGTATAATTGAAGAGATTGGAGAAAAAACATAAAGTTTTAAGGAAAAAGAGGATGGAGTAATAGGAAACAAAGAAATCTTTCAAGAACGGGGCTGTTAACTAGAGAACCATGTTGTTGTTAGTTGCTCAATCTATGTCCAACGCTTTGGACGCCATTGACTTTAGCCCACCAGGTTCCTCACTCCAGGGATTTCTCAGGAAAGAATACCAGGGATCAAGTCCACGTTTCTGGTGTCTCTTGCTTGGCAGGCAGATTCTTACCACTGTTACACCTGGGAAGCCCCCAGGAGAGCCATGCTGAGCTGTGTTGTGCTTAGTTGCTCAGTCATGTCTGACTCTTTGCGACTCCATGGACTGTAGCCTGCCAGGCTCCTCTGTCCATGGGGATTCTCTAAGCTAGAATACTGGAGTGGGTTGCCATGCCCTCCTCTAGGGGATCTTCCCAACCCAGGGAATGAATCCAGGTCTTCCGCATTGTAGGCAGATTCTTTACTGTCTGACCCACGAGGGAAACTCAAGAAAACTGAAGTGGGTAGTCTATCCCTTCTCCAGAGGATCTTCCCAACTCAGGAATTGAACTAGGTTCTCCTGAATTGCAGACAGATTCTTCACCATCTGAGCTACATGGGAAGCCCAAGAGAGCCATGTGCACTGTTTAATGGCTAAAAAATTGCTAGGATATTTTGTAAGTTTCAGTTATCTTTTAAATATCAAGTTCAGTGGGAAGGAAGGTGTTTGTGAGGATGGGAAAACATGGAGGCATACTTATGCAAGCATATTTAAATAATTAGTTCATAATAGTCATCATATAGTCATAGAGTTATCCATGAAACCGTTATTCCTTTAACTTTTTAATATGTTAAATATGTATTAACCATTTTTACATGTCCTTGCAAAAGTGGCTAGATTACTAACTAAGATATAAAAAGATAAAAACTATACTTTCATATAAGTGAGAGTCTTACCTATATAAGCTATAGAATATATTTGTTAAGAACAGACATGATTTAAATTGTTTATTTTTTAATATAAATTTATTTTAATTGGAGGCTAATTACTGTCTAATATTGTAGTGGTTTTGACATACATTGACATGGATCTGCCATGGGTGTACATGTGTTTCACATCCTGAACCCCCTCTCTCCTCCCTCCTCATCCTATCCCTCTAGGTCATCCCAGTGCACCATCCCTGAGCACACTGTCTCATGCCTCGAACCTGGACTGGCAATCCACTTAACAATTAACTTAATAATATACATGTTTCAATGCCATTCTCCCAAATCATCTCACCCTTGCCCTCTCCCACAAGTCCAAAAGAATGTTCCATACATCTGTGTCTGTTTTGCTCCCTCACATATAGGGTTATCATTACCATCTTTCTAAATTCCATATATGTGCCTTAGTATACTGTATTTGTGTTTTTCTTTCTGGCTTACTTCACTCTGTATAATAGGCTCCAGTTTCATTCACCTCATTAGAACTGATTCAAATGTATTCTTTTTAATGACTGAGTAATATTCCATAGTGTATATGTGCCACAGCTTTCTTATCCATTCGTCTGCTGATGGACATTTAGGTTGCTTCCAATCCTAACTATTATAAACAGTGCTGTGATGAACATTGGGGTACATGTGTCTCTTTCAGTTCTGGTTTCCTCCGTGTGTATGCCCAGCAATGAGATTGCTGGGTCATATGGCAGTTCTTTTTCCAGTTTTTTAAGGAATCTTCACACTGCTCCCCATAGTGTCTGTACTAGTTCGCATTCCCACCAACAGTGTAAGAGGATTCCCTTTACTCAACACCCTCTACAGCATTTATTTTTTGTAGACTTTTGGATAGCAACCATTCTGACTGGCATGAGATGGTACCTTATTGTGGTTTTGATTCACGTTTCTCTGATAATGAGTGATGTTGAGCGTCTTTTCATGTATTTCTTAGCTATTTGTATGTCTTCTTAGGAGAAATATATGTTTAGTTTTTTTGGCCCTTTTTTGATTGGGTCATTTATTTTTCTGGAATTGAGCTACAGGAGCTGCTTGTATATTTTTGAGATTAATTCTCTGTCAGTTTCTTCACTTGCTATTATTTTCTCCCAGTCTGAAAGTTGTCTTTTCACCTTGCTTATAGTTTCCTTTGTTGTGCAAAAGCTTTTAATTTTAATTAAGTACAATTTTTTAATTTTTTCTTTTATTTCCATTACTCTGGGAGGTGGGTCATAGAGGATCTTGCTGTGATTTATGTTGGAGAGTGTTCTGCCTTTTTTCCTCTAGCAGTTTTATAGTTTCTGGTCTTACATTTAGATCTTTAACCATTTTGAGTTTATTTTTGTGTATCGTGTTAGAAATTGTTCTAGTTTCATTCTTTTACAAGTGGTTGACCAGTTTCCCAGAACCACTTGTTAAAGAGACTGTCTTTTCTCCATTGTATATTCTTGTCTCCTTTGTCGAAGATAAGGTGTCCATAGGTGTGTGGAAATATCTCTGGGCTTTCTATTTTGTTCCATTGATCTATATTTCTGTCTTTGTGCCAGTACCATACTGTCTTGATGACTGTGGCTTTGTAGTATGGCCTGAAGTCAGGCAGGTTGATTTCTCCAGTTTCATTCTTTCTCAAGATTGCTTTGGCTATTTGAGGTTTTTTGTATTTCCATAGAAATTGTAAAATTATTTGTTCTAGTTCTGTGAAAAATACTGTTGGTAGTTTGATAGGGATTGCATTGAATCTATAGATTGCTTTGTGTTATATACACATTTCCACTATATTAATTCTTACAATCCATGAACATGGTATATTTCTCCATTTTTTGTGTCCTCTTTGATTTCTCTCATCAGTGTTTTAAAGTTTTCTATATATAGGTCTTTTGTTTCCTTAGGTAGATATATTCCTAAGTATTTTATTCTTTTCATTGCATTTCATTAAGGAATTGTTTCCTTAATTTCTCTTTCTGTATTCTCATTGTTAGTGTATAGGAATGCAAGGGATTTCTGTGAGTTAATTTTATATCCTGCAAATTTACTCTATTCATTGATTAGCCCTAGGAATTTTCTGGTGGAGTCTGTAGCGTTTTCTATATACAGGATCATGTCATCTGCAAACAGTGAGATTTTACTTCTTTTTTTTCAATCTGGATTCCTTTTATTTCTTTTTCTTCTCTCATTGTTCTGGCAAAAACTTCCAAAACTATATTGAAGAGTGGTGAGAGTGGGTACCCTTGTCTTGTTCCTGAATTTATGGGAAACGCTTTCAAATTTCCACCATTGAGGATAAGGTTTGTTGTGGGTTTGTCATATATTGCTTTCATTATGTTGAGGTATGTTCCTTCTATTCCTGCTTTCTGGAGGGTTTTTATCATAAATGGATGTTGAATTTTGTCAAAGGCTTTCTCTGGATCTATTGAGATAATCATATGGTTTTTATCTTTCAATTTGTTAATGTGGTGTATTACATTGATTGACTTGTGGATATTGAAGTATCCTTGCATTCCTGGGATAAAGCCCACTTGGTCATGATATATGATCTTTTTAATGTGTTGTTGGATTCCATTTGCTAGAATTTTGTTAAGGATTCTTGCATCTAAGTTCATCAGTGATATTGGCCTGTGGTTTTCTTTTTTTGTGGCATCTCGGTCTGGTTTTGGTATTAGGGTGATGGTGACCTCATAGAATGAGTTTGAGTAGGATACGTGTTCAGTTCCTTTCAGTTGCTCAGTCATGCCTGACTCGTTGTGACCCAGTGATTGCAGCATGCCAGGCCTCCCTGTCCATCACCAAGTCCCAGAGTTCACTCAGACTCACGTCCATCGAGTCCGTGATGCCATCCAGCCATCTCATCCTCTGACGTCCCCTTCTCCTCCTGCCCCCAAACTGTCCCAGCATCAGAGTCTTTTCCAAAGAGTCAACTCTTCACATGAGGTGGCCAAAATACTGGAGTTTCAGCTTTAGCATCATTTCTTCCAAAGAAATCCCAGGGCTGATCTCCTTTGGAATGGACTGGTTGGGTCTCCTTGCAGTCCAAACAACTCTCAAGAGTCTTCTCCAACACCACACTTCAAAAGCATCAATTCTTCACCGCTCAGCCTTCTTCACAGTCCAACTCTCACATCCATACATGACCACTGGAAAAACCATAGCCTTAACTAGATGGACCTTTGTTGGCAAAGTAATGTCTCTGCTTTTCAATATCCTGTCTAGGTTGGTAATAACTTTTCTTCCAAGGAGTAAGTGTCTTTTAATTTCATGGCTACATTCACCGTCTGCAGTGATTTTGGAGCCCCCCCAAAATAAACTCTGACACTATTTCCACCGTTTCCCCATCTATTTCCCATGAAGTGATGGGACCAGATGCCACGATCTTCATTTTCTGAATGTTGAGCTTTAAGCCAGCTTTTTCACTCTCCACTTTCACTTTCATCAAGAGGCTTTTTAGTTCCTCTTCACTTTCTGCCATAAGGGTGGTGTCATCTGTATATCTGAGGTTATTGACATTTCTCCTGGCAATCTTGATTCTAGCTTGTGTTTCTTCCAGCCCAGCGTTTCTCATGATGTACTCTGCATATAAGTTAAAGAAGCAGGGTGACAATATACAGCCTTGAGGTACTCCTTTTCCTATTTGGAACCAGTCTGTTGTTCCATGTCCAGTTCTACCTGTTGCTTCCTGACCTGCATACAGATTTCTCAAGAGGTAGGTCAGGTGGTCTGGTATTCCCATCTCTTTCAGAATTTTCCACAGGTTATTGTGATCCACACAGTCAAAGGCTTTGGCATAGTCAATAAAGCAGAAATAGATGTTTTTCTGGAACTCTCTTGCTTTTTTGATGATCCAGCGGATGTTGGCAATTTGATCTCTGGTTTCTCTGCCTTTTCTAAAACCAGCTTGAACATCTGGAAGTTCATCATTCACGTATTGCTGAAGCCTGGCTTGGAGAATTTTGTGCATTATTTTGCTAGAGTGTAAAGATAGGTGTTAGCTTTTCTCTAAATTTTTGGTAGAATTCAGCTGTGAAGTCTTCTGGTCTTGGGCTTTTATTTCCTGGAATATTTCTGATTATAGTTTTGTATTCAGTGCTTGTGATGGTTTTGTTAAGATTTTCTGTTTCTTCTTGGTTCAGTTTTGGAAAGTTATACTTTGCTAAGAATTTGTTCTTTTCCTCCAGGTTGTCCATTTTATTGCCATATCCTTGCTGATAGTAGTCTCTTATGATCCTTGGTATTTCTGTGTTGTCTGTTGTGATCTCTCCGTTTTCATTTCTAATTTTGTTGATTTCGTTCTTCTCCCTTTGTTTCTTGATGAGTCTGGCTAATGGTTTGTCTATTTTATTTATCTTCTCAAAGACCCAGCTTCTGCCCTAAGTTTTAAGATTTCTTTACTTCTACTAACCCTGGGGTTCTTAATTTCTTCCTTTTTTAGTTGCCAAGGTGTACAGTTAGGTTATTCATTTGAGGTTTTATTTTATTTTATTTTTTTCTTTCTTGAGGTAAGCCTGTATTGCTATGAACCTTCCCCTTAGTGCTGCTTTTACAGTGTCCCATAGGTTTGGGGTTGTTGTGTTTTCACTTTCATTCATTTCTATGAATATATTGATTTCTTTTTTTTATTCTGTGATTTGTTTGTTATTCAGCAACGTGTTGTTCAGTCTCCATATGTTGGAATTTTTAATAGTTTTTCTCCTGTAACTGACATCTCATCTTACTGCATTGTGGTCAGAAAAGATACTGGGAAATATTTCAATTTTTTTTTTTAATTTACTAAAGCTAGATTTATGGCCCAGGATGTGATCTATCCTGGAGAAGGTTCCATGTGCACTTGAGAAAAAGGTGAAATTCATTGTTTGGGGGTGAAATGCCCTATAGATATCAATTAGGTCTAACTGGTCTATTGTATCATTTAAAGTTTGTGTTTCCTTGTTAATTTTTTGTTTAGTTGAGCTATCTTTAGGTGTGAGTGGGGTATTAAAGTCTCCCACTATTATTGTGTTATTGTTAATTTCCCTTTCATACTTGTTAGCATTAGTCTTACATATTGCAGTGGTCCTATGTTGGGTGCATATATATTTATAATTGTTATATCTTCTTGGATTTATCCTTCGATCATTATGTAGTGTCCTTCTTGTCTCTTTTCACAGCTTTTATTTTAAAGTCTATTTTATCTGATATGAGTATTTTTCCAGCCCTTCACTTCCAGTCTGTATGTGTCCCTTGTTTTGAGGTGGAGGTCTTGTAGATAGCATATATAGGGGTCTTGTTTTTGTATCCATTCAGCCAGTCTTCATCTTTTGGTTGGGGCAGTCAACCCATTTACATTTAAGGTAATTATTGATAAATTTGATCCTGTTGCCATTGTGTTTGTTGTTTTGGGTTCGCGATTAAACACTTTTTCTATGTTTCCTGTTTAGAGAACATCCTTTGGCATTTGTTGAGGAGCTGGTTTGGTGGTGATGAATTCGCTCAGCTTTTGCTTGTCTGTAAAGCTTTTGATTTCTCCTTCATATTGGAATGAAATTCTTGCTGGGTACTGTAATCTGGGCTGTAGGTTTTTCTTTTTCAACACTTTAAGTATGTCCTGGCATTCCCTTTTAGCCCGAAGAGTTTCTATTGAAAGATCAGCCGTTATCCTGGCACACTAAGCGCAGGTGGCTGTGACTGGCACACTAAGCACGGCCGAGAGGAGCTACCCCACATCAAAGGTCGGGGCAGAAACAGGGAGGACCCCATGCCCGAAGGGTGGCAGCCAAGAGGAGTTACCCCATATCTGAGGTCAGGGGCAGCAGCCGAGAGTGCCATGCTGTGACAGTGCAGGAACGGCTGAGAGGAGCTACCCCGGGGCCGAGGTCAGGGGCATCTGGGAGGAGCCACCCCGTGTCCAAGGTCAAGGGCAGCGGCCAGAAGGAGCCACCCCACGTCCAAGGAGCGGTGGCTGCACGGGCGCAGGAGGGACTAGAGGAACTATCCCACGTTGAAGGTCAGGAAGGGCAGCAGTGAGGAGATACCCTTCATCCAAGGTAAGGAGCAGTGGCTGCAATTTTCTGGAGCAGCTGTGAGGAGACACTCCATGCCCAAGGAAGAGAAATCCAAGTAAGATGGTAGGTATTGCAAGAGGGCATCAGAGGGCAGACACACTGAAACCATACTCACAGAAAACTAGTCAATCTAATCACACTAGGACCACAGCTTTGTCTAACTCAATGAAACTAAGCTATGCCTGTGGGGCAACCCAACATGGACAGGTCATGGTGGAGAGGTCTGACAGAATGTGGTCCACTGGAGAAGGGAATGGCAAACCACTTCAGTATTCTTGCCTTGAGAACCCCATGAACAGTATGAAAAGGCAAAATGATAGGATACTGAAAGAGGAACTCTCCAGGTCAGTAGGTGCCCAACACGCTACTGGAGATCAGTGGAGAAATAACTCCAGAAAGAATGAAGGGATGGAGCCAAAGCAAAAACAATACCCAGCAGTGGATGTGACTGGTGATAGAAGCAAGGTCTGATGCTGTAGAGAGCAATATTACATAGGAACCTGAAATGTCAGGTCCATGAATCAAGGCAAACTGGAAGTGGTCAAACAGGAGATGGCAAGAGTGAACGTCGACAGTCTAGGAATCAGCGAACTAAAATGGACTGGAATGGGTGAATTGAACTCAGATGACCATTATATCTACTACTGTGGGCAGGAATCCCTCAGAAGAAATGGAGTAGCCATCAAGGTCAACAAAAGAGTCCGAAATGCAGTACTTGGATGCAATCTCAAAAACGACAGGATGATCTCTGTTCGATTCCAAGGCAAACCATTCAATATCACAGTAATCCAAGTTATGCTCCAAACAGTAATGCTGAAGAAGCTGAAACAGTTCTATGAAGATCTACAATAACTTTTAGAACTAACACCTAAAAAAGATGTCCTTTTCATTATAGGGGACTGGAATGCAAAAGTAGGAAGTCAAGAAACCCCTGGAGTAACAGGCAAATTTGGCCTTGGAATGCGGGATGAGGCAGGGCAAAGACTAATAGAGTTTTGCCAAGAAAATGCGCTGGTCATAGCAAACGCCCCCTTCCAACAACACAAGAGAAGACTCTACACATGGACATCACCAGATGGTCAACACTGAAATCAGATTGATTATATTCTTTGGAGCCAAAGATGGAGAAGCTCTATAGAGTCAACAAAAACAAGACCAGGAGCTGACTGTGG
Source organism: Budorcas taxicolor (assembly GCF_023091745.1). Taxonomy (NCBI): domain Eukaryota; kingdom Metazoa; phylum Chordata; class Mammalia; order Artiodactyla; family Bovidae; genus Budorcas; species Budorcas taxicolor. The sequence goes on from NC_068917.1 coordinate 35,944,509, forward strand.
CTCAGATCATGAACTCCTTATTACCAAATTCAGACTTAAATTGAAGAAAGTATGGAAAACTGCTAGACCATTCAGATATGACCTAAATCAAATCCCTTATGATTATACGGTGGAAGTGAGAAATAGATCTAAGGGCCTAGATCTGAGAGTGCCTGATGAACTATGGAATGAGGTTCGTGACACTGTACATGAGACAGGGATCAAGACAATCCCCATTGAAAATAAATGCATAAAAGCAATATGGTTGTCTGGGGAGGCCTTACAAATAGCTGTGAAAAGAAGAGAAGCAAAAAACAAAGGAGAAAAGGAAAGATAAAAGCATCTGAATGCAGAGTTCCAAAGAATAGCAAGGAGAGATAAGAAAGCCTTCTTCAGTGATCAATGCAAAGAAATAGAGGAAACTAACAGAATGGGAAAGACTAGAGAGCTCTTCAAAAAAATTGGAGATACCAAGGGAACATTTCATGCAAAGATGGGCTCGATAAATGACAGAAATGGTATGGACCTAAGAGAAGCAGAAGATATTAAGAAGAGTTGGCAAGAATACACAGAACAACTGTACAAAAAAGATCTTCATGACCCAGATAATCACGATGGTGTGATCACTAATCTAGAGCCAGACATTCTGGAATGTGAATCCAAGTGGGGCTTAGAAAGCATCACTATGAACAAATCTAGTGGAGGTGATGGAATTCCAGTTGAGCCGTTTCAAATCCTGAAAGATGATGCTGTGAAAGTACTGCACTCAATATGCCAGCACATTTGGAAAACTCAGCAGTGGCCACAGGACTGGAAAAGGTCTGTTTTCATTCCAATCCCAAAGAAAGGCAATGCCAAAGAATGCTCAAACTATCACACAATTGCACTCATTTCACATACTAGTAAATCAATGCTTAAAATTCTCCAAGCCAGACTTCAGCAATATGTGAACCGTGAACTCCCTGCTGTTCAAGCTGGTTTTAGAAAAGGCAGAGGAACCAGAGATCAAAATGCCAACATCCGCTGGATCATGGAAAAAGCAAGAGAGTTCCAGAAAAACATCTATTTCTGCTTTATTGACTATGCCAAAGCCTTTGACTGTGTGGATCACAAGAAACTGTGGAAAATTCTGAAAGAGATGGGAAAACCAGACCACCTAACCTGCCTCTTGAGAAATCTGTATGCAGGTCAGGAAGCAACAGTTAGAACTGGACATGGAACAACAGACTGGTTCCAAATAGGAAAAGGAGTACGTTAAAGCTGTATATTGTCACCTTGCTTATTTAACTTATATGCAGAGTACATCATGAGGAACATTGGCCTGGAGGAAACACAAGCTGGAATCAAGATTGCCGGGAGAAATATCAATAACCTCAGATATGCAGATGACAGCACCCTTATGGCAGAAAGTGAAGAGGAACTAAAATCCTCTTGATGAAAGTGAAAGAGGAGAGTGAAAAAGTTGGCTTAAAGCTCAACATTCAGAAAACGAAGATCATGGCATCCGGTCCTATCACTTGATGGCAAATAGATGGGGAAACAGTGTCAGACTTTAGTTTTGGGGGCTCCAAAATCAATGCAGATGGTGACTGCAGTCATGAAATTAAAAGACACTTACTCCTTAGAAGAAAGGTTATGACCAACCTAGATAGCATGTTGAAAAGCACAGACATTACTTTGCTAACAAAGGTCCATCTAGTCAAGGCTATGGTTTTTCCTGTGGTCATGTATGGATGTGAGAATTGGACTGTGAAGAAGGCTGAGTGCTGAAGAATTGATGCTTTTGAAGTGTGGTGTTGGAGAAGACTCTTGAGAGTTGTTTGGACTGCAAGGAGACCCAACCAGTCCATTCCAAAGGAGATCAGCCCTGGGATTTCTTTGGAAGGAATGATGCTGAAACTGAATCTCCAGTACTTTGGCCACCTCATGTGAAGAGTTGACTCATTGGAAAAGACTCTGATGCTGAGAGGGATTGGGGGCAGGAGGAGAAGGGGACGTCAGAGGATGAGATGGCTGGATGGCATCACTGACTCGATGGACGTGAGTCTGAATAAACTCCAGGAGTTGGTGATGGACAGGGAGGCCTGGCGTGCTGCGATTCATGGGGTTGCAAAGAGTTGGACATGACTGAGCTACTGAACTGAACTGAACTGTGGTGTTTTGCCTTGATTTTATCTTGTATGGGACTCTCTGGGTTTCTTCAAGTTGGGTGACAATTTCCTTCCCCATTTTAGGTAGGATTTCAACTATTATCTCCTCAAGTATTTTCTCATGGGCTTCCTTTTTGTCTTCTTTTTCTGGAACTCCTATGATTCGAATGTTGAGGCATTTATCATTGTCCCAGCGGTCTCTGAAGTTGTCCTCATTTCTTTTAATTCTTTTTTCTTTTTTCTCTCTGCTTCATTTATTTCTACCATTCTATCTTCTACCTCACTTATCCTACCTTCTTCCTCCGTTATTCTACTGTTGGTTCTCTCCAGAGTGTTTTTTTTTTTTTTTTTAATCTCATTTCCTGCATTATTCATTATATATTGCCTCTTTTTATTTCTTCTAGGTCGTTGGACTGCAAGGAGATCCAACCAGTCCATTCTGAAGGAGATCAACCCTGGAATTTCTTTGGAGGGAATGATGCTAAAGCTGAAGCTCCAGTACTTTGGCCACCTCATGAGAAGAGTTGACTCATTGGAAAAGACTCTGTTGCTGGGAGAGATTGGGGGCAGGAGGAGAAGGGGACAACAGAGGATGAGATGGCTGGATGGGATCACGGACTCGATAGACGTGAGTCTGAGTGAAATCCGGGAGATGGTGATGGACAGGGAGGCCTGGCGTGCTGCGATTCATGGGGTCGCAAGGAGTCGGACACGACTGAGTGACTGAACTGAACTGAACTGAACTGAGGTCCTTGTTAAACATTTGTTGCATCTTCTCAATCCTTGTGTCCTGCCTATTTATCTATAACTCCTTTTTTTTTTTTTTTTTTTTCAAGATTTTGGTTCATTTTCACTATCATTATTCTGAATTCTTTTTCAGGTAGATTTCTAATCTCTCTCTCTTTTGTTTGGTTTTGTGGGCATTTATCCTGTTTCTTTACCTGCTGAGTATTTCTCTGCCTTTTCATCTTCTTTATATTGCTGTGCCTGGGTGGCCTTTCTGTATTCTGCCAGTTTGTGGTTTCTCTTTATTGTAGAGGTTCCTCACTGTGGATGGGGTTGGATGGGTGGCTTGTGAAGGTTTCCTGGTTAGGGAAGCTTGTGTCGGTGTTCTGGCGGGTGGAGCTGGGTTTCTTCTCTCTGGAGTGCGATGAGGTGTCCAGTAGTGAGTTTTGAGATATCAGTGTGTTTGGTGTGACTTTGGGCTACCTGTATATTGAAGCTCAGGGCTATATTCCCATGTTGCTGGAGACTTTGCATGGTATATCTTGCTCTGGATCTTGTTGGCCCTTGGGTGGTGCTTGGTTTCAGTGTAGGTATGGAGGCTTTTGATGAGCTCCTGTCAATTAATGTTCCCTGGAGTCAGGAGTTCTGTAAGGAGTTCTCTGGTGTTCTCAGGTTTTGTCCCTCACTGTGGAGAAATGTTTCATCACTAACCTGGATGTTTTGTCATTGGTGCTGTACAGATGGAGAAGTCTTGAGGCTACTGTAAGAATAAGACTGAAAACCAGAGGCAGGAGGCTTAAGTCGAAAACCTGAGAACACCAGAGATTGAAATAATTTAAAACTGAACTAATGTTAAATAAATTAGTTAAACCTAATACAGTGGTAGAGCATCCTAGGCCAGAGTTACTGTTGTTCATCTATATTAATTAGGATAAAGTCCAAGGCAGTTAAAAAAAAAAAAAAAGAAAAAGAAAGAAAAGGATTACATCTGAAGTCAAAGGACAGCCTGTGAAAAGAATTTTGGTTTTCCATATGCTATTTAGCTTCACACTGGCACAGAGTTTATAACACCAGTTTCAATCTATTTGTTGTCATCACAGGGAAATCATGCTAGATACCTGTAGTTCTACATTCCATGGTCAGGTAAGAAATCTGATACCTAATTAATCTAAGTACACTAGAAAACTCACACCAACCTATTCTGATCTGTAATTCTAACCTTACCTTATATTAAATTGCTATTGGATAACATGGGCTTCCCTGGTGGCTCAGATGGTATCCCTTGTGCCTCCCAGCTGCAATATGGGAGACCTGGGTTATATCCCTAGGTTAGGAAGATGCCCTGGAGAAGGACACAGCATCCCACTTCAGTATTCTTGCCTGAGAATCCCATGGACAGAGAAGCCTGTACAAGGATTTAACACCCTGAGAAAGTATATAAGTATGGTAAATCAAATCTATATCTTTAGTATTTTTTATAAACTTAGGAAACAAATGTGGATATTTGGTATTTAAGCTATGTAAAATAAAGACATTAAAAATTACAGTTATTTTTATTCCAACTAATAATAACTGTTTATTTTAGATGAATGATGTTAAGATAAAAATTTAGCTAAATTTTAAAACAGAGTGTTCATGAAAACTTATAAATGACCACATTTATTAATTTAATTTGTGAGATTTATTAGGACTAAGTATTTGAGTACAGTGGGCTTTCCAGGTGGAAGTAGTGGTAAAGAACCCACTGGCAAAGGAGAAGGCATAGAGACGTGGGTTCTATCCATGGGTTGGGAAGATCCCCCAAAGGAGGGCATGGCAACTCGTTTCAGTATTCAACCCATTCAAGAATTCCATGGACAGAGGGGCCTGATGAGCTACAGTCCACAGGGTCACAAAGAGTCAGACAGGACTAAAGCAACTTAGCACACATGCACACATTTGAGTACAGTATGTCTATTAGAAAGAGTGCTTAAAATAAAATACACATACTCATTTGATTATATTTAGGGATGGGGGAGCCTGGTGGGCTGCCGTCTATGGGGTCACACAGAGTCGGACATGACCGAAGTGACTTAGCAGCAGCAGCAGCAGGGATGTGAGAAGTGGACTGTGAAGAAAGCTGAGTGCTGAAGAATTGATGCTTTTGAACTGTGGTGTTGGAGAAGACTCTTGAGAGTCCCTTGGACTGCAAGGAGATCCAACCAGTCCATCCTAAAGGAGATCAGTCCTGGGTGTTCATTGGAAGGACTGATGCTGAAGCTGAAACTCCAATACTTAGGCCATCTCATGCGAAGAGTTGACCCACTGGAAAAGACCCTGATGCTGGGAGGGATTGGGGGCAGGAGGATGAAGGAACAGCAGAGGATGAGATGGCTGGATGGCATAACCGACTTGATGGAGATGAGTTTGGGTAAACTCCAGGAGTTGGTGATGGAGAGGGAAGCCTGGTGAGCTGCGATTCATGGGGTCGCAAAGAGTTGGACACGACTGAGCAACTGAACTGAACTGAGGGAAACAAACTGGTTTTCAAAATACTTAAAGAGCATTTGTTGTTTGGCAGCTGAAATTCAGAAAAAAAAATTTATAAATGTATTTCATGATATTTAGTGAAACAATTAGATACATAGTCAAATTCTCTTAAAAACAAACTGTACAAAATATATACATAATAAGACATTTAAAATGACTTTTCTAGTTAAAATAATATTAGTGTTTGAAATTTTATTTACAAAATGCTATATTAATTTTTAAAAGTATTGTAATCCCAAGTAGTCTTCTATACATCCTCAGAGAACTGGATATTTCACACTGACAAGTACCAATCACATCCCTTCAATAAATAAATTGAAGGTGCAAATTAGTATGGCCCCTAGCAAAAGAATATTTGAATAATGAATAACTATTCTTTTGAAATTTGACTACATATATTTTTTTCTACTAGTGTAATGTATTTGTGGAGTATGTCTCACCTCTATACTTTTTTCTTTTGAGAGATGTTATACAAAATAAATTATCTCTTGGCTTAAATGAGAATAGAATGCCAACAAACCTACTGATGCAAATTCAAATTAACTTATACAACATCTTAAGATTTTTTTGTGAACTACAAGAGCAAAGATTCAGTATGTTCTCTTTCCAATGAAAAACTTAGGGAAAAAAATGATCCCTTAAAGTAGTGTTTAAAAATTATTAATTCCATGACTTAAAATTATTGGTTGTATGACAGAGCTTATCAGTACAGGGTTAGAAGAGAGGATATATGAAAAAAAAAAATGTAAGAAAAACTTTTCTAGAGGTCAAACTGGTCATTTGATTAAAGAGATATAATTTATGCAGTGTAAATAACAGAATGAGGAAGATACTAGTGTTTAATTAGAAGGAATAAGCTGACTATATTTTTATATATTTAACTCATCCTAATAATAAAGTTCTCATATGATTAGATGTATATTAAAATATATTTAAGTAAAATTAAAATATTCTCAGTGACACTATTTTTCCAAGTTTTACTGAGATATAATTAACGTATAGCATTACACAAGTTTCAGTGATACAATGTGAATACACAAACACATACACCCTGAAATGATTACCACAATAATATTAGTTAACACATCCATTATCTTACATAGTTGCCATTTTGTCCAATTAGAAAGCTAAGAATACATAACAAGTCACTTGATGAAAATGAAAAAGGAGAGTGAAAAAACTGGGTTAACACTCAGCATTCAAAAAACTAAGATCTTGGCATCCAGTCTCATCACTTCACAGCAAATAGATGGGGAAAGAATAGAAACAGTGAAATACTTTATCTTCTTGGGATCCAAAGTCACTGCAGATGGTGACTGCAGCCATGAAATTAAAAGGTGCTTGCTCCTTGGAAGAAAAGCTATGACCAAATTTGACAGCATGTTAAAGCAGAGACATACTTTGTTGACAAAGGTCCATATAGTCAAAGCTATTGTTTTTCCAGTAGTCATGTATGGATGTGAGAGTTGGTCTATAAAGAAAGCTGAGCACTGAAGAACTGATACTTTTGAACTGTGGTGTTGGGGAAGACTCTTGAGAGTCCCTTTGACTGTAAGGAGATCAAACCAGTCAGTCCTAAAGGAAATCAGTCCTGAATATTCATTGGATGGACTGATGCTGAAGTTGAAGCTCCAATACTTTGGCCACCTGATGTGAAGAACTGACTCACTGGAAAAAATCTTGATGCTGGGAAAGATTGAAGGCAGGAGGAGAAGGGGACAACAGAGGATAAGATGGTTGGATGGCATCCCTGACTCAAAGGACATGAGTTTGAGCAAGCTCTGGGAGTTGGTGATGGACAGTGAAGCCTGGTGTGCTGCACTCCATGGCGTTGCAAAGAGGCAGACACGACTGAGTGACTGAACTGAACTCAGTTAACTTTCAAGTATACAACACAGTGAAGGCTTCCCCGATGGCTCAGTGGTAGAGAATCCACCTGCCAATGCAGGAGACGTGATTTCCACCCCTGGGTCTGGAATATCCCCTGGAAAACAAAATGGCAACCCACTTCAGTATTCTTGCCTGACTAATCCCACAAACTGCGGATCCTGGGGGCTACAACCCACGAGGGTGCATAGAGTAAGACATGACTGAGCAACTGTTTTCTCAAACATGCACGGACAACAAAGTATTGCTAAGTAAAGTTATGATACTGTACATTAGATCCTCAGAGGTCATTCATCTGATAACTAAATGTATATATTCTTTGACCAGTAATAACCAATTCACTCACCCTGCTCCTGGCAAACACTAATCTAATTTCTGTAATTTTTTTTTTATTAGATTCCTTCTATAAGTGAAATAATTCAATATTATTTATTTCTGCCTCACACTCAGTATTAAATCCAAGTATGTTTTGTTTTCCATTTCACGCAAGAAAAAAAAAAAAAAAACTTTCAATGGAATTATAAATCTTGTTGTGTCACCAAAATGTGTGGCTAAAATATTTGGTACAGATAAGTAGGATACTTGGAAGTTGAAAAGTTTATATGCCTTCATTTGAGCTGCTACTAAATTTTGTTTGTTTCCACAGCTATCTAAATCTTGGGAGATTCATTTCCTAGATTTCTCTTATCAAAAGTTTTAATATCAGATCCTTTCTGGAAATAGACACAGAACTGTATCAAAACACATCAACAGTCTCTAATGATGAGTAGTCTACTTTGAGACATACAATGTTTTTTCCTCTCAAAAAATAGGGAGTCTTTGTTGACCATATTTCCTATATTTTAATAAAAGTAGACATCCAATATTTGGCATGTCAGTTGGTATTTTTAAAGGAACTCTATATTTTCTTTTTTAAATTGGAGTACAGTTGATTTACAATGTTGTGTTAGTTTCTGCTGTACAAACAGCTGAACGTAAGCATTTCATTCACCACATATTCAAATTCTGTGTCTAGATATTTTTAAATAAAAAGAGCTACTTTAATTATAAAATTTGAATGCAGAATCTCAATATTTTACCTTTTTTGGTGTTTTTCCATTATGAGATATACAGGTAAACTAAAATTAAAGCAGTATCAGAATGGAGAATGATAAACATGAACTCTATACATCAGTTATATTTTTGATCTTATGTTGTGATTTAATATCTAAAAAATCTAATACACATATGTGCAAGTACATGCATGTCCACCCATACTTCCATTTCATCCTAAAAATTTTGTGCAAGCTTTGTAGAGTGTTTGTATAAATATAAACAGTGTCACAACTAAACACTTATAATACACCACAAATATTTAGTTCAATATAAGTGACCAAATTATCATGAACATTTTATATTCCTTCATATAATGACAATCAAAATAAATATTTTATTAAGAATTGGAATGACAGAACAGGTCAGAAGCATGAACCATGAAGGCAACATACAGTTACAAGAACAGACATATTATGCTCTTCTCTGAAGATAGCCTTGTCAAGTAATTTTAAACTCAATGCACTACATATATTGTCCATATGCCCCTTTTAAAAATAATTATCTCTTCTGGAACTATATTTTCATTTTGGACACTGGGTTAACATTTTTAACATTTTATTCATCTGTCTCTATTTGATACTCACTGATGAAAACTCATTTGAAGTGCTTCAGTTCAGTTCAGTCGCTCAGTCCTGTTCGACTCTTTGTGACCCCATGGATTGCAGCACGCCAGGACTCCCTGTCCATCACCAACTCGCGGAGTTCACTCAGACTCACATCCATCGAGTCAGTGATGCCATCCAGCGATCTCATCCTCTGTCATCCCCTTCTCCTCCTGTCCCCAATCCCTCTCAGCATCAGAGTCTTTTCCAATGAGTCAACTCTTCGCATGAGGTGGCCAAACTACTGGAGTTTCAGCTTTAGCATCATTCCTTCCAAAGAAATCCCAGGGCTGATCTCCTTCAGAATGGATTGGCTGGATCTCCTTGCAGTCCAAGGGACTCTCAAGAGTCTCCTCCAACACCACACTTCAAAAGCATCAATTCTTCAGTGCTCAGACTTCTTCACAGTCCAACTCTCACATCCATTCATGACCACTGGAAAAACCATAGCCTTGACTAGACGGACCTTTGCTGGCAAAGTAATGTCTCTGCTTTTGAATATGCTATCTAGGTTGGTTATAACTTTTCTTCCAAGGAGTAAACGTCTTTTAATTTCATGACTGCAGTCACCATCTGCAGTGATTTTGGAGCCCAAAAAAATAATGTCTGACACTGTTTCCATTGTTTCCCCATCTATTTCCCATGAAGTGATGGGACCAGATGCCATGCTTAACTCCAAACTTTTCAAGGTAATGCTGTCTACTCACTAGACTTGAAGCCTCTTCAACTCAAGTGTGTGTTACATAGACCTGTCTTTAATCCTCCCTTTTCTATCTCCATTCTATATAGTCTTAGTTGGACTTGATCATGCCTATTGACTGGTACTGATGAATATTGCTATAATCTAGTGTTAGAGTACCAAATAGCTATCAAATCTCCATTTAAAAGTTGCAAACTGTCTTTGGTAGATTAGTTGTTAATATAAATACCATGTAATGAGCTCTTCTCAAGGGTGAAAAAGTTGGCTTAAAGCTCAACATTAAAAAAACGAAGATCATAGCATCTGGTCCCATCACTTCATGGGAAATAGATGGAGAAACAGTGGAAACAGTGTCAGACTTTATTTTGGGGGGGGGGGGTCTAAAATCACTGCAGATAGTGACTCCAGTCATGAAATTAAAAGACGCTTACTCCTTGGAAGAAAAGTTATGATCAACCTAGATAGCATATTCAAAAGCAGAGACATTACTTTGCCGACTAAGGTCCTTCTAGTCAAGGCTATGATTTTTCCAGTAGTCATGTATGGATGTGAGAGTTGGACTGTGAAGAAGGCTGAGTGCTGAAGAATTGATGCTTTTGAAGTGTGGTGTTGGAGGAGACTCTTGAGAGTCCCTTGGACTGCAAGGAGATCCAACCAGTCCATTCTGAAGGAGATCAGCCCTGAGATTTCTTTGGAAGGAATGATACTAAAGTTGAAACTGCAGTATTTTGGCCATCTCATGCGAAGAGCTGACTCATTTGAAAAGACTCTGATGCTGGGATGAATTGGGGGCAGGAGGAGAAGGGGACGACAGAGGATGAGATGGCTGGATGGCATCACTGACCCAATGGACTTGAGTCTGAGTGAACTCCAGGAGTTGGTGATAGACAGGGAGTCCTGGCGTGCTGCGATTAATGGGGTCACAAAGAGTTGGACATGACTGAGCGACTGAACTGAACTGAACTGAATTGATGTGTATATAATGTGTGTGTGCTTAGTCGCTTAGTCATGCCTGACTCTTTGTGATCCAATGGAATGTAGCCCGCCAGGTTCTTTTGCCCATGGGTATTCTCTGGTCAAGTATACTGGAGTGGGTTACCATGCCCTCCTCCAGGGGATTTTCCAATCTAGGGATCAAACCCCGGTCTCCCACGTTGCTGGCATATTCTTTATCATCTGAACTACCAGGGAAGCCCACATATATAATATACAATCTGTCAACAGTGCAAAATCTAGATTTGTAGAATTTCAATTTACATCTATGGATATCAATATTTCAAATCACATAAGGTCAAAATTACAGATTTATTATTCTCCTATACAAAGGCAATCCTTATCTCATAAAAATGAAATTGTAATCCAAAAGTAAACTGAAATCAAAGGAAAGTTTTCTTTTCAAATAACATTTCAATCAAAAGTTGATTAGAAGGTATTTTAGGTGTGAGAGTATGTGATGAATTTGTTTATATACATAAATGTATATATAAACATATATATGATTTAATAAAGAAGGTCATAAATCTGCAATTTTTTGTCTAACAAAATATTTATATAAACTTGAAGTTAAAAAATAGAATTATCTAAGGAAAGAATGCCTGAAATATTTTAACCAAATAAAGATTTTTAAAATAATATATATATATGCATACAATATATACATATGCACATATTTGACTATTGCATTTCTAAAACTGAAGCAGGATAGGTATTATTCATTCTCACCAAGGAAATGACACTAATTTTGCAACTTTATTTAGCCTTTGAGCACTATCAATGAAGCATCATAAATCACTTATTTACTTTCATTCATCAAATACTGCTGTATTTTAAAATGTAAATATTGTTAAGACTTGGGAACATAAATATTCACAGTTTAGTGGAAAGTGAGGCAAACAAATAAATGCTATTGCCCATAAATACTATAAGTAAGGCTGTATATAAATGAAGAACATGGTAGAAAAGAGAGAGCTGAATGCCTTAACTTGTGGGAAATCAAAGAAACAGTAGAGACTGTATTCCAGGTGAATTATGAAAGATGAGTGTGTAATAAGCTCAGAAGAAAGGGTATTCTAGATGTTCAGGGAATAGCAAACTGCCTAATATGGCAAAGTAAAGTGGGAAAAGAAGGAAGCTGGTAGCAGAAAATGCTTGACAGAAATATAGACACCAGATCAAGTATAATCTCATTTGGTGTTATTTAATACATATGGACAGAAGACTGTTATTTATTATATATGTAAATGAAATTCATTACATATATTTAAAAAAGAAATAATAATTGCATTTTGGTTATGTTCTTATTATATTAGTATTATATTTGAGGATAGATGTGGCTGATATGTGCAAATATAGCCACATAACTTTTTTTTTACAAGTTATGAAAACTAAAATAAATGTCAAAGAAAGTGGAAAGGGCACCCAGTGGTGGATGTGTCTGATGGTGAAAGTAAAGTTCAATGTTATAAAAAAACTATATTGCATAAGAACCTGGAATGTTAGGTCCATGAATCAAGGTAAATTCATAGTGATCAAAAAGGAAATGGCAAGAGTGAACATCGACATTTTAGGAATCAGTGAACTAAACTGGATGGGAAAGGGTGAATTAAATTCAGATGACCATTGTATGTATCACTGTAGGGAAGAATTCTTTAGAAGAAGTGGAGTAGCCCTCATAGTCAACAAAAGAATCTGAAATGCAGTATGTGGGTGCAATCTCAAAAACAACAGGAGAATTCCAGTTTATTTCCAAGGCAAATCATTCGACATCACCATAATCCAAGTCTATGCCAAATATTAATAGCTGAAGTTGAATGGTTCTATGAAGATTCACAAGATTTTCTAGAACAAACAAACACACAAAAAAAGTGTCCTAAGCATCAAAGGGATGAGAAAGCAAGAGTAGGAAGTCAAGAGATACCCTGAGTAACAGGCACATTTAACCTTGGGATACAAAATGACCACAAATTAACCTTGGAGTACAAAAAGGTTAACAGAGTTTTGCTAAGAGAACTCACTGGTCATAGCAAACACCCTCTTCCAACAACACAAGAGATGAATCTACAGTTCATCAATAGATTCAGTTCAGTTGAGTTCAGTCGCTCAGTCGTGTCCGACTCTTTGCAACCCCATGAATTGCAGCACGCCAGGCCTCCCTGTCCATCACCAACTCCCGGAGTTCACTCAGACTCACGTCCATCGAGTCAGTGATGCCATCCAGCGATCTCATCCTCGGTCGTCCCCTTCTCCTCCTGCCCCCAATCCCTCTCAGCATCAGAGTCTTTTCCAGTGAGTCAACTCTTTGCATGAGGTGGCCAAAGTACTGGAGCATACCATTAACAACTCAATTTTGAACTAGTATTTTGGATGAGTCCCTTGGAAGAGGTAGTAGTCATGTGGCTTTTTTTTATATTAACATTTACTTGCATTGCCCTCTCTTATGACTTCTTTTTCTTTGATGACCTTAGACCAACGGGACAGGGAGGCCTGGCATGCTGCGATTTATGGGGTCACATGAGGTTAAGCCAAAAAATATATCCAACATTAAATGACATAGTATAAACATAATAGAGTGTTCTGAAATATTTTATTTTGTTTTCGCTCAGGTAATAATTGAAGTTGGAGAAGGAAATGGCAATCCACTTCAGAATTCTTGCCTGAAGAATTCCATGGACAGAGGAGCCCAGCAGGCTAGGGTCCATGGAGTCGCAAGAGTCAAACACGACTTAGTAACTAAACCAACACCACCACCAATAATTGAAATATTATAGCCAAAATTAATTCTCACTCTTAGAACAAAAGAATTATTCATCTGATGAAATATGTTCATAAAAAAATACAGGGTGAATTTATCCCCATTATTGGCTTTCACTTTATAATTTTCTACAAATTATACTAAACGAGCAGAGTAAAGGACACGACTGAGTGACTGAACTGAACTGAACTGATAAAAGTTTCAGTTACACAAGATGAATAAGTTGTAGAGATCTACTGTACAACACTGTTTCTATAGTTAAAACATTACATTGAGCAACTAAAATTTTGTTAAGAGGATACATCTCTTAACAAGTGGTATCACACTTTAAAAAAGAAAACCAAAACATCATTTGAGACATATGAATGCTTCTGCTCCCTCTGTACTCTAGTTAAATTAGGTAAAATTCACAATAATACATGTACATGCATACTGTCAAAGAGAACACAAAGATGTCAACAAAATCTGAGGCTGGGAAATTGAAGGACAAATGCTAAAAGAAAAAAATCATGAGAGCACACAAGGCTGAATTCTGTGTAATAAAAGAGGGAAAGCCATAATTTTGTTAGAGGAACCCCAGAGACTTAGTGAATCTAGGATTCAGATCTCTAGGAAGGAAACTGTGTTAATGAAACTGAAAACAGGACTATTTAAACACTATGTTAAGTAAGCTTAGTAAGCCTGCTCCAGCCTGAGCAGCCAGGTAATTGCCCCTTCAGCAGAAGACTTGAGATTTAATATCTGTAGAGGATAAACATCAAAGGATTTGGATTTACAGAAACAAGGCAGACTGAGAGGAGACATGAGGTTATGAACTGAAACCAGTTGAATTCAATGAAACCTGAGCAAACTGACCAAATGCAAAAGTAGGAAGCCAAGAAACACTTGGAGTAACAGGAAAATTTGGCCTTGGAATACGGAATGAAGCAGGGAAATGGCTAATAGAGTTTTGCCAAGAGAATGCACTTGTCATAGTAAACACCCTCTTCCAACAACACAAGAGAAGACTCTACACATGGACATCACCAGATGGTCAACACTGAAATCAGATTGATTTATATTCTTTGCAGCCAAAGATGGAGAAGCTCTATACAGTCAGCAAAAAAAAGACCAGAAGCTGACTCTAATAATAGATTATTTATTTGTACTTTGAAACACACATACAAAAATTAAAAAAATAGCACGAAATGAGAAAATTTATTTGGATACATACATCTGGTAAATAATCCTTAACTATGATACATAAAGAACTTTTGTAACTCATTAATAGGATGACAAATATAATATCAGCAAAATTTTGGAGACTTCATATAAATATATAAAAAGGCATTAGAATGTAGAGCAACAGCAAATCTCATGCACTGCTGAAAGAGAATTTAAATAATACAAACACTGGATAACACTGGTATTTTCTTATGAATTTCAATATACACTAGACATAAGAGCTTGATCTTTACCAAGAGATATGAAAACACAAGGCCATAGAAAAAATTCACAAGAAAGTTTATAGTAGCATTAATTCCTAAAGCCAAAAACTATAAACAACTCAAACAACATTCAATAAGGAAATTGATATACAAATGTGTTATCTTTATGTAATAGATGATTAATCAATTCTCCTCCTGCCCCCAATCCCTCCCAGCATCAAAGTCTTTTCCAACCAGTCAACTCTTCGCATGAGGTGGCCAAACTACTGGAGTTTCAGCTTTAGCATCATTCCTTCCAAAGAAATCCCAGGGCTGATCTCCTTCAGAATGGACTGGTTGGATCTCCTGGCAGTCCAAGGGACTCTCAAGAGTCTTCTCCAACACCACACTTCAAAAGCATCAATTCTTCAGCGCTCAGCCTTCTTCACAGTCCAACTCTCACATCCATACATGACCACAGGAAAAACCATAGTCTTGACTAGATGGACCTTAGTCGGCAAAGTAATGTCTCTGCTTTTGAATATACTATCTAGGTTGGTCATAACTTTTCTTCCAAGGAGTAAGCATCTTTTAATTTCATGGCTGCAGTCACCATTTGCAATGATTTTGGAGCCCCCCCAAAATAAAGTCTGACACTGTTTCTACTGTTTCCTCATCTATTTGCCATGAAGTGATGGGACCAGATGCCATTATCTTCGTTTTCTGAATATTTGGCTGGATGGCATCATGGACTCGATGAACGTGAGTCTGAGTGAACTCCGTGAGATGGTGATGCACAGGGAGGCCTGGCATGCTGCGATTCATGGGGTCGCAAAGAGTTGGACACGACTGAGCGACTGAACTGAGCTGAAGAAGGAACTAATGACAACAGCATTGATAAATCTCAATATTATTACCTCAAATAATTATAAAGAAGCTAGATACCAAAATGTACATACAAATTACATAAAATTCTAGATAATGCAAAATGATATGCAGAGAAAGAGAGGAATACACTGATTATCTGGTACTGAGGCAGGAGGTAGATGTCCTTTTCCCAGGGTAAAGTGACTGGAGATTCATTCCCTGTGGATGGAAACCCTAAGACAAGAATAGGAGGACAATGATGGGAGGAGGCTGCCTCCTTCCCAGATCACCTATTTATTATTCTTGAAGTCAGGAGACCTCTCAAACCACATGTGTGCAGAAAGGCCCCTTGCAGATCAAAGGGGCAGTTATTTCAAGGAATGTTTCCTACCCATACTCCTTTTTGGTAAAATTCATTTTGGCTAAGAGATGCCTGGACACACAAGGGAGGATCCTGAAATGTACCAAATAAGGACTTTGAACCAAACAAATCAAAATGATTGACCAAAGGAAACCCAGAAGAAATGCCCCATAAAAGTAACTCAAACTACCCATAAGGGCATGACTCAATGACTTTCTCTCTTTCTCTGAGTCTGCCCGTGTGCCTAGGCACATGTACTGTACTCTCTTTCTCTTAATAAATACTTATTTCACTGCTTTTCATCTTTGTGGGAATTCTTTTCTGCAAAGGTGAAGTGCCAGGGCTCTTGTCACTGACCACTGGTCTAGTGCCTAGGATCTGGTGCATTCATCACTGTTATCCAGTCCACTCTCTGGCTGGGAACCCAAGCCCTGTTCTGAGTCACTGCAAGCTGAAGCCACACGAGCTCTGTACCAAGGGTGTAGGGAGTGAATGAATTAAAATAATGCAAAAAAAAAAAAAAAATTCTGTTATGAAAATTTTCTCTTTCAATTTTGCTGTGGGTTTATGTTTATCTATACTCATCAAATTTTACTCTTTAAAATAGTGCAAATTGATATTTAAAAACAGATCACAGGAGATATCAAGTAAGAAGATGGTATAGTCTTAAGCTTTTAATATTTTTAATATTTTGTATTTGGTAATAACATTTCGGTATATTATTTGCAATGAAAATTCAATGTTTATTAAGAAATGTAAGTGAAAATGGATATATCTATTATTTTTAAAAGATGTCATAATTTTATTAGTTTGACAATATTAATTGATAACCCTTTATTTCTAAAAGTAACTAGATGAGAAATATTTTTGATCTTTAGCTTCTCTTTATTAGTAATTATTAAGGATGTCTTAAACAGTTTAGTTTTGAGTATATATTTAGGGCCAGAGCCAAGGCTAAGAAAATTATGCATATGTATAAGTCTAAGGAAACAACCTGTGAACATTGCAAAATTGGTTATTTTTGACTTTTAGTACTAGTGGGCTATCTCAAAATGCAAATCCTTGAAGATAATACTATATGAAAACACTTTCACATTTGGTCCTCCATAATTGTGGGTTCCACATCCTCGGGTTCAACCAAACTTGCATAGAAAATATTTGGAGTAACAAGTCCAGAAATTCCCCAAAATTTATACTTGAATTTGACATGCTCCAGCAACTTTTTACATAGCATTTACATTATATTTAAACTGTTTACATAGTATTTACATTGTATTAGGTATTATAAGCAATCAAAAGATTATTTCAAAGTAGATGGGAGGATGTGTGCGGGTTGTATGCAAAAAATGCATCCTTTTATTTAAGGAACTTGAGCATCTGTGGATTTGGTTCCTGGAACAAATCCCCTGCAGATACCGAGGGATGACTGTACCTGAATGACCTTTTTTTTTTTTTAACCTCTTTACTATTTGTTTAAATATCTATTTAGTGTGAGAATAAAATGTGCTCAAAAAACCACAAAAGGGTGTTTATTGGCACCCCCAAAAGTATGGTACCATTACTCATGTGACTCATTATAGCCATTTAAAAAACAATATCCATTCAAACATACTGCAGTAAAACATTTTTTTTTAATGTCATTTATCTCTTCAAAGGTTGCAAATATATATTCTATTTTGCTTCAATTCTCATACCCAAGTATTATTTTTTTCATTTTCTTGGTATTAATGATAATCTGGCTAATTTGAAAACAGTATCATTTGAGAGTTTTCTATTATCTTTTTTTGTTGTTGGAAGCCAAAAGGAAGGAAGGGAGATAATTCAGTTTATTGATTATTCTCTGAGTTGTCTCAATATGTCACACAAAGTGGCACAGAATAAACTGTTTTCCTTCTACAGTCTGAAGAAAGAGTTTACAGACTAATGATAATTAATAAGAGATTGTGAGTGATAAAATTTGTTAGAAGTTGGAAATTATACCTAATGATTTAACTTTCTTTTTAAGCTAACTCATTCTATTCATGAACACGAAAATTTCACTGTGTGGTTTGGCTTTAAGCCGTTTGCGAAAGATATGCATAAGATTTTTTTAGAAGATAAAAGGTAAAACTTTCATTAGGTTTTTTTAAAGTAAATGACTAAAAGTGAATCATCTGTTAGTAAAAAAATAAAGTTTTCCACATCCCCTTCAATTTTGTGTTTTCTTTTTGTCAAGGGGATTGTTCTGGAAGAACTTCAATAAATGCAATAATAAAGATTAAATACATAGTTCCATTTCAGGATCCTAAAAAGTCAGATATAAAACTAATATTTCCAGATAACTTAATCTTTCTAATTCAATTGCTATTATATTTGTTTATTTAAATAATGCTACTAGGAAATATATTGTTTTGAAGTAAGAATCAAGTATCTCTTAAAGGATGTAATATAACTTGGAAACACATTTTTCAAAATACTTGAGAAATTGGAGATCTCAAAAAAAAAAAAAAATCTCAAGAACCTAAGCATTTTTTAAAAATTCTTAGAATTATGTGTGTAAAATAAACCACTATAATTAACTGTATGCTTTGAGAGCTATCTTCAAGTGCCAGATAAGATAAGATAGTGAGCAAATGAGTCCAATACAGAATATATTTTATTTTGAACTTGAGTCTGTCTTTAATTGCATGCCAGCTGCCAAATCAGTTCTACTCAGTTTAAAAGAAAAAATACATTTTTTTAATGAATTTATTGTAAATGTGAAATTCTAATATAATCATGCTACAGACAATTAATACAATGCTTCTTATCAATTCTAGCTATGTGATTATAAAAATTAGAGTGACATTTTATTTTCTTACATTCAAAGCAAAATACAATATAATATAGTTTGGAAATTTAATAAACACCTTGATAAAACTTCTTTAGTGTGAAATTTTAGCTTTTTCTAAATGAGCATGGAGTGACTGTATCTAACTGAAATCATTTGTATTTCATTGTTCTTCACAGCAGTGGGGGACTGGTGATTGTAACTGAAGCCTAGCAGTGGTAGCTAGTCAATCTTGAAAGATAATATAGTATATAATATAATATAATATACATTATATGATACATATTACATATAACATTTGAAATACAAAAATTCTATATTGAAAGATTTTACCCTCAAAACTTCTAAGTTTGCTTTATATTTCTATCACAACTATCATCACATTTGTCAGAGTTCTGACAAAATGTGATCCACTGTAGGAGGAGATAGGAAACCACTCCAGTATTCTTTCTACAAGGACCCCTTGAACAGTAAGAAAATGCAAAAAGATATGACACCAAAAGTTGAGTCCCCCAGGTCAGAAGGTGTTCACAGGGAAGAGCAAGGGGCAATTACTAAAAGCTCCAGAAAGAATGAAGAGGTCAGATCACAGTAGAAATGGCACTGAGTTGTATATGTTTCTAGGTGGTGAAGGTAAAGTCCAGTTCTGTAAAGGACAAAATTACATAGGATCCTGGAATGTTAGATCCATAATCAAGGTGAATTGGATATGGCCAAGCGGGAGATGGCAAGATTGAACTTCAACATGTTAGGAATCAGTGAACTAAAATGAATGGGAATGGGCAAACTTAACTCAGATGACCATTATATCTACTACTGTGGGCAAAACCCCCTTAGAAGAAACGGATTAGCTTCCATAGGCAACAAGAGTCCAAAATGCAGTACTTGGGTGAAACCTCAAAAATGACAGAATGATCTCTATTTTCTTCCAAGGCAAAATATTCAACATTTCAGTAATCCAAGTAATATGGCCCAAACACAGGCATCAAAGAAGCTGAAACTGATGCAATCTATGAGAACTATAAAACCTTTTAGAACTCACCTCCCAAAAAATGTCCTTTCCCATAACAGGGGATTGGAATGCAAAAGAGGGAAGTCAAGACATACC
The DNA here is from genome assembly GCF_023091745.1 of Budorcas taxicolor. Classification (NCBI taxonomy): domain Eukaryota; kingdom Metazoa; phylum Chordata; class Mammalia; order Artiodactyla; family Bovidae; genus Budorcas; species Budorcas taxicolor. Next base: position 35,964,479 of record NC_068917.1, read on the forward strand.
TGGAGTAATAGGAAGATTTGACCTTGGAGTAGAAAATGAAGCAGGGCAAAGGCTAATAGAGTTTTGTAAGAGAACACAGTAGTTTTGGCAAATATCATTTTCCAAGAACCCATGAGACAACTCTACACATAGATATCAACCAGATGGTCAATATAGAAAGTAGACTGATTATATTCTTTGCAGCTGAAGATGTGAAAAACCTATAGAGTGAGCAAAAACCAGAACTGGAATTGACTGTGAGCTCCTTATTGCAAAATTCAGGCTTAAATCAAAGAAAGTAGGGTAAAGCACTATGTCACTCAAGTGTGGTCAAAATCAAATCCCTTATGATTATACAGCGGAGGTGACAAATATATACAAGGGAATAGATTTCATAGATGGATTTCTTGAAGAAGTATGGATGGAGGTTTGTAATGGCGCAAGAGGAAGAGACTGAAACCATCTCAAAGAAAAAAAGAGAAAAATGCAAAGTGACTGTGTAAGGAGGCTTTACAACTATCAAAGGAAAGAAGAGAGTGAAAGGAAAGGGAGCAATGCAGTGTATCAGATAATAGCAAAGAGAGATAAAGAGAGATAAGAAACAAGAAAGCCTTTTTAAACAAACAATGCAAAGAAATAGAGGAAACCAATAGAATGGGAAAGACTAGAGATCTCTTCAAGAAAACTGGATATATCAAGGGAACATTTCATGTAAGGATGAGCATGATAAAGGACAGAAACCGTAAGGATATAACAGAAGCAGAAGAGATTAAGAAGAAGTAGCAAGAATACACAGAAGAACTATACAAAAAAGATCTTACTGACCCAGATAAACATGATGTTGTCACTCACTTAGAGCCAGACATCCTGGAATGTAAAATCAAGAAGGCCCTAGGAAGCATCACTATGAATAAAGCTAGTGGATGAAATTCCAATTGAACCATTTCAAATCCTAAAATACAATACCGTTAAAGGGCTGCACTCAATATAACAGCAAAGACAGGAAAAAGTTACAGACAGGAAAAGGTCAGTTTAGTTCCAGTCCCAAAGAAAGGCAATGCCAAAAAATGTTCAAACTACCATATAATTGTGCTTATTTCACATGCTAGCAAGGTATTACTCGAACTTCTTCAAAATAGGCTTTAGCAGTATGTGAAGAGAACTTTCAGATGTACAAGCTGGGTACATCTCAAAGATGCATAGGAATCAGAGATCAAATTGGCAATATTCACTGAATCATAGACAAAGAAAGTTCAGTTCAGTGGCTCAGTTGTGTCAGACTGTTTTTGAAGGCATGGACTGCAGCACCCCAGTCATTCTTGTCCACCACCGTCTCTTGGAACTTGTTCAAATTCATGTCCCTTGAGTCAGGGATGCCATCCAACCATCTAATCCTTTGTCATCCCCTTTTCCTCTTGTCTTCAATCTTTCCCTGCATCAGGGTCTTTTCCAATGACTCAGTTCCTCGCATCAGGTGGCCAAAGTACTAGAGTTTCAGCTTCAGCATCAGTCCTTCCAATGAATATTCAGGGTTGATTTCCTTTAGGATTAACTGGTTTGATCTCCTGATAGTTCAAGGGACTCTCAAGAGTCTTCTCCAACACCACAGTTCAAAAGCATAATTTTTGTGGGGTGAAGTTTTCTTTAAAGTCCAACTCTCACATCCATATATAACTAGTCAAAAAAAACATAGCTTTGACTAGATGGATATCTGTTGGCAAGCTAATGTCTCTGCTTTTTAATATGTTGTATAGTTTGGTCATAGCCTTTCTTCCAAGGAGTGTCTTTAAATTTCATGGCTGCAGTCACCATCTGCATGAATTTGGAGCCTAAGAAAATAATCTCTCTGTGTTTCCAATGTTTCCCCATCTATTTGCTGTGAAGTGATGGGACCAGATGCCATTATCTTAGGTTTTGAATGTTGAGTTTTTAAGCCTGCTTTTTCACTCTCCTCTTTCACTTTCATCAAGAGGCTCTTTAGTTTCTCTGCTTTCTGCCATAAGGGTGGTGCCATCTGCCTATCTGAGGTTATTGATATTTCTCCTGGAAATCATGATTCCACCTTGTACTTCATCCAGCCTGGCATTTTGCATGATGTACTCTGCATATAAGTTAAATAAACAGGTTGACAATACTCAGCCTTGATGTACTCCTTTCCCAATTTGGAGCTAGACCTTTGTTCCATGTACAATTCTAACTGCTGATTCTTGACTTGCATACGATTTCTCAGGAGGCAGGTAAGGTGGTCTGGTACTAAGAATTTTCCACAGTTTGTTGTGATCCACACAGTCAAAGGCTTTAGTGTAATCAATGAAGCAGAAGTAGATGTTTTCCTGGAATTCTCTTGCTTTTCCTATGAGTAAATGGATGTTGGCAATTTGATCTCTGTTTCCTCTGCCTTTTCTACATCCAGCTTGAAAATCAGGAAGTTCATGTACTGTTGAAGCCTAGCTTGGAGAGTTTTGAGCATTACTATCCTAGTGTTGAGATGAGTTCTCACATGCTGGAACTAACACCAAAAAATATGTCCTTTTCATCATAGCAGACTGGAATGCAAAAGTAGGATCAAATACTTCCTGGAGTAACAAGTAATACCTGCAGTAACAGGCCAGTTTGACTTTGGAGTACATAATGAAGCAGGGCAAGGGCTAACAGAGTTTTGCCAAGAGAATGCGCTGGTCATAGCAAACACCCTCTTCCAACAACCCAAGAGATGGCTCTACACATGGACATCACCAAATGGTCAGTACCAAAATCAGACTGATTGCATTCTTTGCAGCTGAAGATGGTGAAGCCAGTATGGTCAGCATGGCTCAGATTATGAACTTCATAGTGCAGAATTCAGACTTACATGAAAAAAGTAGGGAAAACCACTAGATCATTCAGGTATGACTTAAATCAAACCCCTTAACATTATACAATGAAAGTGGTGAAAGATTCAAGGAATTAGATCTAATAGAGTGCCTGAAGAACTATGGACAGAGGTTTGTAACATTGTACAGGAAGCAGTGATCAAGACCATCGCTAAGAAAAAGAAATGCAAAGACGCAAAATGATTATCTGAGGGGGCCTTAAAATAGCTGAGAAAAGAAGACAAGTGAAAGGAAAAGGAGAAAAGGAAAGCTATACCTATCTGAATGCAGAGTTCCAAAGAATAGCAAGGAGAGATATGAAAGCCTTCCTTAGTGATCAGTGCTGCAGTTCATGGGATCGCAAAGAGTCGAACATGACTTAGGGACTGAACAAAAAGAAAAGATAATCCTTAATGGCAAAGATTTGATGGCCCAGAACAGTGGTTCTCCAACACTTGGTCTTAAAACCATTTACCCTTAAAAATTAATAAAGATACTTATGTTTATTTATTATACTATATTGATAGATTGATATCATTCCTTAGAAATTAAAACCGATAATTTAAAAATATATGTTATTTTAAAAAGCAGTAATTAATCCATCAGTTAACATAAATAGTATTTTATTTCTTATAAATATATTTTTCAAAAAAGAAATTTTTTTAAGAAGATCTGCATTGTTTTATAGGATTTACACATTTCTTTCCTGTGTGCATTAATAGATTACGATGATATTCCCCTATCTGCCTTTTTCATTCAATCTCTTTCGGTATCCCAGGTCATTTAGAAACTTGACACTCCTGAGAGAATAAGTGAATATTTTTAAAAAAATTGTAATTCCTCTAATTTATTTATTTTTTATTGAAGGATAATTGCTTTACAATATTATGCTGTTTTCTACCAAACATCAACATGAATCAGCCATCGGTTTACCTATATCCCCTCCCACTTGAACATCACGCCCATCTCCCTCCCCAGTGAGGAGATTGTTTTGATCTCCCAGGCCCTCTGAAAAGATCTTAGGACACTCAGAAATCCCAGACCACACTTTAAGAATTTATGCCCCAGATATCTTTAAGGGAGCAAATCTATAGTTTAATACTTATGAAAAGTGTAACAACTGAGACAACTGTAGCTATTTGAAAGTTATAAAGGACTGATGCAAAAGTGAAAATATGTGCTGATTGTCAAGTGGAAGTGTAAAGAATAACTGTGGCCTATGTGGACCCTTGAATAGAATAAAACTCTGCAATGGCAATGTGGAAACTACATACTGCACCATGCTTTTGAAGAAAGTCAATTAATAATACTAATATGGCATAATAAAGTTGAAATAGAATTGAAAGAAAAGTACATTTAAAAATAACAAGAAAGGACTATTCAAGTCAGTAGTCTTCTCATCAATAAATATAGACAACAGAAGACAATCAAAAATACTTTAAACTGCAAAAGAATTATCAAAAATTGTATCTAGTTATAAGTTGTGAAAATTTCTGATTAGAGTCTTTGGAAGTACCATTGAAACATTCACTTTCTCAAGAAGAAATGAATACAAAAGAAGGGATTCAAATGTAAGGAGTCATTTGTTGTTGTTCAGTCTCTCAGTCATGTCTGACTCTTTGTGACCCCATGGATTGCAGCATGCCAGGCTTCCCTGTTCTTCAACTTCTCTATAAAAATAATTCAACTGTTTAGGAAGATCCAAAAGAATGCTGGACATAGAAAGAATAACTTAATAGCATCATTCAGGTAAAATATATAATAAAGAGTAAGCATAGAGAGATTATTTTTAAAAATACCTCTACACCTAGTCCCCAGAAGTATGCTTTTCCCATGTTAAAACAGTTTAGTAGGCTCTGTCACAGCTGTAACGATCAAGATACTGCAATTACAATTGAGGTTCTACCATTGCAACATGGAAATTATACAAGAAGAAAAACTGAACAACAAAATGGAACAAAAATGAAAGTGGAAAAAAAGTGGAACAAAAAGTAAAAAAGTAATTTTGCAAATTTTCATGCTGTGTACATGTTGTGTAACATGAAAATGATTTCAAGAATAATACATCTATATGATTCTAAATAATAATTTATATAATTCTATATAATTAAGCTTATAATTAAGCTTACCAATAGAATCAAGAAGGACCCTTCTGGATCTGAATTTTATTTATTTATTCAGAAATAGGTAAATAGTAAACTCTAGTTCTGAGTGGCCTATATTACTTTGTAGTTTTATCTATAAGATGTTAATTTTTCTAGCTACAACTGTCACAGCTTTTCGTATAGTAACTCATGCATAATAGATTATCCTTATAAAAGTGGAATGCTTAATTCTTTTTCTTTTCTTTTTTCTTCTCCATGTTATGATATCATAGTGCCACTGAGGCAGTATGTCAGGAATCTGTGGGTTCCACAGTTTGCCAGAACTCAGAAAATTGAGGAAGAAGAGCTGTTATTCTCAGAGTTATGGTTTATCATATCAAAGGGATGCAGAATAAAACCATTTTAAATAGTTTTCATACGAAGAAGTGCAGGAGGAACCACTATCTTCTTTCCTATCTTCTTCCAGTGGATAGTGCTTCCTTCTCTCAGCAATAGTGTGAGTCAACATTATTAATAGAAAGTTTTTCCAACCAGGAAAGCTCTCTCAAGCCTTTATATCCAGAATTTTTGTTGGAGGTCATTGATGGAGTCTTGGAGTGCTCATACAACTGACCTTAGATTACTATGTCTCCAGACCCATACCCCACAGAGGTCAATCTGATATAGTTTGAATCAGGGGCCCATGTAAACAAAAATAAATGTACACTCTGAATAACATTATTCAGCATAAACTATCTGATGTGGTGTAAGGTCTCAGGTATACAAAGACATTCTTGTCTGACAAGATCTTTTCCAAGTGTTCAGAGTTCACCTCACAGGAGCTGGTCAAAGACTAGTACTTTGAAATTTGCAGGGCTTGAGCATCCCAAAAGTGGTTAATTCTTAGTACACAGGCAATCTTAGTGTCTTACCCATAAAACCAACTTTGAGATGACACTCACCTCTCATTTAAACTAAAAATTATCTTGCCTGTTTTGACTGCTTTTGCTCTCCCCACCACACACACTTTATAGAAGAAATAAAACTCTATCCACCGCACACCCACCATGAAGCTGAACTGATTAGGATCAACTTCAAGCTGAATTCCACTTCATTTCAGCCTATACGTGGCAATTTTCCAGGGAGCAACCTTTGCTTCAGAGTTTTCTAATATTATGAACCTCACTCCTTATGTTACAAAATTTGACTTACAGTTTTGTTTTCATTTCAAAGATTTTCTGCACTAGAGTACACCTGTCCCATATTTTCTTTACCATATGTTATGTTGACTTTAGTGTTTAATCCTCATTTACTCTTTGAAGACCAATTTAGTTGTAATTTTAAATAGTAGAACATTGCTGCTAGCCTCATTCAGAACACAAACCAAAATGAAGATGTGAATATCTCACTCTTCTGTGCTCCATGCACCCGGTTAAACATTCAGAGAGGAAACTATGATTCAATGGCGTTTGAATTACATATTGAAATGTTAATATGTGAAATCTTGACATGATGAGTCAAGAGACATGATGCTTGAGGAGATTCTTGATTAAACAATAGCAATTTCCAATTTGGAAACAATATGGTGGAATATGAGAATATGTTCAGTATACCAATGCAAAAATTCTAACAGTAAAAGAAAGAATAACAAATATGAAACTGGGATAACCTACTTCTATAAACAGTATATATATTTCCCTCATATATATACTGTTATATAGAAGTTTTTAAGAGTAGTTTCTCATTGTTGTTGTTCAGTCACTAAGTTGTGTTCGACTCTTTTCAACCCCATGGACTGCAGCATATGAGCTCCCCTGCCCTTCACTATCTCCCAGAATTGCTCAAACTCATGGCCATTGAGTCAGTGATGCCATTCAACCCTCTCAACCTCTGTCATTCCCTTTTCCTCCTGCCCTCAATCTGTCCCACCATCAGGATCTTTCCTAATGACCTGGCTTCTCAGTCGGGTGGCCAAAGTACTGGAGCTTCAGCTTCAGCTTCAGTCCTTCCAATGAGTATTCAGGGTTGATTTTCTTTAGGATTGACTGAGCTGATCTCCTTGTGGTCCAAGGAACTCTCCAGAGTCTTCTCCAGTGTCACAATTCAAAAGAATCAATTCTTCAGTACACAGGCTTCTTTATGGCACAGGCTTCTTTATGGTTTTTACTGGAAAAATCATAGCTTTGACTATATGTTTGTCAGCAAATTGATGTCTCAGCTTTATAATACACTGTCTAGGCTGTTATAGCTTTTATTCCAAGGACTAAAGTGTCTTTTAATTTCATGGTTGCAGTCACCTCTGCAGTGATTTTGGAGCCCAAGAACATAAAGTCTTTCATTGTATCCACTTTTTTGTCTTCTATTTGCCATAAAATGATGGGACCAGATGCCATGATCTTAGTTTCTTGAATGTTGAATTTTAATCCAGCTTTTTAACACTCTTCTTTCACCCTCGTCAAGAGGCTCTTTAGTTCCTCTTCACTTTCTGCCGTAAGGTTGGTGTCATCTGCATATATCTAAGGTTGCTGATATTTCTCCCAGGAATCTTGACTCCAGCTTGTGAGTCATCCAGCCCAGCATTTCACATGATGTAAATAAGCCAGATGACAATATACAGCCTTAACATACTCCCTTCCCAATTTTGAACCAGTCCATTGTTCCATGTGGAGAAGGAAATGACAATCCACTCCAGTATTCTTGCCTAGAGAATCCTGTGGGCAGAGGAGCCTGGTGGGCTGCTGTCCATAGGGTCGCACAGAGTTGGACACAACTGAAGCAACTTAACATGCATGCATGCATTGGAGAAGGAAATGGCAACCCACTCCAGTATTCTTGCCTAGAGAATCCCAAGGACAGAGGATCCTGGTGGGCTACCGTCTATGGCGTCACACAGAGTCGGACATGACTGAAGCGACTTAGCAGCAGCAGCAGCAGCAGCATTGTTCCATGTTCTAACTGTTGAACTGTTAGAAATGTTCCATGTTCTAACTGTTGCTTCTTGATCTGCATACGAGTTTCTCAGGAGACAGTTAAGGTGGTCTGCTTTTCCCATCTCTTTAAGAATTTCCCAAGTTTATTGTGACCCAAACAGTGAAAGGCTTTAGCATAGTCAATGAAATATAAGTAGATGTTTTTCTGGAATTCCCTTGCTTTCTCTTTGATCCAATGGATGTTGGCAATTTGATCTCTGGTTTCTTTGCCTTTTCTAAACCCCACATGCACATCTGAAAGTTCTTGGTTTATGCACTTCTGAACTATCTGGAAGGATTTTGAGCATTACTTTGCTAGCATGAAAAATGAATGCAATTTTGCAGTAGTTTGAACACTCTTTGGCATTGCCTTTCTTGGAATTCCAACCCATTCCTTGGATTGGAATGAAAACTGAGTTTTACCAGTCCTGTGGCTACTGCTGAGTTTTCCAAATGTCCTGAGATCTTGAGTGTAGCATTTTAAAAGCAGTCATTTAGGGTTTTAAATAGCTCAGCTGGAGTTCCATCACTTCCACTAGGTATGTTTGTAGTCATGCTTCCAAAGGCCCACTTAACTTCACACTCTAGGATGTCTAGTTCTACACCAGTGACTACACCACAGTGATTATCTGGGTCATTAAGACCTTTTTCATTTAGTTCTTCTGTGTATTCTTGCCACCTCTCATTAATCTCTTCTGCTTTTGTTAGGTCCTTCCACAACCAGGTCTTGTTTTTGCTGACTGTATGTTGCTTCTCCATATTCAGCTGCAAAGAATATAATCAAATTGATTTTGGTGTTGACCATCTGGTGATGTCTATGTGTAGAGTCATCTCTTGCATTGTTGGAAGAGGGTGTTTGCTATGACCAGTGTGTTCTCCTGACAATGCTACATTAGTCTTTGCCCTGTCTCATTTTGTACCCTAAGGCCAAACTTGCCTGTTACTCTAGGTATCTCTTGACTTCCTACTTTTGCATTCCAATCCCTCATGATGAAAAATATATCATTTTTTTTTCTTTTTCCTTTTTAGTTCTGGAAGTTGTTGTAGGTCTTCAGATAACTGCTCAAATTCAGCTTCTTCAGCATTAGTGGTTTGAGTAAGATTGGACTATCGTGATGTTGAATGGCTTGCCTTGGAAACAAAACAAGATCCCTGTCATTTTTGAGACTGCACCTAAGTACTGCATTTCAGACTATTTTGTTAACTGTGAGGGCTACTCCATTTCTTCTAAGGGTTTCTTGCCCACAGTAGTATATATAATGGTCATCTGAATTAAACTCTCCCATTCTTGTCACTTTAATTCACTGATTTCTAAAACGTCGATATTCACTCACCTTCTCCTGCTTGACCATGTCCAGTTTACATTGATTCATGGACCTAACATTCCAGGTTCCTATGCAGTTTTGTTCTTTACAACATCAGACTTTATGCTAATACCAGTCACATCCACAATTGAGCATATTTTATGCTTTGGCCTGGGTTCTTCATTCTTTCTGTAACTATTTCTCTGCTCTTCCCCAGTAGCATACTGGATGGCTACTAATCTGGGGGAGCTCATATTCTGATGTCATATCTTTTTGCCCTTTTGTATTTTTCATGGGGTTCTCAAGACAAAAATACTGAAATGGTTTGCCATTCCTTTCTCCAGTGGACCACATTTTGTCAGAACTCACCATCAGAATCCATCTGTCTTGGGTGGCCCTGTACAGCATGGCTCATAGCTTCATTGAGTTATACAAGACTGTGACCCATGTGATCATTTTGGTTAGCTTTCTGTAATTGTGGTTTTTCATTCTGAAGTCTATGGGATTGTAGTTCTTGCTTCTTCTATCTGCCCTCTGATGAATGATGATAATAGGCTTGTGCAAGCTTCCTGATAGGAAGGACTGGCTGTTGGGAAAACTGAATCTTACTCTAGTGGGCAGGACCATGTTCAGTAAATCTTTAATCCAATTGTCTGCTGTTGGATGGGGCTGCGGTCCCTTCCTGTTAGTTGTTTGGCCTGAGGTGACCCATACACAGAGACTATAGCCTCTGTGGTAGGGCTATGGGCAAACTCCAAGAGGACTTATACCAACACAGGCCTCTCAGAACTGCTGCTGCCTGTGTGCCTGTCCCCAAAGCAGGCCGATTCACACCTTTGTAGGAGCTTTTGGTCTCTATTCCTACATTTTTTCAAGTACCCTTCTTAGAAAGTTATACACACAGAGAATATCAAGGCTCAGTGTAACCATGTAATTTTGAGAGCCAAAAATATTTTCAAACCACAAGTATCTGTAATATTACATGAAAATCAACATTTCTGTTCCCATCTTCCTTTACAAAAAGAAGAACAAATTAAATACACTTTTTTTTTAGTGTTCTAATATATAATTTAATGTTCTTCATCGAAAAAACTAGGAAGATATATATATATATTTAAAGACCATAAAATATATTAAATATAATCATATATTATAGTGTTGTGGCATCTGGCATGTCTAAAATTGTTGGTGAGCAATTAGTTTGGAAACCCATGAAATCAGGCTGCAACACTGGGGAGGAAAGTTCTCTGGGAAATCTTACTTTTTAGCCTTTGAGGCTTCAGCCTGTTTGGATGAAGCTCAAGCTCGCTATGAAAGGTCATGTCCTTTCGTTAAAGACATTTGATTGTAGATACTAACCTCAGCTACAAAATGCTTTCACAGCAACATTTAAAGTACTGTTTGTTTGATACAGTTACCTAGACAGGATGACAAAAACTATCACAGTGTAGATAAAGGATTTCAAGAATGGAGGATAAAAATTATAGAAATGTATGAAGAGACTAAAAGCTATAGTCTGTCAGCTAATAGCACTCCTTGAAGCATAGTGAAATTTCATCTATGGCTGTCCCAGGCATTTTTGTTTAAACTCATATACACTTTGGTGTACTAACATGGCATGCTGCTGCTGCTGCTAAGTCACTTCAGTGATGTCCGACTCTGTGCGACCCCATGGACTGCAGCCCACCAGGCTCCTCCATCCATGGGATTTGCCAGGCAAGAGTACTGGAGTGGGTTGCCATTGCCTTCTTCAAAATGGCATGCAATGCTTTATAAACCAGATATTTAAAATCCAACCAGAAATAAACAAGACAATTACATATCCCCAAATGGAACGAGTATCATTGAGGATGAATATGAATATCACAGGTTTTAAATGCATGAAGAAGCCTAAAGGGAAAGGCTTGTACAACAAGAAGAAAAATAAAAACTATTTTTAATAGTCTTTCAAAGCTAGAAGAAAATAGAAAAGCAAATTGAAGTTTATAAAGTTTTATAATCAACAAATATTTCTAAATTGCCTGCTCTTATTCTGATGATTATTTGTCAAAAAGAATAACCAAAGATATTTAAAATAATAGAATTAATATCTTTTATCAAACATCCTGGAATGTGAAGTCAAGTGGGCCTTAGAAAACATCACTACGAACAAAGGTAGTGGAGGTGATGGAATTCCAGGGGAACTATTTCAAATCCTGAAAGATGATGCTGTGAAAGTGCTGCACTCAATATGCCAGCACATTTGGAAAACTCAGCAGTGGCCACAGGACTGGAAGAGGTCAGTTTTCATTCCAATCCCAAAGAAAGGCAATGCCAGAGAATGCTCAAACTACTGCACAATTGCACTCATCTCACACACTAGGAAAGCAATGCTCAACATTCTCCAAGCCAGGCTTCAGTAATAGGTGAACCATGAACTTCCTGATGTTCAAGCTGGTTTTAGAAAAGGCAGAGGAACCAGAGATCAAATTGCCAACATCCGCTGGATCATAGAAAAAGCAAAAGAGTTCCAGAAAAACATCTATTTCTGCTTTATTGACTATGCCAAAGCCTTTGACTGTGTGGATCATAATAAATTGTGGAAAATTCTGAGATGGGAATACCAGACCACCTGACCTGCCTCTTGAGAAATCTATTTGCAGGTCAGGAAGCAACAGTTAGAACTGGACATGGAACAACTGACTGGTTCCAAATCGGAAAAGGAGTACATCAAGGCTGGATATTGTCACCCTGCTTTTTTAACTTATATGCAGAGTAGATTATGAGAAACGCTGGACTGGAAGAAGCACAAGCTGGAATCAAGATTGCCGGGAGAAATATCAATAACCTCAGATATGCAGATGACACCACCCTTATGGCAGAAAGTGAGGAGTAACTAAAAAGCCTCTTGATGAAAGTGAAAGTGGAAAGTGAAAAAGTTGGCTTAAAGCTCAACATTCAGAAAACGAAGATCGTGGCATCTGGTCCCATCACTTCATGGGAAATAGATGGGGAAACAGTGGAAACAGTGTCAGACTTTATATTTTTGGGGCTCCAAAATCAGTGCAGATGGTGACTGCAGGCATGAAATTAAAAGACACTTACTCCTTGGAAGAAAAATTATGACCAACCTAGATAGCATATTCAAAAGCAGAGACATTACTTTGCCGACTAAGGTCCATCTAGTCAAGGCTATGGTTTTTCCAGTGGTCATGTATAGATGTGAGAGTTGGACTGTGAAGAAGGCTGAGTGCCGAAGAATTGATGCTTTTGAACTGTGGTGTTGGAGAAGACTCTTGAGAGTCCCTTGGACTGCAAGGAGATCCAACCAGTCCATTCCAAAGGAGATCAGCCCTGAGATTTCTTTGGAAGGACTGATGCTAAAGCTGAAACTCCAGTACTTTGGCCACCTCATGTGAAGAGTTGACTCATTGGAAAAGACTCTGATGCTGGGAGGGATTGGGGGCAGGAGGAGAAGGGGAGGACAGAGGATGAGATGTCTGGATGGCATCACCGACTCGATGAACGTGAGTCTAAGCAGACTCTGGAATTTGCTGATGGACAGGGAGGCCTGGTGTGCTGCGATTCATGGGGTCACAAAGAGTTAGACACCACTGAGCGACTGAACTGAACTGAATGTCATTAAAATCGAAAAAAAAAATTGAAAAGCTTCTATGAATAATTCAGCTGTTATGAATGCTTTCTGTCCTCTGGATCCAAGTGGTTCATAATGTATAGAAATTTATCAAAATATCACTGAAAGTATTTAAGAAATAACTGAGAGCATGAGTAATACTTGCATGTGATAGAAATAAATACTGCAGTAATAATATGTGAAAAATGAGGGAAATGTATCTATATACTAGTGCTCTCCATTAAAAGAATACTGCAGGGCACATTTGTAATTTTAAATTCTCTGTCTGACATAATAAACAAAAAAAGAAACATATGATAATGTTATATTTTATTTAATCAGTTAGATACAAAATAATGTCATTATCGTTGATATGATTATATAGCAAAATTAACAATGAGATATTTTATATTATTTTAGCAATAATTTTTCAAAATTTGTCATGCATTTTACACTTTTTTTAACTCTTTATTTTATTTTGGAGTATGGCCCCACTCCAGTACTCTTGCCTGGAAAATTCTATGGACAGAGGAGCCTGGTAGGCTGCATGCAGTCCATGGGGTCGCTGAGTCAGACATAACAGCGACTTCACTTTCACTCTTCACTTCCATGCATTGGAGAAGGAAATGGCAACCCACTCCAGTGTTCTTGCCTGGAGAATCCCAGGGATGGGGGAGCCTGGTGGGCTGCCGTCTATGGGGTCGCACAGAGTCGGACACTACTGATGCCACTTAGCAGCAGCAGCAGCAGCATGGTTGATTAACAATGTTGTGCTAGGCTCAAGCCATGAAGAAAAGTGATTCAGCCACACACATACATTCTTTCTCAAATTTTCTGCATATCTAGGTTGCCACATAATATCTATTAGTTTTCTGTTCTACACAGTAGGTTCCTGTTGGCCATTCATCCCAGATATATCAGTGTACATATCAATCCTATGCTAATAGTACATCTCAATTTGCCCCCAAATTTTTACTGGCTATTTAATAACTGAACTGTATACTAATTTCCTTTAATATTGACTTCTATATTTGATTGCAAAACTTTAATATATTTTCTAAGATCATAAAATATATTCATTGTGCATTCATTATTATAAATATCAAATTTAAGTGTTCAATGAACTGAAAATAAATTTTAAAGTAATGAATATCAGTATGTTCATCAAATTTTTCTTAGTTTATTAGAAAATTTATATAACTTGATTATACTTAGTATCTTTTGAATATTGATTCAAGTTAGAAACTTGTATAGTCTTTTTATATTTTGGGATTTTAGAAAATTTTAATTTCAAAATAAGTTTTATACTCATCTAGTTGTCACAGAATTTTTTTCTTTTCTTCAGATCATATTTAGCTAATGCATAGTCAGGATAATATCATAAAACTATAGTTAATCACACTGACACATTTTCCCCATTGGTTATTTAATATTTCTTGTATGCATTCCTTATCTTTCAGGATAAACTTGAACTGATGTTAACCATTAACAGTACAGTAAATTTTTGTAACACTTATCTGCAAAATAACTAATGAGTATGTCAAAGAACAGTAAATTGTTAAATTCATTGTCTTTTACTTGTTTAAGCAATTCCATAAGTGGCCAATGATCCAAGTTATTTGTATAAACATACTGAATAAATACAAAAAAACAGCAGAAAAATATTTTTAGTCTTTATCATTTATTTAAGGAAACATTAAATTCTTATTTAAAAATACACTTAAATTCAGACTTTTGACTTGATATATTTGGAGAAATATACATATGATAGAAAGAAACAATATATTTATTTAAGATATTTCTTTGACAAATACTAAACATCCCACAACTTTGATTTCTTTTTAGGATATAGATTTACAACTTATTGCATATTGAAAGTCTGGAGACAAAATTTATGTAAAAAAGTCATTAAGCAATGTCTTACCATATATAGGTAATCTTTGATATTGTAAAGCTATTTACTGTAAATTGTTTGATGACTTAATCGAAAAAGCTTCATATTGCCAAAGCAATCTTCTTTATACATTTATCTCTTGATGTATATTTAGGTTACTTCTGTATTCTGGTGATTGTTAAGCAATACTGCTATAAACATTGGGATATATTTATCTTTTTGAATTAGCCTTTTCATTTTTTTTTTTTTTTCAGATATATACCAAGTGTAGTTGCTGGATCAGGAGTTAGTTCTAATTCTAGGTTTTTGAGGAATCTCCACAGTGCTGTCCACAATGGTTATATCAATTTCAATTCCCACCCACAGTGTACAAGTGTTCCCTTTCTCTATATCTTCACTCATCATTGTTTTTTGTAGACTTTTGATAATGCTACTGCTGCTAAGTCATTCTAATAGATTGGATATCTCCTATAATTAATGATGCTGAGAAAATTTTCTGGAGAAGGTAAGCACCCCACTCCAGTATTCTTGCCTGGAAAATCCCATGGACAAAGGAGCCTGGTAGGCTGCAGTCCATGGGGTCGCTAAGAGTCGGACACCATTGAACGATTTCACTTTCACTTTTCACTTTCATGCATTGGAGAAGAAAATGGCAACTCACTCCAGTATTCTTGTCTGGAGAATCCCAGGGACAGGGGAGCCTGGTGGGCTGCCATCTATGGGGTCACACAGAGTTGGACATGACTCAAGTGACTTAGCAGCAGCAGCAGCAGAGAACTTTTTCATGTACCAGTTGGCCATCTGAATGTCTTCTTTGGAGAAATGTGTATTCAAGTCTTCTTCCCATTTTAAATTCAATTATTTGGTTTTTAAAATTTAGTTGTGTCATCTATTCATATATTTTGTATATTAACCTCTTCTCAGTCATATAATTTACAAATATTTTCTCCCATTCAAGTAGGTTGTCATCCCATTTTGTCATTGGTTTCCTTTGCTGTGAAAAAACTTAAATTTAGTTAGGTTCTATTTGTTTTTTTGTTTGCTTATTTTTTTTTTTTTCTTAACTTTTGTTTCCTTTGTCTTATGAAACAGAGCCAAAAAGATATTGGTATGATTAATCTCAAAGAGTGTTTTGCCTATGTTTTCTTTCAGGAATGTTATGGTTTATAGTCTTACATTTAGGTCTTTAATCCATTTTGAGTTTTTTTTTTTTTTTTTTTTTAATATGGTGATAGAAAATGTCTTAATTTCATTATTTTACATGTGGCTGTCCAGTTTTTTCAGCACCACTTGTTGAAAAGACTGTCTTTCTTCCACTGTATTTCCCCTCCCCTTTTGTCACAGATCAGTTAACCATATATATGAGTTTATTTTTGGTCTCTTTATTCTGTTGCATTGAACTATGTGTCTGTTTTTGTGTCAGTACCTTTCTGTTTTGATTATTGTAGCTATGTATAATAGGCTAAGTCAGGGTGTGTAATACTTTAAGCCTTCCTTTAATTTTTTTTTTTTTTTAAGATTGCTTTGGCAATTTGGTGTTTTCTTTTTTTTTTTTTTTTTTTTTTGTGTGTGGTTCCATAAAAATCATGGGATTATTTGTTCTAATTCTCTGAAAAATGTCATGGGTATTCTGATAGGAATTGTATTATATCTATAAATTGCTCTGGATAGTGTGAACAATATAACAATATAACTTCTTCAAATCCAAGGATACAGGGTACCTTTTCTTTCTTTCATCATTTTCAAATTCCTATATCAGTGTTTTATAGTTTTCAGAGTACAGATCTTTTACCTCCTTCGATAAATAATTCCTAGGTAGATTATTATTTTTGATGGAATTGTACAGAAGATTATTTTCTTAATTTCTCTTTATGATAGTACATATTTAGGGTGTAGAAAAGCAATATATTTCTGTATATTAATTTTATGTCTTGTAACTTTACTAAAGTCATTTATTAGTTCTAGTAGTTTTTTGGTGGAGGGTTTTCTATATACAGTATCATACCATCTACAAATATTGACAGTTTTATAACATTTTCCTTTCCAATTCAGATACCTTTTATTTCTTTTACTTGTATGATTGCAAAATTTTATTTTATATTTTTGTGCATACACATAATATAATACTACTCAGTTACAAAAAAGGAATAAAAATCTTCAATTACCAACAAAATGAATGGATCTAAAGTGTATTATACTAGTAAAGTACCTCAGAAAGAGAAAATTACTGTTACTACTTAAGTGTGGAACTTAAAAATTAAAATGAATAAATATTAAAAAACAAAACAGAAAGCACTCACACATATAGATCAAAATAGTAGTTACCATTGGAGAGAGGGAATGGAGAGGGGCAAAATAGGGATAGAAGATTAAGAGGCAAAAAGTAGTGTGTATAAAGTAAATAAGCTACAAGGACATATAGAAAATAGGGTATATAGCTAGTATTTTATAATAATTTAAAATGCAGTATAATCTATAAAAATATTAAATTTCTATGTTGTATACCTGAACCTATTATAATCTTGCAAATTATTGTTCAATATATATATTTTTAATTATGAAGTATATGACTGGTGTTTATACTTCTAGAAAGAAGTATAGGCTATCATATATTAAAAACTGCTGTTTTAGATAAAGGAAATAAAATTGAGGAATTGTGTAGAATATTAAGATAGTTTTGAATGACTGAGGTCATGATAATGGGAATCCTGCCAAGTTTATAAAAAAAAGCTATGAGAAATATCTTGTTAACACAAAAGAACTTTCTAAGAAGTTATGGCTTGATATACCCTTTGGAGATTTATATGTTACACTCTTGCCCTTTGGAAGAGTTGAAGTAATTATTTAAAGTTATCTCATTTCCTGTAAAATTTTTTATGTAACCAGCATATAGGGAATAGTGCATTCAAATGAGGAGTTCTTATTTAATGTAAGAAAAAACCGATAGCAAATATAAAAATAACTGGCAGTTTTTCATTAGCATAATAGTGCTAAGCATTAAAAATAGGCAGATAAGTTTTATCTTGGTTATCTAAATATTGACTTTTTACTATAATTACATGCATGAACACATATAAACTCACACAAGAGATAATGTTTGATAGCCCTAACAAATATAAATTATTTGAATTCCTATTGGAGATTGGAGAGACCTGAACAGAACAATGTATAGGTGAAGATATAATTTTTTATTACTTCCTCCAAGGAATATAATTAGTCTACTTATCTATTTCTAGTTGACAAAGATATTAAACAGTTCTAGGTCACTTTCTTTCATTATAAAAGGACGTGAACAGTTACAAAAGAAGATACCATAAGGTGCTCCATTAGTTTCTACAGTATTTCATATATGAAGTCATAGTCTCAAAAAAGAAGTAAATTAGAATAAAGAAAGTTGACCAAAAAGCCAGCAAAACAGAAACATAGGAAATAACATGACCAGATAGCAAGAAAATGAAGCTATGGGATTAGAGTATGTCAATAAATATAATTACTATGCAAAGGAATTTAATATGGTGAGTTTTACCAGATTACAGGAAGATATAAACAGCAATTGGAAGAAAATGTCTTTAGCAAATTAGACATTGATTGAAACAGAATTAGGAATCAGTGAACTAAAATGGACAGGAACGGGAGAATTTAATTCGGATAACCATTATATCTACTACTGTGGGCAAGAAGTAATAGAGAAGAAATAGAAGAAATAGAGCAGCCTTAACACTCAATAAAAGTCTGAAATACAATACTTGAATGTGATCTCAAAAACGCAAAATAAGTTCATTTCCAAGGCAAACCATTTAACATGACAGTAATAGAAGTCTATGTCCCAAGCACTAACGCCAAAGAAGCCAAAGTTGAAAGGTTCTGTGAAAACCTAAGAACTTCTAGAACTAACAAAAAATGATGTCCTTTTTGTCATAGGGGATTGAAATGCAAAAGTAGGAAGTCAAGAGATACCTGGAGTAACAAGCAAATTTGGCCTGGGAGTACAAAATGAAACAGGGAAATGGCTAACAGAGTTTTGACAAGAAAACACTTGTCATATTGAACACCCTTTTCCAATAACTCAAGAGATGACTTTACATATAGATATCACAGATGGTCCACACCAAAATCAGATTGATTATATTCTTTGCAGCCAAAGAGGGAGAAGCTCTATACAGTCAATAAAAACAAGACCTGGTCATGTAAGGACCTAATAGAAGCATAAGAGATTAAGAAGAGATGGCAAGAATACACAGAAGAACTATACAAAAAAGGTCTTATGACCTGGATAATCATTATGATGTAGTCACTCACCTGGAGCCAGACAGCCTGGAATATGAAATTAAGTCTTAAGAAAAGCATTACTATGAACATAGCTAGTGGAGATGATGGAAATACTGTACAGTTGTGTTCATTTCAGATGCTAGCAAGGTGATGCTCAAAATTCTACCAGCTAGGTTCAGCAGTAAATGAACTGAGAACTTCCAGAGGTACAAGTGGTGTTTAGAAAAGGCAGATCAACCAGAGATTAAATTGCCAACATTGCTGTATCATAGAGAAAGCAAGGGAATATCAGAAAAAAAGTGTCTGTTTTTGCTTCATTGACTAAGCTAAAGCCTTCGAATCTGGATCACAACGAACTGTGGAAAATTCTTCAAGAGATGGGACTACCAGACCGTCTCATCTGTCTTCTGAGAAACTTGTATGCAGATCAAGAAGCAACAGAACCAGACATGTAACAATGGACTGGTTCAAAATTGGCATAGGAGTATGTGAAGGCCTTATATTATCACCCTGCTCATTTAACTTATATGCAGATTGAAAAGTGAAAGTGAAGTCCCTCAGTCATGTCCGACTCTTTGCGACCCCATAGTCTGTAGCCTCCCAGGCTCCTCTGTTCATGGGATTTTCCAGGCAATAGTATTGGAGTGGATTGCCATTTCCTTCTCCAGGGGATCTTCCCAACCCAGGGCTCGAACCCAGGTCTTCCGCACTATAGACAGACACTTTATTGTCTGAGCCACCAGGGAAGTCCTGCAGATTACATCCTGAAAAATGCCAGGCTAGATGAATCACAAACTGCAATCAAGATTGCCAGATGAAGCATCAAAACCTCAACTTTGCAGATGATTCTACTCTAATGGCAGAAAGCAGAGAGGAACTAAAGAGTCTCTTGATGAGGGTGAAAGAGGAGAGTGAAAAAGCTGACTTAAAATTCAACATTTAAAAAATCTAAGATCATGGCATTGTTCTTATTACTTCATGGCAAATCGAAGGAGAAAAACTAGAAGCAGTGCCAGACTTTATTTTCTTGGGCTCCAAAATCACTGCAAATGCTGACTGCAGCAAAGAAATTAAAAGATACTTGCTCCTTGGAAGGAAAGCTATGACAAACTTAGATAACATGTTAAAATGCAGGGACATCACTTTACCGACAAAGGTCCATGTAGTCAAATGTATGATTTTTTTCCAGTAATCATGTATAGATGTGAGAAGTGGACCATAAAGAATGTTGAGCACTGAATAATTGATGCGTTTGAACTTTTGTGCTCCTTGTGGCCAGTGCAATTCTTTTTTTTTTTTTTTCAGTTCAATTCTTAAATGATACATCCATCTACTTACAGCATAAGAAAATAACACACATTGTATCAAACAATTGGCACAGTAGCCCAGTGAAGAAATCACACTGAAAAATGATAAATTAATATTTTTAAAATTATTAAAAACATTAAAAATTATGCTAACATGTGGCAGAGAAAGACTATTATATGGACATTTTATGATATAGTTTTCTGCCTAAAGGCAGAAATACCTTATCCTTCCTTCTGACAAAAAAAAAAAAAAAAGAAAAAAAATTAAAAGTTTTAAAATGAGTCAATTCCAGGAAAATTGAGCCATGATTAAATAAATATCCATCATAAGAGCTTTCTAAGTCCAGAAATCATTAAAGTTGTCATGTTCACTCTTATAATCTGCTAAAACAGAGAACATGAGAAAAATAAAAAGCTGTAAAAGGACAAGAAAATAAAATAGAATGAGAAATACATGGAGAAATCAAAGCAGAGGGGGAAAAGAGAAATATCCAGAGAAGTAATAAAAATCAAAGACCTAGGTCTATTTGTGAAGGAACAAACTCAATCTCCCAGTTCATTATTTATTTCCTGAAGTATCTAAGAGTCTTCAATATTTTTGAAACAGCAAAATAGGTTTTTGATGTCAGTTATATGATATCTTTGGAAAGTTATGTAGTATAAAACCATTTATTAATAAATAAGTATGATGTGTGCCTCTGACATATCTAGTGCTGGAATTGGAACCCCACCAGGACAATGATCATGCTTTTTAATTTTTTTCATATTTGTAAACCCTGAGCCTAGCACATAGTAGGCTTTCAAAAAATGTTTCTGGATAAGTAAATGGAACAAATCACATTTTCATGGAATACTGAGGAGACAGAAGAATGCAAGACATAGATGAGAAGACAACTGGCACATGAAAAATAAATATAACAAGTAGTGAGCGATATGACGTGCTTTACACTGGGAGAAGGTGGTCAAAGGAGGGAAAAGTAACTGTGAGGTAGTCTTCATTGGAAAAGTGGGATATGAGCTGGGGATTTAAATCAGTGTTCGTATAGGGTGCTAAGAAAAGATGTAGTCACAATATAGGTGAAAATAAGACATATTCAAGAGAATAGACAGGTTTGATGTAGCATTAAGATTGAGATTTTAAACAAAAGTGTGAAGATAATGATCCTAATGACATAGGTCCCTGCAGCATATAGACTTGTGGTACTAGTGACATGACACATATGATAGGAAAGATACTGAAGGTCACATTTAATCCTTGAGCAAAATGGCATTAAAAAAATGATGATGGTGATGGAGAAAAGCAATGGAATTAGCAACCAAACATTCTCTGACTCTGTTTATAAATTTGTGACCCTGGTAAAATCTATCAAATTCTGTTAAACAAATTTTGAAACATGAGAGTAACAACATATAGCCTGCTAGGCCATTTTCACAAATAGTTATGAGAAAGCATATAACTACATTATATGAAGATATTAAGGATAGATGTATACTTGACTGATAGAAAATATTATGAGGCAAAGCTATTTTAAGAAAGTGGTTCAGCAAGAATAAAAATTTCATAGAGATTTCTCAACTACGACACAGTTTTTGCTTTGTCTGGAGAGGCTGGTTACAAAAGTGCATGATTAATGTGATGTCATAGGGAAGAAAAGAAGAGCAAATCTTACTCTGAAAGAACCAGGAGAGTGATCTAATAGTATGAAAGAAAACAGACAGAGTAATTACCAACATCTCTGAACATCTAGTAATATCTTACTTAGCAAAAACAACAAATGAGTGCTAAACTTTTCCATATACACCCGTTATGTCTTCCAAATAAGAGTAGAGTGGAAGAAAAAAAAAATGCTATTATTTATTATTTCCCCCAGTAACAATACTAATTATATAACAGTTATACATTCATTTAAATAAATTAGTGAATTGCCTCCCCCACACACAGAAAATATTTTTCCCATTCAATGAGATATTCTGAAAGCAGAAAAATTAAGCATCAGTTCAGTTCAGTTCGTTTCAGTCGCTCAGTCGTGTCCAACTCTTTGCAATCCCATGAACTGCAGCACGCTAGGCCTCCCTGTCCATCACCAACTCCCGGAGTTCACTCAGACTCATGTCCATCGAGTCAGTGATGCCATCCAGCCATCTCATCCTCTGTCGTCCCCTTCTCCTCCTGCCCCCAATCCCTCCCAGCATCAGAGTCTTTTCCAATGAGTCAACTCTTCACATGAGGTGGCCAAAGTACTGGAGCTTCAGCTTTAGCATCATTCTTTCCAAAGAAATCCCAGGGCTGATCTCCTTCAGAATGGACTGGTTGGATCTCCTTGCAGTCCAAGGGACTCTCAAGAGTCTTCTCCAACACCACAGTTCAAAAGCATCAATTCTTTGGCGCTCAGCCTTCTTCACAGTCCAACTCTCACATCCATACATGACCACTGGAAAAACAATATCCTTGACTAGACGGACCTTAGTGGCCAAGTCATGTCTCTGCTTTTGAATATACTATCTAGGTTGGTCATAACTTTTCTTCCAAGGAGTAAGCATTTTCAATAGTTACTCTTCACCACTGTTCCTCTACTACTCTGGTTCTCTCAGTAATAGATTTTTCATATATTTTGTGATTGGCTGTTCTATCCCTTGCTTTTCCTTCCAAGACAAAATGTATTATTTGGGGATAGGATAGCCTGCTGTTGCTGTTCAGTCACCCAGTTGTGCCCAACTCTTTGCAACCCCATGGACTGCAGCACAGCAGGGCTCCCTGTCCCTCACCATCTCCCAAAGTATGTCCAAATTCATGTCAATTGCATTGATGATGCCATCCAGCCATCTCATCTGCTGACGCTCTCTTCTCCTACTGCCCTCAATATTTCCTAGCATCAGGGACTTTTCCAATCAGTTGGCTGTTTGCATCAGATGGCCAAAATACTGGAGCTTCAACTTCAGCATCAGTCTTTCCAATCAGTATTCAGGGTTGATTTCTCTTAAGATTGACTAGTTTGATGTCTTTGCTGTGAAAGGGATACTTGAGAATCTTCTCCAGCACCACAGTTTGAAGGTATCGATTCTTTGGCTCTCTGCCTTCTTTACAGTCCAGCTCTCACACCTGTACATAACCTCTGGGAAGACCATTGCCTTGACTATATGGATCTCTGTTAGCAGAGTGATGTCTCTGCTTTTCAACACATGTCTATATTTGTCATAGCTTTCCTGCCAAGAAGAAACTGCCTTCTGATTTCATGGCTGCAGTCACCATCTGCAGTGATTTTAGAGCCCAAGGAGAGGAAATCTGGTACTACTTCCATTTTTACCCCTTCTATTTGTTATGAAGTAATGGGGCCAGATGCCATCATCATAGTTTTTTAATATTTAGTTTTAAGTTGGCTCTTTCACTCTTCTCCTTCACCTTCATCAAAAGGCTCTTTAGTTCCTCTTCACTTGCATATCTGAGGTTGTTTTTGTTCCTCCTGACTATCTTGATTCCAGCTTATAACTGATCCAGCCTGGCTTTTCTCATGTTGTGCTCAGTGTATAAATTAACAGGGTGACAACAGACAGCCCTGTTGTACTCTTTTCTAAATCTTCATTCAACCAATCAATTTTTCCATACAGAGTTCTAACTGTTACTTCTTGACTCACATACAGGTTTCTCAAGAGGTGGGTAAGATGGTTTGGGATTCCCATCTCTTTAAGAGCTTTCCACAGTTTGTTATGATCCACACAGTCAAAGGCTTTAGTATAGCTGATGGAACTACCTTGCTTTCTCTATGATCCAGCGAATGTTGGCAATTTTATCTTTGGTTCCTCTACTTTTTCTAAACCCAGCTTGGACATCTAGAATTTCTTAGTTCACATAACGCTGAATCCTAGCATGCAAGATTTTAAGCATTATCTTACTAGCATGAGAGATGAGTGCATTTTGTACAGTGGTTTGAACATTCTTAGTACGCCTATCCTTCTTCAGAACTGGGAGGAGGACTGACCTTTTCCAGTCCAGTGGCCTCTTCTGGGTCTTCCAGAGTTGCTGAAATATTGTGTGGAACTTCTTGATGACATCATCCTTTAGGGTTTTGAATTGTTCTGCTGGAATTCCATTGCATCCAGTAGCTTTATTAACAGTAGCTCTTCTTAAGGCCTGCTTGACTTCACACTCCAGAATGTCTGGCTCTGGGCTACTAGCCACACCATTGTAGTAATCTGGTTCATTAAGATATTTTTATACAGTTCTTCAGTGTATTCTTTCCACCTCTTTTTGATCTTTTCAGCATCTACCTGGTCTCTACCATTTCTGTCCTTTATTGTGTCCGTCTTTGGACTAAATATTCCCTTGATATTTTCAATTTTACTGAAGAGATCTCTAGTCTTTCCCCTTCTGTTTCCCCCTACCCCCCACCTCTGGTTTTATGCACTGTTCATTGAAGAAGGCCTTGTCTCTCCATGCTATCCTTTAGAACTCTGCCTTTAGTTGGATGTACCTTTCTCCTTTCTCCTTTGCTTTTTGTTTCTCTCCTTTCTTCAACTATTTGTAAAGCCTCCTGAGATAACCACTTTGCCTTCTTGTTTTTCTTTTTCTTTCTGATGGTTTTGTTCACTACCTCCTGTACAATATTACAGACCTCTGTCCATAGTTCTTCCAGCACACTGTTTACTAGATATACTCCTTTGAATCTATTTGCCACCTCTACTGAATATTCATAGGTGATTTGATTTAAGTAGCACCTGGCTGGCCTAGTGGTTTGCCTGTCTTTTTTTTTTTTTTTTAATAGTGTATACCTGAATTTTGCTATGAGAAGCTGATTATCTGAGCCACAGTAAGTTCCAGGTCTTGTTTTTGATGACGGTATACAATAGGATAGTCATTGGTTCTTATTTTATGATTGAAAACTAGTATATGCATTTAATAGATAAAGAGTACTAAATGGCAGATTCTAACAACTTTCCAAGAAACAGGAGGCAGAGATATTAATTACTGTTTTTACTCTCTGACCTCATACTTCCCATCAGATGGGCTGTCCTGATTTCCAGATAGGGCACTCAAGGGCTGCTGGGTTTTCACACTAACCTATATGCTTCACACCCCTATCAGTACAAAAACTGAAAATTACATTTTAACTTCTAATTATTTCTTTCTTACTTCTGAATTGTTGCAAAACTTAATTGAAGAAAATATTTTTCAGGGGAAATGTAAAAATTAAGTGGAGGATATTATTGATTTTAAAGTATCTCCATAAGAAAATAGCACCTAAACAACAGTTTAGAATAATCAGCAATTATTACACAATAACTTTTGAAGTTCATGAATCTGGGTATGTCATGGCATAACTGGGTAACTCTGAGTCAAAGTTTCTAAAAAAGACTGTGATGAAGGCATTTATCAAAGTTTACATCATCTCATAGCTCTACTCAGGGAGGATTCACCTACAAGTTCATCCATGTGGCTGTTGACAAGCCCCAGGTTCTCTCTCAAAGTTGTGTGTAGGCAGCAGTTCCTTGGCATATGGGCTTATTCATAGGTCTACTCACAAGAGAGACCTATGTCTCTTGCTTCCCCCAGAGCAAAAGCTCTTAGAGAGAAAGCATGTGTGAGAGAGTATCCCAAGGGGAACCCTCCTACACTGTTGGTGGAAATATAAGTTGGTACAACCACTATGGAGAAGAGTATGGAGGTTCCTTAAAAAAACTAAAAGAGAACTACTATATGATCCAGCAGTCCAACTACTGGGCATATATCCAGAGAAAACCATAATTAGAAAAGATACATGCACCTCTGTGTTCATAGCCAAAGCATAGAAGCAACCTAAATATCTATTGACAGAGTATTAGATAAAGACAATGTGATACATATATAAAATGAAATATTAGTCAGCCATAAAAATAGCAAAATAATGCTTTATGCAGCAACATGGATAGACCAAGAGATTATTATACTGAGCAAAGTAAATCAGATAGAGAAAGAAAGATATTATATGATAACACATATGCGAAATTCAATTTTTAAAAATGATATAAATGAATTTCTTTACAAAACAGAAACAGTCTTACTGCTATCAAAAACAAATTTATGATTACCAAAACAGAAACATCAAAAAAGAGATAAATCAGGAGATTGAGATTAACACACACATACACACTACTATGTGTAAGATAAATAACCACCAGGACACCAGGAACCTACTGTTCAGCACAAGGAACTCTGTTCAATAGTCAATGATAATCATATGAAAAAAAATCTGAAGGAAATAAATATATGTATATGTATACTTGAATCACTTTGCTATACACCTGAAACTAACACAACATTGCAAATCAACTATACTCCAAAATAAATTTTAAAAAACAAACAAAAAATACCCTAGAAGAAAATTGCAATCCTTTTTTTTACCTATTCTTAGAAGTGTCATACTATCACCTTTGGTGTAGTCTATTCATAAGAATTAAGTTACCAAGCTCAGCCCATGTTGAAGGGGAGGGAAATACACAAGGACACAAATATTAGGAATGGGAATCACTGGGGACTGTGTAGAGGCTGCCTACCACAAACATGCTGAGAATTCTAAAATAACACAATGTTTTACATAGCGGCTGGGAAATTTAACAATGTTAAATTTATGAGTAACTTTGGGGGACCAATATTTTATATATCTATATATATATTTGCATTGGGTCAGAGCACATGGCTTTGGGCTTTGGACTTAAGCAAATTTCCCAGGTGCATCTTTGATACTGACATTTTTTTATTCAGATTCTTTTGACATCCATTTTAGAACACTTTCTCTCTAAAGACTTCATAAGCACTGGTAAATAAAATAATTTTGCTCTCTCTATTTTGTTTCTCAGGCAGATCTGTTGGCCATTAGAGAATTTTCGACACTGGAGTTGTAAATCCTGACCTTTATCTAAAGGAAAAGTCTGGAAACCAAGTCTAGAGGCTTTTTTTTTTTTTTTTTTTTTGTATTCTTCTTATAGCTTTATTTTCTACAAAGTATTATTCATTCTAAAAAGTGTTACTCATTCTTGTGAAACTTAGAGACAGAGATTGTGACTTTGTCCTCAGAAGTTTCACAGAATTTATTCCTCAGTAAATAAAAGGATCTGGGGTACCTTATCACATTGACATAAACATTTGGTATAGAGATAAAGGAAAGGCTAAATTAAATAATCACAAATCCACAGTCAAAAACCTAAAGAAAGCTTGAATACCAGATCCCTTTATGCTGAGAATTATGCTAGCCAAGAACCATGCAATGATATTAGTAAACAGGTAGACAAATTTAACCATGCTTCAAATAAAAAGAAAATAGTGATTTAAAAAGTAATGTTAGCTCTTGAGACATCAGAGAACAAACTAAAGATGTACTAATAAATAAAATTACAGAGGAATATTTTTCAATGGAGACTCAAGTTTACACAGGTCACTTTAGACAAGTGATTTTCAGCTGGGCAAGATTCTGTCTCCCTGTGAATATTCAACAATATTCAAAGGTATTTTTAAATTGTCACAGTTGGGATCCTCTGGTGGAAAGAGATCAGCATTGATGCAAAACATTCTACAATGCTTAAAACAGCCTCTCTCAATAAAGATTATCTAGCCTAAAATATCAATAGTCCTGTGATAAATGAAACCTTAGTTTTACAGAAAATGTTTAAAAAAAAGGGGCGGGGGGTGGTCAAGAGAGAGAGAGAAAATTTGATAATATGTAGCCAGATCAATTTTTCTTTCCAGATAGTCCAGGAAAAGGTGTAATGCTGATGTGATTATCACATTAGAAAAAAATATAGTTGTCTAAAGAGAGGAAATTAAAAATAATTATCCAGGTGTTTCAGGGCAAGAGTTGAACTACTACCAAGTGGTAACTAGGACTCAGGAAACTATTGAGAAGAATCATCTCAAAGCTACCAATTGAAATTTCACAGTAAAATTATTTGGAGAACCATAATTTGAAGACTGGAACACATAGCAAATGATGATATATAATGTTTGGAATTATGAGAGGAAGAAACATGAAAGATAAGTGTAATTAATGCTAGTAATTCTTCAGTGAATTTTAAGGTAACTCAATTATGTTTCTATAAATTGAGATTGAAATATTGACTATAATGTTAGGAAATATGTTCCTCAGACATATGAAATGAGGATGCTATAAGAAGCTGCAGCAAGGAAGATGAAGCTAGGAAAAAGATAATCAGAGATAGCATTGGTAGTATCATAGCTTCAGCTATAAGTTGGGACTGAGGAAGACTAAGCCTTAGGTCATGTCTTTGCAAGAGTACATGGACACTAAAGGAAACAAGAATACAGTTTAGAGATTCATAAAGTTGAATGGGAAAATTTTACGCTTTTATTTTCACTCAGCTCTAAGTTATAGTATTACTTGCAATTATAAGTGTAGTCAGTAATATTCATACTAGCAATACCATGACTTTTTACTAACAGAATTCATAGATAGCTTGTATCAAATACACTTGTATTTTTAAATTAATTTTTATTGGAGTATAGTTGATTTTCAATGTTATATTAGTTTCTACTGTACACCAAATTGAATCAGTTATACATATATATATATCCACTCATTTTTAGATTTTATTTCAAAAGATCATTACAGGATATTGAGTAGTGTTTGCTGTGCTATACAGTAGGTTATTATTAGTTATCTATTTTATATATAGTAGCATGTATATGTCAATCTCAACATTTCAGTTTATCTCTCCCACCCCTTCCCATCTTAGTAAGCATAAGACTGTTTTCTACATATATTTTGAAATATTCTTTATGTTATCACTTAGTAAAAATTATGGCAGTTTACTTTTAGAATGGCTATTATCAAAAAAGTAAGAAATAAACGTAGAGAAAGGAGGGCATTCGTGCACTGTTGGTGGGAATGTAAACTGGTGCTACTACTATAGTAATTCCTGAAAAATTTAACCATGGAGATTCCTCAAATAATTAAGAACAGAACTACTATATGATACAGCTATCCTATTCCTGGGTATTATTATTCAAGAGCATGAAAATATTATTTCAAAAAACATATATGTACCCCTATGATCATTGTGGCATTATTTATAATATCCAGAAAAATATCTATTTCTGCTTTATTGACTATGCCAAAGCCTTTGACTGTGTGGATCACAATAAACTGTGGAAAATTCTGAAAGAGATGGGAATACCAGGCCACCTAACCTGCCTCTTGAGAAATCTGTATGCAGGCCAGGAAGCAACAGTTAGAACTGGACATGGAACAACAGACTGGCTCCAAATAGGGAAAGGAGTACATCAAAGCTGTTTACTGTCACCCTGCTTATTTAACTTCTGTGCAGAGTACATCATGAGAAATGGTGGGCTGGAAGAAGCACAAGCTGTAATCAATATTGCCAGGAGAAATATCATTAACCTCAGATACGCAGATGACAACACTCATGGCAGAAAGTGAAGAGGAACTAAAAAGCCTCTTGATGAAAGTGAAAGAGGAGAGTGAAAAGTTGGCTGAAAGCTCAACATTCAGAAAACTAAGATCATGGCATCTGGTCCCATCACTTCATGGCAAATAGTTGGGGGAAACAGTGGCTGACTTTATTTTTTGGGGGGCTCCAAAATCACCACAGATGGTGATTGCAGCCATGAAATTAAAAGATGCTTACTCCTTGGAAGGAAAGTTATGACCAACCTAGATAGCATATTGAAAAGCAGAGACATTACTTTGCCAACAAAGGTCCGTCTAGTCAAGGCTATGGTTTTTCCAGTTGTCATGTATGGATGTGAAATTTGGATTATAAAGAAAGCTGAACACCAAAGAATTGATGCTTTTGAACTGTGGTGCTGGAGAAGACTCTTGAGAGCCCCTTGGAGATCCAACTGCAAGGCGATCCAACCTGTCTATCCTAAAGGAAATCAGTCCTTGGTGTTCATTGGAAGGACTGATGTTGAAGCTGAAACTCCAATACTTTGGCCACCTGATGTGAAGAGCTGACTCACTTGAAAAGACCCTGATACTGGAAAGAATGAGGGCAAGAGGAGAAGGGGATGACAGAGGATGAGATGGTTGGATGGCATCATCGACTCGATGGACGTGTGTTTGGGTGAACTCCAGGAGTTCATGATGGACAGGGAGGCCTGGCATGCTGCGATTCATGGGGTCACAAGAGTCGGACACGACTAAGTGACTGAACTGAACTGAACTGAAGATATGGAAACAACGTAAGTGCCTACCCATGGGTGAATAAATAAAGAAGGTGTGGTATATGTATATAATAGAATATTATTCAGTCATAAAAGATAACATCTTGCCATTTGTGATGTGAATGGACCTTAAAGGTATAATGCTTAAATGAAATAGGTCAAAGAAAGAGAAATACTATCTGATTTCACTCATATGTGGAATATAAAAAAATAAATAAAACAAAGTAAATGAACAAACCAAAAAAAAAAAAAAGTTTCAGAGAACAGAGTAGTGGTTACCAGAGGGAAAGGAATAGTGGGGAGGACAAAAGGGGAAAAAAGAATCAACTGTGTGGTGACAGATGGAAACTAAACTTTTGGTGGTAAGCATGCTCTGGGTTGGACTTCTCTGGTGATTCAGATGGTAAAGACTCTGCCTGTAATGTAGGAGACCTGAGTTCAATCCCTGGGTCAGGAAGATCCCCTGGAGAAGGGAATGGCTACTCACTTCAATATGCTTGCCTAGAGAATTTCACTAACAGAGGTGATTGGCAGACTACAGTCCATGGGGTCTCAAAAGAGTTGGACAGGACTAAGCGACTAATACAACAACAATATTGTGGGTTATACAAATGTAAAAATACAATATTGTACACAGGAATTTTACACAATGCTATTAACCAATGTTCAGTTCATATCAGTTCAGTCACTCAGTCGTGTCTGACTCTTTGTGACCCCATGGACTGCAGCACACCAGGCCTCCCAGTCCATCACAACTCACGAAGGTTACTCAAACTCATGTCCATTGAGTCAGTGATGCTATCCAACCATCTCATCCTCTATCTCCTTCTCCCACCTTCAATCTTTCCCAGCATCAGAGTCTTTTTCGATAAGTCAGTTCTTCACATCAGGTGGTAAATTATTTGAGTTTCAGCTTCAGCATCAGTCCTTCCAATGAATATTCAGGACTAATTTCCTTTAGGATGAACTGGTTTGTTCTCCTTGCAGTCCAAGGGACTTTCAAGAGTCTACTCCAACACCACGGTTCAAAAGCATCAATTCTTTGGTGCTCAGCTTAATAGTCCAACTCTCACATCCATACATGACTACTGGAAAAACCATAGTTTTGACTAGACAGAACTTTGTTGGCAAAGTAATGTCTCTGCTTTTTAATAAACTGTCTAGGTTGGTCATAACTTTCCTTCCACGGAGCAAGCATCTATTAATTTCATGGCTGTAGTCACCATCTGCCGTGATTTTGAAGTACAAAAAAATAAAGTCTGTCACTGTTTCCACTGTTTCCCCATCTATTTGCCATGAAGTGATGGGACCAGATGCCATGATCTTAGTTTTCTGAATGTTGAGTTTTAAGCCAACTTTTTCACTCTCCTCTTTCACTTTTATCAAGAATCTCTTTAGTTACTTCAATCAAAAATAAATCTTAAAAAAAAATTACGTCAGTTTTTTAGACAAGGAGCTATATATTAATAAAAATAGATTAATAAAGAAACAATAGCAAATATTTGATAACTATATCAATATTATTGGTTTATTTTATAGTTTTAGCTATATTATAAGAAGTTCAGTTCAGTTCAGTCGCACAGTCGTGTCCGACTCTTTGCGACCCCATGAATCACAGCACGCCAGGCCTCCCTGTCCATCACCAACTCCCGGAGTTCCCTCAAAGGGCGTCATAAAACTGGCTTCACCATAAAACTTCCAAAAAGATCCTTGACACAATTAAAGTTACAAAACACTCCCTTAATTGGAATTTTTCAAAAATGGAGAAAGCAGGCAGGACAGGTTTGCCAAACTGATGTATCTGCCACATCCAGAACTGATGCAGTTTTTGTCTCCTAATATAGGTTACCACTCTAGATAGAATTGGGAGAAATATGTTAGAATTACAAATGTATAGTCTTGTAGAGAGAAAAAAAAAATACTGATAGATGCATGTCCAAGTTCTGAATGATGAACATATATAGTATATATTTTACAAAATCCCCAAGGGAGCATGCAACAATAACAAGACATAAAGTCCAATTAAACGCTGTTAATTGAAGTTTAGAGACTTTAGGAAAGTAGGCATGAGAAGATGAAGTCATAACCTCATTTGGAAAGCAAATGTACATCAATTGTAAATACTTTTTTTTTTTTCAGTTGATGGCCTAATATGAAGAGGTGTCCCACTTAGGAAATAGTAAAAGCTGTGAAATTGGTTAAGTCATAAACTACAGAGAAGGACATGTAAGAAAGCTAAACAATTGCTATTCTGAAGAATGATTGTTCTCAAGATGAAATATGACAGGATCTCTTGGTTCTAGAAATTTGCCAAGTTCAAGGCAGCCTGCTTGAGCCTAAGAAAATAGTTCAAAAGCAGAGTGCATAATTATTGATATTTTGTCTCAATTTAGCATGGATATGTTAGTCAGGTAGAACAGGGAAAAGTAGTCCAAAATGGCAGTGGCTACAAGACAAGGAAGGGAAAAGCCCACAAAAATCTCTGTCTCAGTCATACAGATATCAGCAAAATGAGAACTTGAGCATAAATATGAGTAGTCTCAGTTATAATTATTTTTGTCAATTAATGAAGCAAATCTCTTGGTATCCAACAGTGTTCCTGAGGATTATGGTGAAGATAGGTAGCTCTACCCCAGCACTTTCAGAGTTTCCCAGATATATTTTATATATTTCATAGATTTATTAAGAATGAACAACATTGACATTACACTGAATTCTAGAGTAGCTATGTGTAATTAATGTCCATATTAAAGGAGATAAAATGAAGAATTGAACAAATACACTCTCTGGAGTTCAACAATTAAAGCAAATAGGAAATGAAGGAATGCTTGGGTCAATTATCAGTGGATAATGAGATCTGAACTCTCTTTTAGAGGAAAGGCATATGAAAGACATTGATCAAGTCAAGTAGTGTGGTCACTATTGGGGCTTTCCTGATGGCTCGGATGGTAAAGAAACTGACTGCAATGTGGGTGACCTGGGTTTGATTTCTCAGTCAGGAAGATCCCCTGGAGAAGGAAATGGCTACTCACTCCAGTATTTTTGCCTGCAGAATCCCATGGACAGAGGAGAATGGCGGGCTACAGTCCAAGGATCACAAAGAGTCAGACATGACTGAGTAACTCACACTTTCAGTTTCCATGCAAAAATATGAACAGTCCATGATTATATTTAGAGTCAAGGAGTTCTGCTGTAAAGTTTCACCATAGCACAGTGAGATAATCCAGCCTTAAGTATAACTTGTTTGAGAAAATAACTGGCATTAGTTGTCAGGTAAAGTGCATTAGTTGTTATGGAACTTATTAATAAAACAATAGCTTCAGCCATACCAGTTGTTGAACACACCCATGTAGGGCATGCTCTCCCCATGGCAAGTCAGGTTAAGCACAAAAAATCTGTATGAGCATATTTGAAGCTTCTGTTTTCATTTCATTTGCTAATACTCTGTTGGTCAAGCTCTACAACGATAGATCTGGAATGTAGGATGTCACAGTTGGCCCTCAGCCACAATAGTGCAATAATCTAGTCTACTGGACCAAATAAATCAACAATCTAGTACAAGAGAAATATTCCTGGAAGGCAGAAGTGTAAAATGACAGAAATATCTTGAAGAACAATTTTTAAATATCTACAAATGATATAATGCACATATCTTACATACCAGCTGGATATGTAACCTATAAATTACTGATTATGGCAGTTATCTCTGAGAAATCAAGGGATCTGTGGGGGGGGGACTGGGAAAATACAAGATGTTTCATTTGTATATATTATATATTTACTTCTAGTTGTGGCGAAAACAGACTAGATTCTGAAACAAGGAGTAAGATGTTAAAATCTGATAAATTTGGAGAGTGGCTACATGAATACCTTATACTACATATAAACATATTAATCGTGAGTACATTTTAATCTCTCATACTTTACTAAACACTTAGATTATTTTCATATTTAAAATAAAATTAAAAATCCCTTTGCTCTAGACAAATATTTCAGTACCAATAAAACTTAACATTATTATTGTTGAATTATCTACATTTTCTAGCAGACTATAAATCCCAAGGTAAAACAGTCATCTCAATTATTTATCTATAAGGACTGCAATGAATTCAGTATACAAACTTAGGAAATAAGCATAAAATTAATGAAGAATATGTCCCAAATCTAGTGATCTTTCTCTGGCCACATAGTAATTGGCAGAGCCAGGATTGTAACAAAAGAATCTAAATTCCAGAGTTTATGATTTTAACCAAAGGCTATTCTACTTTTCTTATTGAATGAATGGATAGATAGATTTTTGTCACAATTCTTATTAAATTACTAGAAGGCTAATTGTTTAACTATTTTACCTGAACTTTTATAGAAGTTTTAATTGTTTGATGTCAATAAAACAGAAACCTCATATATTATAGGGGAATATAATACAGGGAATTAGTTAGATTTGTATTAGAGAATGCAAATGCTGTGGTAGGAAAAATCATGAAATAGGTCTGATGGCTAGGGAAGAATTTGAATTTTGAAAATACAGAACTTTTTAGAGACCCTGAAAGTGTAGGATTCATAAACAGATGTATAACATGAAATTGGTTTCCAGGGAGAAAAGTAAGACTTATAAAAATGAAATTACTAATATTTTATGATGCTCTCTCTAGTCTTACCTAACAGAAATGAGGGAAGCAGGATGTAAACCAGAACATTAAGCCAAGTCTATTAAATATAAGTTCTATGCTTTCTTTTTTCATATTCATTGCAACACAGTAACCTCCTAGTACAGATACAGGTTTCAATCAGGACTCAAAGATTGATAAGGTGAAATAAAGAAAACTGCTATTTCCACTAAGACTTTTAAAACTGAAACTTTAATTAGAAGGCTTTTATTATATGATAATGCACTGAAGAAACATTTCATGGGATGGCTAGCTAAAAGTTAGGTCTCAGGTAATGTTTTATTTACTTAATTTCAGTAAATACTGTGAATTAAATAGTTTGCAAGTAGAAAGAGGATATGCCATTGGTACTTATTCCTTTCTTTTTTTGGCCTTTTATTATATTCACAAATGCAGCATAAAAGATACTAAGAATAATTTAGGTAAAGTTCTGTATAGCCAATCAAACTGAATAAAGTAAGAACATATCTGCCTTAGTTCATTTATTTTGAGGCAGACAATTTCTTTTAATCTTGGCTAGATTTTTTTTTCTCCCTTTTTCAACAGAAGTGACTCTTGAAAAGAAGTGTCCCTTTAGAATTTTCAAGACAATGAAGAAAATTTGCTCAAATACAAAAAATATTTGAACTTCAGTCTATAGTTCTGTTCTCATTTGTTTTTCCTCTCCCTGTGCTCTTAACTCCTTGGATTCCTGTGTCCCCAACACGAAAGCCCAACAAATGTATAGGCTTTTAAAATGAGATATGATTGGCACTTAGCACTGTATTAATTTCAGGCTCGCATTATGATATAATATATGTATATATTGCAAAATGATCACTATAATAAGTCCATCATACAGTTTTTAAGAAAATTATAAGGGTATCTCAGTTATTTCTTAATCTCAGAAGGAAAGCCTCACTGTTCTGGATACGAAGTAAAAGTTATAGAATATGATAATAAAAAGGTCAACTGCTGATTGTCACAAGTGATTAATTTAAGAAGTAGCTGCTTTTACTCAAAGGGTTATGTTCTCCCTCAAGTAGTTTCCTACTCTTTCACATATTGGACACCTCATTTAATGACGAACACATCATCACACCATAAAGGCAAAGTATCGGAGAGATTCCTTTTAATTTTAGGCAGAACAATGCCAGATGACTTATTTTTTAATTTGTATCGTATAGTTGGTATGTAAACTAAAAATACAAGAGAATTAAAACTTGGTTAATTCTTAATGCATTTTTCAGGTGAAATATTCAAACATAAAACACAAAACAATTTAAAAAACACAACTAGCAAAAGTTAATATTTTGTCCTGTTGCCTCTCGCTGGGTTCTGAAGCTTCACTTTTTTTTTGCAACTATTTTATTGTGCACTGCCTCAATAAAGCTCTTGTGATGATCATGGTATACATTCTTCTTATTGATGTTTTAAAATTTGTATCCATAAATATCATAGATTACTATTTTGTATATCTACACAAATGCAGTCAAAATGTATTAGACATGGTCTTATATCTAAGTCTTTAATTCACCATTATCTTTTGTAGTTTTACACACGTGGATACATTTAGATTTAATTATTACCATGGTTTATTTCCGTTTTCCATTTTTTCCCTTAATTGTTAATCATGTTGGTTTTCCCAGTCATTTGCTATAGAACATGCTTTTATAAGCCTTATTTTGCACATAGGTAAACATTTTTCTAGGATAAAGAGATGCTTATAGAATTTATGGATTTTGGAATATGTACTTTTTCAAGCTTACAATTCCAGAAGGTGTCCAAGATACTATGCTGCAAAACTCTTAGACCTAAAATGAGGTTGACTTTGCTATCTTTTCAAAAGCATAGTCATATTTTCTCAATAAAATGATTATGAAACAGTTTATCCTTTTTTATAAAATTTGCATTTAGTTGACAAGTTTATTGGCCCATTTTTCTGTTTTATGAGTTACTTGTTCATATATTTTGCTGCTATTTTGTGCATAGATCTGATTGTTTTTTCATTTTATTAACATTATGTTCCTTTATGATTGCTGCTTTTTGTGCCTTAAAAAATATTCCTTAACCTAAACTTTGAGGATAAGTATTTTGACAACATTTTGAGTTTTGCATTTGATATACAAATTGTCAGAAATTTAATATGCATATGATTCCAGAAATAGATCTAATCATGTTTTTCCCATTCAATTAGAAACATTTCCAATTCATTCATTTTAAAAGATCCATTTTTCCTCAGCTAGTTTTAAAGTTCTTTTCCTCCCATCAAACAAAGTACTCACTTGTACTTGTCTATTCTTAACTCTCTTCTCTGTTTTATTAATTTTAATTAATTAAATTTATTTTATTAACTATAAATTAATTCTTAATTAATTTTATTATATATGTAAATTTTCAAATAGAATATTTTTTAAGATAGGAGATTCATAAGTCTTGAACTGAGGTAAAGCAAGACTTCAGTTTGATTCTTCATGTAAAACATCGTTTTTGCTGATCTTCAATATGGTTTCTTTCACATGAATGAATTCTAGAAATATTTTGCCAATTTTTATAACATTGTGTGAACAGGTATTTTTATTGATGTATAATTCACATACCATACAATTAAACACTTTAAAGTGTACTATTCAGTGATGTTTAGTGTATTCATAAAGTTGTGAAATAATCATAATTACCTTATTCCAAGTACTTATATCACTCTAAGAAGAAGCTCCATATAAACATCAGCACACCATATTCTTTGACTACCACCCCATCATGTGATAAACACTATGTGGCCTTTTGCAACTGACTTCTTTCACTTGGTATAAATTTTTTGAGGTCAATTCATAATGTTTCCCATTTTAGACTTCACTTTCTTATTGTTGAATAACATTCCATTTAATTATACAGTACTTTTGGTTTATCCAGTCATCAATTGACAGACATTAGGATTATTTCCAGTTTTTGGCTATTATGAAAAAAACGTTACCACAAACATTCTTAAACACATTTTTGTGTTGTTGTTTTTCAGTCCCTAAGTCATGTCCAGCTCTTTGTGACCCTACAGACTATAGTATGCCATGCTTCCCTGGCCTTCACTATTGTCCCAAGTCTGCTCAAACTAATGCCCATTGAGTCAATGATGCCATTCAACCATCTCACTCTCTGTTGCCCTGTCTCCCCCTGTCCTCAATCTTTCCAGCATCAGGGTCTTTTCCCATTGAGTCAGCTCTTGGCATCAGGTGGCCAAAGCATTGGAGCTTTAGCTTCTGCATTGGTCCTTCCAATGAGTATTCAGGGTTGATTTCCTTTAGGATTGGCTGGTTGATCTCCTTGTTATCCAAGATGCTCTCAAGAGTCTTCTCCTGCATCACAATTCAAAAGCATGAATTCTTTGGCACTCAGTCTTCTTTATGGTCTAACTATTACATCCATACACGACTACTGGAAAAAACATGGCTTTGACTTATATGGACCTTTGTTAGCCAACTGATGTCTCTGCTTTTTAATACACTGTCTAGGTTTGTTATAGCTCTTGTTCCAAGGATCAGGGTTCTTTTAATTTCATTGCTGTAATCACTGTCTACAGTGATTTTGGAGCCCAAGAAAATAAAGTCTGTCACTGTTTCCACTTTTTCTCCATTTGTTATGAAGTGAAGGGACCAGATGCCATAATCTTCATTTTGTGAATGTTGAGTCTCAAGGCAGGTTTTTCACTCTCCTCTTTCTCAGTCATCAAGAGGCTCTTTAGTTCTTCACTTTCTGCCATTAGAGTGGCATCATCTGTATATCTGAGGTTGTTGATATTTGTACCAGCAATCTTGATTGTGGCTTGTGAGTCATCTAGCCCAACATTTTGTATGATGTACTCTACATATTAGTTAAATATGCAGGGTGACAATATACAGCTTTATCATACCCCTTTCCCAACTTTGCACCAGTCCGTTGTTTCATGTTTGATTCTAACTGTTGCTTTCTGACCTGCATATAAGTTTCTCAGGAGACAGGTAAGGTGGTCTGGTATCCCCATTTCTTTAAGAATTTTCCACAGTTTGTTGTGATCCACACAGTCAAAAGCTTTAGTGTAGTCAACGAAGCAGAAGTAGATGTCTTTTTAGAATTACCTTGCTTTTTCTATGATCCAGTGGATGTTAGCAATTTGATCTCTGGTTCCTTTGCCTTTTCTAAATCCAGCTTCTATACCTGGAAGTTCTCAGCTCATGTGCTACTGAAGTCTAGCTTGAAGGATTTTAAGCACTACCTTGCTAGTGTGTGAAATGACCACAGTTGTATAGTTGAACATTCTTTTGCATGGCCCTTCTTAGGGATTCCGTATGTCTTTAGTATTTTTATGTAAATAATTAAGAGTTACATTGTTGGGTCATAAGAAAGCTCTGTGTTTAACTTTATAGGTTTTAATCATTTTCCAAAGCAGATGCAACATTTTACTATTACACTGCAATTTATGAGAGCTGGCCTCTGGGGTTTCTCTGGCCAAGAAGGGATATTGAGAATCAGGCACTTTTTACCCAAGGCAAGAAGACAACCTAGAACCACTGACATTTCCCTGAGAAATCACCACCTACATACTCAGGTAGAAAGAATTTTTTGCTCCCTACTTCACTGGTGGGAGGTGGGAGGGAGGTTTAAGAGGGAGGAGACATTTGTATGTCTATGGGTAATTTCTGTTAGGTATGGCAGAAACCAACAGAACATTGCAAAGCAATTATCACCCAGTTAAAAATAAGCAGATAAAATTTTAAAATGAAAATAAAGGACATAGTGATAGACTACTATATATTTTTCAGTAAAGTTTATTTAAGAGAGTGGAGAAATACCTCTCCCTGCAGCCTTTTTCAGGAAAGAAAGAGGAAACTTAAGAGTGAGGTGGCTGCTATTTCCCAGCAAGAGAGTTAGTGTCATACATTTCTTCTCTTAAATAAGGTCCTAGTCATCTCTGAATTCTCAGTTCTTACTTTTATCACATGTTAAGCAATTTATCTCTTACCTTTTCTATAAGCATTGAATAAGAAATTTCTGGCCCTTTTATGTGTTACCCAATCTTTACAGCTGAAAGAACAGGAGGAAAGATTGATGTCATTATATCTTATGTTAATTAGATATTCTTACTGTGAAAAGCCCTTGGATATTTTTATAGTAGTTTTATAGCTGTTGTTGTTACTGTATATTTGGTAAATTCATGAAACAATAAAGGATTTTAGAAATAAAACACTCGTTCAGGTGCCAAGGAATATCATTTGATATAGTTAATGTCACTAGAAGCTTCACGCCAGACCTTGGCCATTTGTAGAAGCCGCAGCAGGCATCCAGTAAGAAGCTGAGTTAATCCACTTGGTTTCACTAAACCAAAACTCCTGGGATACTCTATATGACAAACACAGCATACAACACATGAGACAACACTCTGCTCTTACGACAATCATAACCCTTGGGAAGAGTAAATATACTTGGCTATGGGAAACAGACACCTTCCATCTCAGAAGATTACCAACTTGAGGTTTTCTCTAAACAGATTAAAATATTTGCTTTGAAATACTTCCTTGGAAGGGAATGAATAGAATTTTCTGGCTGACCAGAAGAGACCGTATATCTAGTAACAGGACATATAAACTGTCAGAGACTGGAATACACAGAGATCATTATGATGAACCTGGAATCCTGGGTTTTCTCTCTTGGCTCACTTTTTCTTTCATTTTCCAGAAGTACTGGGGGTGGATTTGAGTCTTGATAGCCACGAGATAACACTAAAGTCCTTCTTTAAAAAACTGTGTTCATATTCTGGATGAGTTGTGTCAAAAATAATTTGTTTTTATTTGATTTATCTTCTAAAATATGAAAATAAGCTGTTTCATAGTTTGTATCTCCAGGAGCTCCTGGTCATCAGTAGTAAGAAGAAGAGGGCACAGACCTCCAAAGATCTAGATTCAGAGTATCTCCAAAGAATAGGCACTAGTGGGTAGTGAGAAAGAAGCCATTGCAAGAGAACTTAGCACAAAAAGATGTTGCAGAACAAATCCTTGGCAGATGTCTGTCACCAGGAGAAGGCTGCCATGTGCAGGCATGTATAGTCAATATCCGAGATGGATGAGACAGCAATATTAACTAACAGTGATGTTCTGCACATAAATTTGTTGGGTAAGTGTTCATTAGGATTGGAATTTAGTCAGACTGTCAGAGTTAAAATAAAGACTGATAGGATCAAGACCATCCCCATGGAAAAGAAATGCAAAAAAGCAAAATGGCTGTCTGGGGAGGCCTTACAAATAGCTGTGAAAAGAAGAGAGGCAAAAAGCAAAGGAGAAAAGGAAGGCTATAAGCATCTGAATGCAGAATTCCAAAGAATAACAAGAAGAGATAAAAAAGCCTTCTTCAGCGATCAATGCAAAGAAATAGAGGAAAACAACAGAATGGGAAAGACTAGAGATCTCTTCAAGAAAATTAGAGATACCAAGGGAACATTTCATGCAAAGATGGGCTCAATAAAGGACAGAAATGGTATGGACCTAACAGAAGCAGGAGATATTAAGAAGAGGTGGCAAAAATGCACGGAAGAACTGTACCAAAAAGATCTTCACGACCCAGATAATCATGATGATGTGATCACTAATCTAGAGCCAGATATCTTGGAATGTGAAGTGGAGTGGGCCTTAGAAAGCATCACTATGGACAAAGCTAGTGGAGGTGATGGCATTCCAGTTGAGCTATTTCAAATCCTGAAAGATGATGCTGTGAAAGTGCTACACTCAATATGCCAGCAAATTTGGAAAAC
Organism: Budorcas taxicolor; assembly: GCF_023091745.1. Classification (NCBI taxonomy): domain Eukaryota; kingdom Metazoa; phylum Chordata; class Mammalia; order Artiodactyla; family Bovidae; genus Budorcas; species Budorcas taxicolor. Next base: position 36,006,342 of record NC_068917.1, read on the forward strand.
TCAGCAGTGGCCACAGGACTGGAAAAGGTCAGTTTTCATTCCAATCCCAAAGAAAGGCAATGCCAAAGAATGCTCAGACTACCGCACAGTTGTACTCAGCTCACATGCTAGTAAAGTAATGCTCAACATTCTCCAAGCCAGGCTTCAGTAATAGGTGAACCGTGAACTCCCTGATGTTCAAGATGGTTTTAGAAAAGGCAGAGGAACCAGAGTTCAAATTGCCAACATCCGCTGGATCATGGAAAAAGCAAAAGAGTTCCAGAAAAAAACATCTATTTATGCTTTATTGACTATGCCAAAGCCTTTGACTGTATGGATCAAAATAAACTGTGGAAAATTCTGAAAGAGATGGGAAAACAAAGACCACCTAACCTGCCTCTTGAGAAATCTGTATGCAGGTCAGGAAGCAATAGTTAGAACTGGACATGGAACAGCAGACTGGTTCCAAATAGGAAAAGGAGTACGTCAAGGCTGTATATTGTCACCTTGCTTATTTAACGTATATGCAGAGTACATCATGAGAAACGCTGGACTGGAAGAAACAAGCTGGAATCAAGATTGCTGGGAGAAATATCAATAACTTCAGATATGCAGATGACACCACCCTTATGGCAGAAAGTGAAGAGGAACTAAAAAGCCTCTTGATGAAAGTGAAAGAGGAGAGTGAAAAAGTTGGCTTAAAGCTCAACATTCAGAAAAGGAAGATCATGGCATCCGGCCCCATCACTTGATGGCAAATAGATGGGGAAACAGTGGAAACAGTGTCAGATTTCATTTTGGGGGGCTCCAAAATCACTGCAGATGGTGACTGCAGCCATGAAATTAAAAGACGCTTACTCCTTGGAAGAAAAGTTATGACCAACCTAGATAGCATATTGAAAAGCAGAGACATTATTTTGCCAACAAAGGTCCATATAGTCAAGGCTATGGTTTTTCCAGTGGTCATGTATGGATGTGAGAGTTGGACTGTGAAGAAGGCTGAGCGCCGAAGAATTGATGCTTTTGAACTGTGGTGTTGGTGAAGACTCTTGAGAGTCCCTTGGACTGCAAGGAGATCCAACTAGTCCATTCTGAAGGAGATCAACCCTGGGATTTCTTTGGAAGGAATGATGCTAAACCTAAAGCTCCAATACTTTGGCCACCTCATGCGAAGAGTTGACTCATTGGAAAAGACTCTGATGCTGGGAGGGATTGGGGGCAGAAGGAGAAGAGGACGACTGAGGATGAGATGGCTGGATGGCATCATGGACTCGATGGATGTGAATCTGAGTGAACTCCGGAAGTTGGTGATAGACAGGGAGGCCTGGCGTACTGCGATTCATGGGGTCGCAAAGAGTTAGACATGGCTGAGCAACTGAAGTGAACTGAACTTTCTCTCTGTGTTCTTCAGTTTTTATTTTGTTGTTGTTTGTTTGTTTTACAATACTGGGACAAAAACCCATAGATTATAACATGAACTGGGTGTGTTAATGACAGCAGGAAGAATCAAAGTCTAAGAAATTCAAAAAGAGAAAAAACTCAATGGGACAGTCAATGGCCCAAATTAATTTTACATAACCAAGTTTTGGACTTTCCTGGTGGCTCAGTGGTAAAGAATCTGCCTGCCAATGCAGGAGACACAGGTTTGATTACTGGTTTGGAAAGATCTCCTGGAGAAGGAAATGGCAACCTGACTCAGTATTCTCTCCTGGGAAATCCCATGGACAGAGGAGCCTGGTGGGCTATAGCACATGGTGTGGGGGGCGGGGGAGGGGGGTGGCGGGGCAGGTTCCAAAAGAGTTGGAAACAACTTAGCGATTAAACAACACAACAAATTAATCTTTGATGCATAATATGTATTTGATAAATTGTGGTTACCCTTAGGAATACCAATACAATCAAGGAGGAGCTTTCTGAACTTGCAATTTATTTATTTATTTGGAAAGAGCTAAATAGTAAACTCTAGTTCTCAGTAGCCCTCACCACTTTGTAATGTTATCTAGAATATCCATATTTTTCTGGGTGCAGCTGGCGTAGGTCCTGGTCTAATAATCCATGCTTAATGGATTACCCTTACCAAGGTGAAATGCTTCATTATTTTTCTTTTATTTTTTTTCCCATGGAATGATATCATGGTGCCAATGACAGATGCTCAGGATGATCCCTAGGTTCCATGATTTTCCAGGAGAACTCAGAAACTCGAGAAGAGCTATTTTTCTCATAATTATGAGATGCAGATTAAATCAGCACAAATTCAAAATTATTTCATAGAGTGGAATCCAGGAGAAATCAGGTATGAGCTTCCACTTCTCTTCTTCTAGCAGACAGTGCTTCCTTTTCTGATCAATACAGCACTGAGTCAGTGCTTCCAACCAGGGAAGCTCACTTAAGCCTTTGTGTCCAAAATAATTGTTGGAGGTCACTCATGCAATCTTAGAGTGCTCATGTAACTGAATTTAGCTACTTAGTCTCCAGTCTTCTACCTCATAGAGGTCAAACTGATATTGTTTGAAACAAGACCTCCAGTGAAAAGAAACAGATGTTCACTCCAAAAAAAAAAAACATTAGTCAGCATAAAATATCTGATGTGGCCTAAGCTCTTAGGTATACAAAGACACTTTCTGACCAAAACCATTTCCAAGGGTTCAGAGTTAATCTCACAGGAGCTATTCAAAGGCTAGTCCTTTGTTTGAGTTATGCAGGGTTTGAGCATCCCAAGAGTTAATTCTTAGTACAAAGGCCATCTCAGTTTCTTACCTAGAAAATTAACCTTGAGATTACACTCTCTCACCTCTCATTTACATTCAAAATTGTCTTGCCATTGTTACAGTTTTGTCCCCACTGCTATAGCAGAGATAATAACTGAGCCTCATGAAACTGAATCAATCAGGCTCAGCTCCAAGCTAGATTCCACTCAATTTCAGCCTATTCATGCCAATCTTCCAGAGATTCCCTTTGCTTCAGAGTTTTCTTATTTTATGAGCCTTGATCCTAGTGTTTAGTCAGATTTCACTTAACAATTTTATGTTTACTTCAAAGATTGTTAACACTAGGATAAACCTGTCTCATACTTTCTTTATTATGTGTTATATTGATGTAGGTACATATTCTTCATTTACTCTTTGAAAATCAATTGAGTTATCATTTTCTGCTAGTATATTGCTGGCAGCCTTGTTCACAGCACAAATACATATGCAGATGCAAATATATCACTACTTTGTGCTCCATGCACCATGTGAAGCACTATAGAGAAATCAATGCTCAATGGAGAGTTTGAAGGGTTTTTAGTATACCTTTTTAGAAGGTATTCTAAAACCCTACCTTCAGAAGGGTTTTTAGTATACCTTATGTAAACCAAATACTTTTGGTTTATAATACCATATTTTCCAAGTATTGCTCTTAATAAATCTTATACAGACAGAATTTCAAGAATTCAATATAACAAAACCATTTCGAGAATCAACAACAACAAAGAAAGTTTCAAATCACAAAAACTGAAATACTATATGACAGTCAACGTTTCTATTCTCATCTTCTCTTACCAAAAGAAGAGCAAATTAGATACTTTTATTTCTAAAGGGGAAATAGGTCTTTCAGGGTTCTCAAAGAAAAAGAATAAATACGTTAGCCTATTCAAGATAGTATAGCCTAGACAAGATGAAAAAAATTAACCATCACAGAGTAGAAATGTATGAAAATAGTGAAGACAATATCATCTAGAGGCAAACAGTTAAAAGCACTGCTTGCAGTTCACTGGATAGTCTGTGCCTAGCTAACCCAGGAGTTTTCCTTTAAGTTCATTAAGGTATATTTCCTTTAATATACACTTTTGAGTACTATTTAAGAAGTCAAGACTGTAAGCAGTATTTTATAAACCAGATATGAAAAACCCAAAAGTAAAACAATTACACATTCAAAAATGGAAAGAGAATCATTGACTAAGGACCAAATATGAATGCCACAGGCTTATAAATTTGCATCAAGAAGCTTAAAGGCACAAGTTTGTGAAGAAAGCTGATGATAGCAACAACAAATGCTTTTAAGGTTCTATTCAGAGTAAGAAAGAAAACAGAAAAACTAATTGAAGTTTATGGAGTTTTATAACAGATAAATGACTGCAAATTGCCAGCTCCAATTTTGAAATGTATTGTCAAAGAGAATAACCAAGGATATTTAAAATAATATAACTAACATCTTTTTGAGATAATCAAAGTTGAGAATTCTTGAAGTGACCTTATAACATAATTCACTTTTTCTAGGTAATTTATATCCAGATCCAGGTGGGACAATGTATAGGGAAATTTATCAAAATAATATTAACAACTTTTCAATAAATAGTTGAGAGTATGGGTGACACTTAAAGAAGATAAAAATCAATAATATCTAAATAATTTTTAGAAAAGAAATGCAATACATCTCATATACCAAGCCCTCCAATATATTGCAGGGTACATTTGAAATATTAAATTCTCTAGTGGCATATTAAAAAACTAAAAAGAAAAAGATGAGATTAATATTATCAATATGTTTTACTTTATTTAATAGTTCAAAATAATATCATTTCTAATGTTTATAATTAATAGTGATTTATTTTATATTTTTATATTCATATACTTTTGAAATCTGACATACATTTTACACTTACACCACACCTCACTTTGTACAGAACATTTTCACTGGCTATTCAATAACTGAATTGATATCAAAATTTATTTTTTAAATAATTACATATCTATATGAATTTCAAATTTTTAAAGTTATATTTGTCTAATAACGTGTGCCATGACATTTGTCACCTATTTTTGTTAAGCTAAAACTCAAACATCTTTAATAAATTGGAAACAAATTTATATTTTAAATCTCAATATACTCTTCAAATTTTATTTTAGTTTTGGAGCCAGCTTAAATAATACAGTTGGCACTGATTCATTACAAATGTATATTTTTTATACTTTTGCTCATAAACTCTTTTAATTTCAACTTAAATTTTTAAAGTTATTTTTAAAAGATTTTTCCATTTCTATAGTTCTATATTTAGCTTATTCATAAACAGCATGAAGACATGGAGGCAAAGTTAATCACATTGCTATTTATTTTCCTTTGATTATTGAGTATTTCTTTACATGCATTCCATTTCTTTCAAACGGACATAAACGGACATTAAATGTACAATAATATATTTCATGAACATAAATGATGCATATGGCAAAGAACATTACATTTTAAACTAATTTTCTTCTATTTCTTTAAGCAGTGTCATAAGCTCACAGTGATCTTTGTACATATATACTGAATGACAGTAACAATAGAATCAAAAATATTTTTCATAGAACCTGCTAAATAAAACAGTGCATGAGTATTTTTAATCTATATCACATCATTATTTGATTAATTAAAAGAAACATTAAATTCTTCTCTTACAATATTCCCTATTTCAGACTTTAACTGGAAATCTTTGGAGATTATATATATCTATATATATATATATAACAATATATATCTTAGTACATTGTGACAGAAATAAAATTTATGTATTTAAATAGGATTCTTCTTGAACTAATATTAAAAACTGAATGTGTGAATTTTTTTAGGCTACAGGATGACAATTTATTGTTGTAAATATGGAAACCTTTGGAGACAACAGTTAATCTGAAGCATTAATTGAGCAGTGTCTCATTTCACATAATTAGTATTAGTTTTGTCATGAAAATGTTTTATCATCAATGGTTTGTTGGCTTAATTGCAGATTTTGCAAAATTTCTTGAGGCTTTTCTCCTTAATATTGAACAAATTTCCATAATTGAAACAATAACTTATCTTATTATTTTTCTATTTAAAGTAGTTTCTTTTTTGTTCAAGAATCTGAGTCATTTTATAACTACTCAAGATATAAGGTAGATCCTGTGGAAGAAATTTTAAATATTATACCTAGATCCTATATTCTGATTCCAGGTAATTCAATTTATTGGCTGTTTTATTGCCATAGAGGAAGTTCTTTTCAAATATATTATGGTTTCTGGAAACGTTTTGTTATTTCTTACTTTATTATTTTTTATTTTCTTTAGGTAAAATTTTATGTTAATTTATTATAGATCTTATTTTAATAATTGTCATTTACAGCTATGGATTTCCCTCTAAGAACTGCTTTGGCTTTATCTCATAATTTTTGGTATGTCTTCTTTTATAGTTTCCACTCATATTAAATTATTTTTCTAATATCCATTATGATTTCTTTTTCTTCTTTTGGATGGTGTTGCTCAATTTTCAAATATCTGTAAATTTCCATATTTCCTTTCATAATTGAGTTTTATTTTCATTTTATTGTGGTTGGAAAACATATTTAGCATGATTTCAGTTTTTTGACATTATTGATATGTATCTTTGTGATCTCACATATGGTCTGTCTTGGCATGTATTCCAGGTGCTCTTGAAAAGAATCTGCATTCTGCTCTTGGGTAGCTGGCATGTTCCACCTTTGTTTGCTATGTCTACTTTGTAATCTGTTGAAGTCTTCTATTTCATTGTTGAGCTTTAGTTTTACTTGTTCTAACCATTATTGAAACAGAATGCTGACTTTCGAACTTTAATTGAACTGTATCTTACTCCTTTCAATTACTTTGATGGCTCTGCTAATCAATGCATATATGTTTAAAATTATTAAATTTTATGAATTGAGTCTCTTATTATTAAAATTACTAAATATTCTCCATTGTCTCTAGTAACATTTATATGTTTATGGTCTAGTTTTCCTGATATATATATATATATATATATATATATATATATAAACACATTCTAATGTTTATTTTTTCTTCATTTTTTTCAAACTACTCTTTTTTAATCTGAATGAGTTTTTTTGTGGGCTGCAGCTAGTCAGATCATGTAGCTTAACCCCTTTTGATTATCTTTGTATTTTTATTGGAGTGTTTAATCCATTTATATTGAATGTTACTACCATCTGATGGATCATCGAAAAAGCAAGAGAGTTCCAGAAAAACATCTATTTCTGCCTTATTGACTATGCCAAAGCCTTTGACTGTTGGAATCACAATAAACTGTTGAAAATTCTGAAAGAGATGGGAATACCAGACCACCTGACCTGCCTCTTGAGAAACCTATATGCAGGTCAGGAAGCAAAAGTTAGAACTGGACATGGAACAACAGATTCCAAATACGAAAAGGAGTACGTCAAGGCTGTATATTGTCACCCTGCTTCCTTAACTTATATGCAGAGTACATTATTAGAAACGCTGGGCTGGAGGAAGCACAGCTGGAATCAAGATTGCCGGGAGAAGTATCAGTAACCTCAGATATGCAGATTACACCACCCTTATGGCAGAAAGTGAAGAGGAACTAAAAAGCCTCTTGATGAAAGTGAAAGAGGAGAATAAAAAAGTTGGCTTAAAGCTCAACATTCAGAAAACTAAGATCATGGTATCTGGCCCCATCGTTTCATGGCAGAGAGATGGGGAAACAGTGGAAACAGTGTTAGACTTTATTTTTGGGGGCTCCAAAGTCACTGCAGATGGTGATTGTAGCAATGAAATTAAAAGACACTTCTTGGAAGGAAAGTTATGAAAAACCTAAATAGCATATTCAAAAGCAGAGACGTTACTTTGCCAACGAAGGTCCGTGTAGTCAAGGCTGTGGTTTTTCCAGTGGTCATGTATGGAGGTGAGAGTTGGACTGTGAAGAAAGCTGAGTGCCAAAGAATTGATGCTGGGAGGGATTGAGGGCAGGAGGAGAAGGGGACAACAGAGGATGAGATGGCTGGATGGCATCACCGACTTGATAGACATGAGTTTGAGTGAACTCTGGGAGTTGGTGATGGACAGGGAGGCCTGGCGTGCTGTGATTCATGGAGTTGCAAAGAGGCGGACATGGCAGAGGGACTGAACTGAACTGAATCTCACGTTAGCTCCTTCAGATTGTCCTCAGGGCATTCAGGCCCTGTCCCTACCCTGAGCAATGCAGCCTGCGCCTCCCTGTTCAGCCCCTGTTGCTGATGGAGGATGCAAGTGTCTGGGCTACTTCTCTGCTGGGAGTTGCTGTTAAACTCTTAATCTGTGGCTTTTATTTACTTATTTATTTGTTTTTCCTCCCAGTTATGTTGCCCTCTGAGATTCCAAAACTCCCCACATATCCACTGGTAAGAGCGTTTCCTGGTGTTTGGAAACTTCTCCTCTTTTACAACTCCTTCCTCGGGACCTCTCTCCATCCTTAACTCTTTTATCTCTCTTTTATCTTTTATATTTTGTCCTACTTCCTTTTGAAGACAATGGGCTGCCTTTCTGGGTGCCTTGTGTCCTCTGCCAGCATTCAGAATTTGTTTTGTGGAATTTGCTCAGTGTTTAAATGATCTTTCGATGAATTTGTGGGGAAAAAGTGGTCTCCCCATCCTATTCCTCCACCATCTTTGAGTAGTGTTCTGGGCTTCATTTTATATTGAAATATTTACTTTAGAATTAATTAACATTCTCACATATGGCCATTAACATACACTGTTTTAATGATTATAATGTAACCAGGTATAGGCAATATATTTATCAAAATGTAGTGGAGTATATAATCTTGTTTTCTCTTCTTTTTATAGGAATATTTAGGCATACAAATTATCCTGTTCATAATATTATGTGTGGGCCACTAGCATGTGTATAAATCTGTTAGCCCTCACACAGTATGCAGCTCAGTTTTAATCATTTCCAAGGTAAGGTTTTTGTTTGCCAGTCTTTAGAAATTAATCACTGTCATTGTATTGTTAAGAGAAAAAATAGCAAGACATTGATGAAGTGGCTGCAATTTGTGCAGAGTATATAAAAATTAGATTATGCAGAAGTAGACCAAAAACTTAAATATATTACCGCAGTAAGCTTTTTCCTGGTTACCAAATGAAAAAGCAGTGTTCAAGTAGGAAATAGACATCTCTTGCAAATACAAAAAAAGAAAAGTGTTTCCACAGTTATGTTTCCAAGTAATCTCCTTCTGTGTATAATAGACACTCTGTTGCCTATTTCAAAGGAAAAAAAGTAAGGCAATAATAAAGTCATTCAGATTTCTATAGTGTGACTTACTATTTTTAATGTAGTGAAGAGTACATCTCTTCTAATTAATTTGGCAGAGGTGTGTTAAGAATCCAGATAGATGAAACCTTTTTTTTTTTTTTTGCACTCAAGGAAAACAAATGAATACAAGCAAATTAGTTTTTAAAAAGTGACATTTAAAAATAGAATCCCCAACAGATTTACTTGTATTCCATTCTGTGTAATAGCTTCTTATAATAAACAAATATAAAATTAAATAAATAGATAAATGGATTTTTTTAAAAAGCACATTGTTTTAATAACTTTTATCAGGCACTGGACTCAGCTATTGATAATTTTAATAGAAATTCAATGAGATAGGTTTGTTATTATCTCTCATTTTACAGATAAGTAGATTGGAGAAAGAAATGGCAACCCACTCCAGTGTTCTTGCCTGGAGAATCCCAGGGATGGGGGAGCCTGGTGGGCTGCCACCTATGGGGTCGCACAGAGTCGGACATGACTGAAGTGACTTAGCAGCAGCAGATTCAAGAACAATAAGTAATTTGTCCAAGGTCACAGAACCAAAAAGGAAAGGATTATGATGTGAATCTAAGAATGCAAGTTTAACTCTTGGAACAGTTATCCTATTTCTGTTTAAATTGTAACATTTTGCAACTGGCATTCAATCATTTATTCTTTCATTCATGTAGTAAGAATTTATTGGGAACCAACCATGAGCCAAACATTAGTGGTAGAGGTTGGTAATGGTAGTAGGAGGTCATTAGTTTGCAATATTGAAATAAAGATAAAAATGTCAGTCAAAAGTATAATCCATCTCTATCTAATTCAGTTTGAGAAGATTGAATATGAATGTTTGCATAGTGCAGTTCACCCTTTTTTACAGAATGTTTGGAAATGTTTGGGATTCTAGCACAAACTGAAGGTTTTGGATAGTTTGGTAAAATGTAAGTAAGACTAACATACGAATCTTGATCTCTGAGTTAGTGTGATTGCTGCCCATGCTCCAGGTAAGCACGAAAAACAATGGAACATCCAAACTAATATGCACAAAGAGAAAGAAAGCAAGAATGGAATCTAGGGTCAATAGTCAGAAACAGGAAACATGGAAGACAGAATGAAGCTAAATTCAAGTTCAGAAAGACAGTCTTGACTAAATGACTAGGAGGAAAAGAGGGATCAGCTGCAAGACATATTATAAGAAGGCGATGGTTACAGTCTCTGGATTGTCTTGACAACTCTCCATTGATGTTTTCAGATTATTATATTTCCTTTCCTTTCTAAAGGACTATATGCCTTTAGATTCACCCTGCTTTATCCTACCACATTTAGCACACTCTTTGTTTTTCCTTTTCTTGACCTATCTCCATTTCTCCTTCACATTCAAAGAGCTCATGCAGTTCCACATTTGAAAAGTATTAAAACAAGAAAAGTATTATCACAAGAAAATCTAAAATATATATTGTGTTGTGCTTAGTCACTCACTCATGTCCAACTCTAACCCCATATTACTTTAGTCTAAATACCTGCTTGGCTAAACTAAACATAGAGCAAGAGACTGCTTAACAAATAATTAATAATTGTTTTATCACTTTTAATTTCATGGCTGCAGTCACCAACTGCAGTGATTTTGAAACCCAAAAATAAAATCTCTCACTGTTTCCATGGAAATTAAAAGATGCTTGCTCCTTGGTAGAAACCGTATGACCAACTGAGAAAGCATATTAAAAAGCAGAGACATTATTTTGCCAACAAAGGTCCTTCAAATCAAAGCTATCATTTTCTCAGTAGTCATGTATGGATGTGACAGTTGGACTATAAAGAAAGCATTATAGTCTATAAAGGAGTGTAGACTATTGGACTATAGTCTTTATAGTATTGGACTATAAAGAAAGTGCCGAAGAATTGATGCTTTTGAACTATGGTATTAGAGAAGACCCTTGAGAATCCCTTGGACAGCAAGGAGATCAAACCAGTCAAACCTAAACGAAATTAGTTCTGAATATGCATTGGAAGGACTGATGCTGAAGCTGAAACTCAGATACTTCAGCCTCCTTATGCGAAGAACTGACTCTTTGGAAAGGACCCTGATGCTGGGAAAGATTGAAGGCAGGAGGAAAGAGGGACAACAGATGATTAAATGGTTGGATGGCATCATCAACTCGATGGACATGAGTTTGAGCAAGCTCTGGGAGTTAGTAAAGGACAGGGAAGCCTGGTATGCTGCAGTCCATGGAGTGGCAAAGAGTCGGACATGATTGAGCGACTGAACTGAACTGTTTTATCACTGAGAAGGGGTGAAGAATGAATGTGACTTAAGAGGGACTGAGAAGGGCTTGCAAGCTAATGGAAATATTCTATTTCTTAACCAGAGTGGCATATAATTGGAAAGTTATTTTTATTTGAAGGATAATTGCTTTACATAATTTTGTCATTTTCTGTCAAATTTCAACATGAATCAGCCATAACTCTACATATATCCCCTCCCTCTTGAACCTTACTCCCGTCTCTCTCTGGATCCTACTCCTCTAGGTTGATACAGAGCCTCTGAGTTTCCTGAGCCATTCAGTAAATTATCATCGGCTATCTGTTACATCTGGTAATGTAAGTTTTCATGTTATTCTTTCCATACAATTCACCCTTTCCTACCCTCTCCCCATGTCCATAAGTCTGTGCTCTCTGTCTGTTTCTCCACTGTTGCCCTGTAAATAAATTCTTCAGTACCATTTCTCTAGATTCCATATATATGCATTAGAATACAATATTTACCTTTCTCTTTCTGATTTACTTCACTCTGTATAATAGGTTCTAGGTTCATCCACCTCATTAGAACTGACTTAAATGTGTTCCTTTTACGGATGAGTAATATTCCATTGTGTGTATGTACCACGACTTCTTTATCCATTTATCTGTCAATGGACATCTAAGTTGCTTCCATGTTCGAGCTATTGTAAATTCTGCTACAATGAACAATGGGATACATGTGTCTTTTTCAATTTTGGTTTCCTCAGGGTATATGCCTTGGAGTGGGATTGCTGAGTCATATGGTGGTTTTATTCCTAGCTTTTTAAGGAATCTCCATACCATTTTCCATAGTGGCTGTATCAATTTACATTCCCACCAACAGTGCAAGAGCATTTCCTTTTCTCTACACCCTCTCCAGCATTTATTGTCTGTAGAAATTTTGATGATAGCTATTCTGACTAGTGTGAGGTGATATCTCATTGTAGGTTTTGATTTGCATTTCTCTAATAGTGAGCAATGTTGAGCATCTTTTCATGTGTTTGTTAGACATCTGTGTGTCTTCTTTGGAGAAATGTCTGTTTAAGTCTTTTTTCCGATTTTTGATTGGGCTGTTTGTTTTTCTGACATTGAGTTGTATGAGCTGCTTGTATATTTTGGAAATTAATCCTTTGTCAGTTGTTTCATTTGTTATTATTTTCTCCCATTCTGAGGGTTGTCTTTTCACCTTGCTTATAGTTTCCTTTGCTGTTCAAAAGCTTTTAAGTATAGTCAGGTCCCAGTTGATTACTTTTGTTTTTATTTCCGTGACTCTAGGAGGTGGGTCATAGAGGAATTTGCTTTGATTTATGCCATTGATTGTTCTGCTTATGTTTTCCTCTAAGAGTTTTATAGTTTTTGGTCTTACATTTAGGTCTTTAATCCATTTTGAGTTTATCTGTGTGCATGGTGTTAGAAAGTGTTCTAATTTTATTCTTTTATATGTAACTGTCCAGTTTTCCCAGCACCATTTATTGAAGAGGCTGTCTTTGCACCCATTGTATATTCTTACGTCCTTTGTCAAAAATAAGGAACCCATATGTGCATGGGTCTATTTCTGAGCTTTCTATCTTTTTCCATTGGTCTATATTTCTGTTTTTGTGGCAGAACCATATGTCTTGATGACAGTACTTTTTGCAAGATAATCTGAAGTCAAGAAGGTTGATTCCTCCAGCTCCATTCTGCGTTCACTATTTGGATTCTTTTGTGTTTCCATAAGTATTATGAAATTTTTTGTTCTAGTTTCATGAAAAATGCCATTGATAATTTGATAAGGATCACACTGAATGTCCTAAAGAAATCAATGACATCCATCTCATCTAATGTATCATTGAAAACTTGTGTTTCCTTATTAATTTTCTGTTTTGATGATCTGTCCATTGGTGTGAGTGGGGTGTTAAAGTCTCCTACTATTATTATGTTACTGTCAATTTCTTCTTTTATGTCTGTTAGTGTTTGTCTTATGTATTGAGGTGCTCCTATGTTGGGTGCATAGATATTTACAATTGTTATGTCTTCCTCTTTGATCCCTTGATCATTATGTATTATCCTTCCTTATCTCTTGTCATCTTCTTTATGTTAAGGTCTATTTTGTCAGGTATGAGGATTGCTAATCATTTCTTTTGCTTCCCATTTGCCTGGAATATATTTTTGCATTCTCTCACTTTCAGTCTGTATGTGTCTTTAGGTCTGAAGTGGGTTTCTCATAGATAGCGTATAGATGGGTCTTGTTTGTGTATCCATTCAGACAGCCTGTGTCTTTTGGTTGGAGCATTTAATTCATTACATTTAAAGTAATTATTGATATATATGTTCCTATGTCCATTTTCTTAATTGTTTGGGGTTGATTTTGTAGATCTTTATCCTTCTCTTGTATTTCTTGACTATATAAGTCCCTTTAACATTTGTTGTAAAGCTAGTTTGGTGGCACTGGATCTCTTAACTTTTGCTTATCTGAAAAGCTTTTTATTTCTCCATCAATTCTGAATGAGATCCTTGATGGTACAGTAATCTTGGTTGTTGATTTTCCCTTTCAGTACTTTAAATATATCCCACTTTTCCTTTCTGGCCTGCAGACTTTCTGCTGAAAGATTAGCTGTTATTCGTATTGGGTTTCCCTTGTATGTTACTTGTTGCTTCTCCCTTGCTGCTTTTAATATTCTTTCTTTGTGTTTAATCTTTGTTAGTTTGATTAGCATGTGTCTTGGCATATTTCTCCTTGAGTTCATCCTGTATGGGACTCTGTGCCTCTTGGACTTGATTAACTCTTTCCTTTTCCATGTTGGGGAAATTTTCAACTATAATCTCTTCAAAAATTTTCTGTGCAAACAACCTGGATGGAGTTCCGAAAGAAAAAAAAAAAAAATTCTCATACCCTTTCTTTTTATCTTCTTCTTCTGGGACCCCTGTAATTCAAATGTTGGTGCATTTGATATTGTTCCCGTGTCTCTGAGACTGTCCTCTCCTCTTTTCATCCTTTTTACTTTATTCTGCTCTTCAGAAGTTATTTCCAACATTTTATCTTCCATCTCACTGATTCGTTCTTCTGCTTCAGATATTCTGCTATTGATTCCTTTTAGAATATTTTTAATTTTGGTAATTGTTCTCTCTCTATGTTTATTCTTTAATTCTTCTAGGTCTTTGTTAATTAACTCTTGCATTTTCTCCATTATATTTTCAAGGTTTTCGATCATCTTTAATATCATTATTCTGAATTATTTTTCAGGTAGTTTGCCTATTTCCCTTTCTTTTATTTGGACTTCTCTGTTTCTAGTTTGTTCCTTTATTTTTGTAGTATTTCTCTGCCTTTTCATTATTTTTTAAAACCTTATTATGTTTGTGGTCTCCCTTTCCCAGGTTTTAAGTTGAATTCTTTCATCCTTTTGGTTTCTTCCCTCCTAAGTTTGGTCCAGTGGTTTCTGAAAACTTATAGGGTGAGATTTGTGCTGAGTTTTTGTTTGTTTTTCCTTTCATTAGCAAGGCTGAGTGAGGTGGTAATCCTGTCTGCTAAGACTGGGTTTGCACTTTTGTTTTGCTTGTTGTTTAGATGAGGTATCCTGCACAGGGTGCTACTGATGGTTGGGTGATGCCAGGTCTTGTATTGAAGTGGTTTCCTTTGTTTGAGTTCTTACTGTTTGATACTCCCTAAAGTTAGATCTCTGGTAGTCTATGGTTGGAGTCAGTGTCCCCACTCCAAAGGCTCAGGGCTTGATCTCTGGTCAGGAACAAAGATTCCACAAGTGGTTTGTTATGGCAAAAATGAGATTAAAACAAACTCCCATGAATGAGAAACCAAAGATGAACCCCAGACAAATGACCATTACAAAATCAGACAAATACTAATTAAAATGATGGAATATACACATATACATATATACCATGAGCAAAGTCAAAACAGTCCAACAAAAATACAGTAGACTGATCTGGCATACAAAGGAAATCAAAAATTATATTTATCATTTAAGAACAAACCTCACTAAAGCACAAACTGGAAAACAAAACTAAAGCAAAGTGCCAAGTGGGGAATAAAGGAATGAAAATAAAATGAAAAATGTTCAATAAAAATAAAGTACACAGTCCACCTCACCTTCCTAGGATGCACTCCAATACTGTGCTGATCTCTGGACCTGCTGTGGGTGCAGCTCAGGTTCTAATCTGGTCCTACTCCCATGTGTTTTTGCCTCCAATGTCCACAACTATCAGACCTAGTGCATTTTCTTTTGTAGGATCTCTCAGTGACATTTCATATATTCCATAGACACAGAGTCTGCCTAGTTGATTGTGCGGATTTAGTCTGCAGCTTGTACAGCTGGAGGGAAGGTTTGAGTCTTCTTCCTTAAGTGGTCTTCTTCCACACTGCCCCTGGGTTTCAACTGTGGTTTTATTTCCATCTGTGCATGTGAGTCATCCACTGGGGTTTGTTCCTGAGGCTGCCCTGGAGTACCTGGGTCTGCCCCAGTGAGGGTCAGGTGTGGAGGTGGTGCAACTGCTTGTGTTGCAGGCATTCTGGCAGCACTAGGTACTCAGGGGAGTTGGTAGCTAGGGCAGCAGGAAATGTAGTGCTCTAGAAGGGTATGACAAACAGTATTGGCCAATACGGTCCAGTATTCTTGCCTAGAAAACCTCCTGAACAGAAAAGCCTAGCAGGCTATAGTCCACAGGGTTGCAAATTGTTGGACACGACTAAAGTGACCCTGAATGCACAGATGCAAGACTTTTTTGCCGGTGGTAGCTCTTCCCCAGTGAGAGTTGAATGTGGCTCAGAGAATTGAAGGTGGCTCAGCTGCTTGGCTTGTGGAGACCCTAGTGGCACCAAGTGTACAGGGACATGGACTGCCTCT
Organism: Budorcas taxicolor; assembly: GCF_023091745.1. Classification (NCBI taxonomy): domain Eukaryota; kingdom Metazoa; phylum Chordata; class Mammalia; order Artiodactyla; family Bovidae; genus Budorcas; species Budorcas taxicolor. The sequence continues at coordinate 36,022,483 of NC_068917.1, forward strand.
GCCACAGGAGTTATGGCACCATCAGTCTTTTTTCAAGCCTCTTGTAGCTGGCAATCAGAAGGCCTCTTTGGCCAGTCTTTCTACATAGCTCTGCCCATTCAGGCCCTTAGAAGGCTCCCTTGCCTGGGGTCCTTCTCTGTTGTTCAGTGGGTCAGAACATAGTGGGGTCCCACTGGTGGGGTCCTACTCTGTAGATCAGGGCATCAGGCACTTAAAGGGGCATCCTGGGTTGGGTCCTGCTCTAGTTTGTGGCATCAGTCACTTGAAAGAGCACACTGGGTGGTGTCCTAGTCTGTAGTTCAGTGGGTTAGGTGTTTGATGGGCCAGCCTCTCTATTATTCAGCTGCCATTGCTGGCTTGAGGAGAGAGAGAGGCTATTATGATGACTCCACTGCCTATACATGACTCAGCAGTATCGCCTTGCTTCCATGGCTACCTGGCTTTCCTTCACAGGCATTTCCCACCACAGTCTCCTCCCTCACCTCCCCTCCACATGTCCTGCTGCAGTCAACAGCAGCGCTCACCCTGGGATTGCTCCACAATCCCTAAACTCCAGCTCCCAAACACTGTGATTTCTAGGATACCTGCATACTTATCTGGGGTATATATGACTGTACCAAGGACTGTCTGATTCTCATTCCAGTTAGGCTGCCACATATCAGTTGTTTAACTCTCAGCCTTAAATATTTCTCCTCTGACTCAGACAGTTGCCCTGACGTGGAGATCAGACCCCTGCTTCAGTTTCCCCACCTGATGAGGGCAGGTCCAGTTTTACTAACACTCCTGTTTTCCCCCTAGTTCCTTCATCCTACTGAGTTTTGCATGGTTCTGTATATTCTTTTCTGTTGGTCAGGTACTTTTGCCTGCTCTCAGCTGGTGTTCTGCACACACTTATGTGTCGAAAGGTATATTCCTGATATATAGTAGGAATATACACCTACTCCTCCACCATCTTGTTCTCCTACCAGAAATTTATTTTATTAATCTCCTTTAAATTTCTCATACTCTCTAATTATTATTTTATAATTATTATTAAAAACATAAGAGGGATTAACTATCTTCTCCAAAGAAGTGGAAATATATATAATATATATTATATATATAATATAATGTATGATATTATTGTATGTATATATATAATATATAATGTGAAGAAAGTGTGAAATTACAGGATAGAGTTGGAGAAAATTGAAAAAATTCTCTGTATGTGTGGAGAAAATAGTAAGTGGAGTCAAGTGACTAGGTAGAAATCAGAAATGAAAGGTCTTGAGAGTTCTGGAATTTGACCTCAACCCAAAAGCTATAGGTAACCATGAAAAATATTAATTACATAAAAAAGTAACAGATATTTTATTAGAGTATGGCAATAGATAATAATATTTATATCTTGAAAGCCTCTATGCATTTCATACATTCAAAAGATATTATTATTTGCTACACATAGATGTAATGAAGAAAAAGACAGATGTGATCACTTTTGTGGAAGTTGGATTTTCAAGTCAGAAGATAGTGTATAAGTCCATAAACAAATGAAATATATACTCTTTTGTAATGAAAAAACTGGCACAGAGAATCTACGACAGAAAACATGAATGCAGAGCAACTAGAATAATAAATAGAACAGTTAGCAAAGGTCTAGCAAGACAATAGAGCCAAGAGGAGGTGAAGGAGGAAGTCATGAAATGCCACAAATAGCATCCCATGAAGGGAAGAGTAAGGTGCCACTTACATTATGATGGGGTCTGCTTTCTGAGCATGAAGGAGAACATAGAGATCGATTTGGCAAGACTGTGGTAACTGACAGGGAGAGTGAGGAAAGGTAAAGTGATGAGGTGGCAAAGACCATAATAAAGACTCAGAGCCATTGTAATTACTTTAGTGTGCACTTAGTGTGATGATGAAAGCTGTTAGTTTTGAACAGAGGAGTGATTTGTTCTATTACATTGAAAATTGTTGTGTTGTGGAAACAACTGGAGAGATAGTCTACAGAAGACAGGCGATAAAAAACATTCTTTTCTTCCTGTAAAATTTCTCTTCAGGCAATAGATGTTTACCCACTGTTCACTCTAAGACCTTCTTATTTGGGGCCATATAAAATTAAATAGAGATGGGTGGACCCAATCACTGATGCAATGAACATGAACTTTGGTGAACTCCAGGAAATGGTGAGGGACAGGGAGGCCTGGCATGCTGCAGTCCACGGGGTCACTAAGAGTTGGGTGCAACTGGGCGACTGAACAACAACAAAAATTAAACACAGAATATGATCTAGTTATGACACTTTAAGGTACATATCCAAGGGAAACAAAATGCATGTCTCAAAGAGCTATCTGTATTCCCATGTTTACTGCAGCACTATTCACAGTAGCTGGGCTTCCCTAGTGGCTCAGCAGTAAATAATCTGCCTCCAGTGTGGCAGACATGGATCTGTGGGTTCAATCCTGTGTAGGAAGATTCCCTAGGGTAGGAAATGGCAACTCACTCCACTATTCTTGCCTGAGAAATTCCATGGACAGAGGAGCCTAGAGGGCTACAGTTCATGGAGTCACGAGGTTTGGACATGTCTTAGTGACTAATCAACCACCACCATTCACATTAGCCAAGATACTGAAGCAACTGAAGTGCCCGTTGACAGATACATGGGCAAAGAAAATATTGTTCTTAAATGCAATGGAATATTATTGAGCTTTTAAAATGAAGCGAGCCCCACAATTTGCAACAGCAGAGCTGAACTTGGAGCACATTATGACAACTGAAATAAGACAGATATAATAGGGCAAATACTAGAGAATCTGAGAAATCTAAAATTGTCAACTCATAGAAGCAGAGTAAAATGGAGGTTTCTAGGATCTGGGGAGAAGGAAAATGGGAGTGTTAGTCAAAGGATATAATGTATGAATTATGAGAGATGAATAAATCCTAGAAATCTATTATATAGCATACAATCTGTAGTTGATAATATTGGATTTAATACTTAAACAATTGCCTAGAATGTAGATCTTGTGTTAAACATTCTCACCATATAAATATGGGAAACTTTTGAAAATGCTAGATAAGTTTATGACACTGAATATGGTAATGGATTTATGTGTGTATATGTTAAGCATCAAATGGTATACATTCAAAATGTATAGCTTTTTGCTGTTAATCATAACTCAATAAAGTATTTTTAGATAGAAATAAAGAAAGAATCTTTGGTCTTTGTTAGGTAAGTTTCAGGTTTTTAACTCCACTCATTCTCATAAGAATTCTGTTTTATTATGTAATTCATTAAGAATAAGGGTTAGAGTTTCCTAAAATGAGCAAGGCTAAAATAATACATTGGAGAATGAGAATTGGTACAACATTAAGAAATGGTAGATGTTGTGTTTATTTTATATGAACATTTATTCTCAGTTAAATGATAATAAACCAACAAGCACTCTTAAAATACATAGAAAGAAGTTTACTGATTGTTACATTATATGTTTTCCTGAATTTATGTTGCTGGTAGTAGGAAAATTAACACTGGACTTTCATTTCAAACAAGATAGATTTGTATCTCCTTGATCCTAGTCACTAGGCAATACTATAAACCTGGTAATAATGTAAGAGACAATGACACTGAGAGATATGGATGGTAGCAGGCAGAGATGACAGTTCAGTTCAGTTGCTCAGTCGTGTCCGACTCTTTGCGACCTCATGAATCGCAGCACGCCAGGCCTCCCTGTCCATCACCATCTCCCGGAGGTCACTCAGACTCATGTCCATTGAGTCCATGATGCCATCCAGCCATCTCATCCTCTGTCATCCCCTTCTCCTCCTGCCCCCAATCCCTCCCAGCATCAGAGTCTTTTCCAGTGAGTCAACTCTTTGCATGAGGTAGCCAAGGTACTGGAGCTTCAGCTTTAGCATCATTCCTTCCAAAGAAATCCCAGGGTTGATCTCCTTCAAAATGGACTGGTTGGATCTCCTTGCAGGAGAGACCAAACTACGTGAAGCAAACTGGTCCACAAAGCCTGTTTAGTATCACTTCAATGTCAGGTGGAATCCAGTTACAGTCATAGTATGGGAAGCCTCTTTATTATTGTAGGACAAGACTCCTGATTGCTAAGAGACATCTGGCAGTATGTAGGGCACTGATATGAGGTCTCAACACACTGTACACACAGACATATCAGACAGCCCGAGGCCTAGAGAAACATTTTCCATCCCCTCAGGCCACATCTGGGAGCCTCAGAGGTACAAGACAAATCAATCAGACTAGAATAACACCTCAAAGTCCTCAATATTAAACTGTCATTGGAACCACAGCCCAGAAAATTAAGCTTAAGACCCAAGTGCCGAACCTAATCTGGGTCACAGACTCTCCTAACATAATAGACAAAATCCTAACATAATAGACAAAATGTTCAGGTTACAATCACCTGTCATATAAAGAACCAAACAGCATATCTTAAATGAGAAAAGACATTTAACTGATGGCAATATTGAGATATATCTGAAGGTAGATTTAACTGACAAGGAATTTAAAGCAGCCATCATAAAGAAAAAAAAAAAAAAAGCACTTCAAACAATTAAATACCGTTTTCTTGAAACAAATGAAAACAATAGAAAATCTTAGCAAAGTAATGTGTTATAAAAAAAGACACAAATGGTTATTATAGATGTGAATAATACAATAACAGAATATAACACACATTGGATGGGCTCTGGTGCAGATATCAGAAGAGAGAATTAGTGAACTTAAGGGAAGAACAATATTCAGCAAATCTAAACAACAGAGAAGAAAAGGAGTAAAAGAATAACAAAAGCCTCAGTTATCATGAATTGTTATAGAAGGTCCAAGATTTGTATCACAGAAGTTCCAGAGGAGAGGAAAAAGGGATTTGCGCTGAAAGAGTATGTGAAAAGATAATGTCTGAAACTTCCCAAATTTGGGAAAGACACAAATTTACAGATCCAAGCAGCTGAGTGAACACAAACAGTATAGTTCCAAAGAACTCCACCTTAAGATTCATCAAAAGTCAACTTAGAGTAGAAAAAAGTAAAAAGATAAATAAACTGAAAGGAGAGAGAGGCTATTTGTTAGCATTAATAGGAATGCCAATTCAAATAACCACAGATTTCCATTTGAAACCATGGAGGTGAGAAGAAAGTGGTGAAAGAAAATAATTGTCAATAGTGAATTTTATAGTTCACAAAGTGAAAAGTGGTAGTCGTTCAGTCATGTCCAACTCTTTGCAACCCCAGGGACTCCCCTGCCAGGCTGCTCTGTCCATGGAATTTCCAGGCCAGAATCCTCGAGTGGGTAGCTGTTCCCTTCTCCAAGCTATCTTCCCAACCCAGGGATTGAACCCAGGTCTTCCACAATGCAGGTGGATTATTTACCACCTGAGCCACCAGGGAAGCCCGTAGCTCACAAAACTATTATTCAAATATGCAGGGGGAATTAGTAGTCTCAGATAAAAGAAAGTTAATATCAACTCAACAAATTTATTTTGACATTGTGAATCATCAATGATTTGAAACTGAAATAAAATAAATACTGCAGTTTTTAATGTTTTAAAGTATCAGTTACTTTCCTTTTTCTAATCACTTTAAATAACAGGGGAAAGTTAAAATATTTTTCTTTGAGTATCAAGATTTCATTTGCCAAATTTGCATTTATGTGTATTTATATTTTTATTACTGTGTGTGACTAATTCATAGAGTCATATATTGTACATAAAAATAACTCTATGTAAATCAAAGAAAAATTTTATAAGGAAGACAAACATATTCAAGTTTATAAGGCTTTTGGGAGAAATAGTAAAGTAGATTATGAATATATGTTTTAGATTTGTAGACATCTATAAGTTCAAGAGAATTCAGAGATATTTTCTCAGTTGCTGAAAAATCCTCACAACACTCTGAAGTAGAATTCCCAATATCACCACAGTAAGGAGGATTGCCTAATATTAAGAATTGCATAATGAATTTAATTTGTTTCATCATTTCCTTAATTAAAAATGAGAAAATGAGAAAAAAATTATCTTTGTAGATAATATAACAAGTGGCAACTCATATAAATTTGTGCAGAACACATGGTCTGGTATATTTCAGATATCTAAAGTGGATTGATAAACAATAAACACATAAGGAAATCTCATATCAGAAAGTTTACCTGACTTGCTTAATCAGGATAGAAAAATGACATAATTGGTATGAACGCAAAATCACCATTTTTTAAAGCTCTTTTCAAATCTAAGAAAAGTGGAAATGATTATTTATTTTCAAACAAATAATTTTATGAAAGCCCCTTTGAAAACAGTTATTGAGCAAATAAGCCTATGTTAGCCATCTGTGAATGACAAAAATTTACAGGGTTCCTTAGGGAGAGAGTTTTGCTTAATAATATTGGATAAATTGATAAGTGAACAAATGAATATGTTGCTTTTTATATCAGTGTATGCAGTTCTTCTTCATGGAGAATCTTATGGCTAAAAAACAAACACTTGTCTCTTTATTATACACTACTTGAAATTAAGTAAGTAAAATGCTGTGCCCAAATTCACACTGAATAAAATTAAATACAATTCTACAATGTAATCAATTTTTACATAGTGTTTAGTCAGATTAATTATTAATTATTAATGCAGATAAATGTACTGCTTTTTATGATCTTTAAAAACTCACTGGTTTTCTTACAATAATCATTGCAACAATGTATAATTTCTCCCTTCAAACTGCACATATTAAGTGCAGCACTTAAATTGTTAGCACATGCATTATTTTACATGGTTGCTTTAGGATTAAATCTCTCTACATGGTGTCTTAAGAAATATTGCCAATTTAGCTTCAGGGTTATAGGGTAGATGATGCGAGATTAGAATTCTGCACAAGCAGTTGAAAAACCAGCAAATGTAAAGATTTCCAGCTGGTGGTATAATAGGGATCTTCTGAAACAGATAGAGACTCTGTCATGGCTAATAGATAAAAATCATAAAACATTTACATCCAGGGTGGTATAAGAAATTAATCTTAGAAGGCTGAAGAGATTGAATACAAGAGAGAAGCATCATAGAACATGTTAGTTGGACAAACTGAAAATAATTCAGCTGGACAAACTAAAACTGGGATACAGTTTTAGATAATATCTAGAAGACCAGAGAGAAACACAAAGTCTAATCGTTCTACATGTATCTGTAATACCTACATAGTGATTGAGACACAGGGGGATTTAGTAAAAGTTTGGAATTAGTCATGAATTAACCTTTCTTATTATCTTACATTTTCTCCTTAAGTCATTTTTCTGTTTAGACTGAGTATTCAGTCCCTTGGTATAGACTTAGCAAATGGTATACAGAATATAGAAACTTCCTTTTTCTTCTGCAAAATAAATAACATATTAATGCAAAATATCTGACAATATAATCATTAATAAGTGGCTTCCTTTTTTTTAAAGTGCCATTAATGAGCAGAATATGCCCAAACAAACCCAATCTTTCTGTAATAATTATTTTGAGGCAGGTTTCTAATTATTAATATAAGAACCTAGAAAAAGATCACCTATAAAAATATTTTATAAAACATAATACATAGCATTGCAGTAAAGTTTGGAAGACAATTATTCTTAGCAAAGGGATATAGGTAGGTTTCATAAGACATTTTAATCTTTGTATTCAGTTGTATTGTAAGATTTCTTTTTCTGGGCCACATCCTAACAAGCAACTACTGAACAAACTGAAAATCAGTCATTTTAGGGGGATCCATAAGAAAGACACAAACACAGGGCAAAGTCCTGCTCTCAATACTGGAGAAATAGGCAAATAAAGGGAGTCGTTTCACCAGAGCATATTCATAAGCAGAAACTCCCACAGGAAATGTGCCTAGCTAGGAAAACATGAACTGTAATTGAAGAACACCTGGAGTTTTAGTGCAGACAAGTCTGAAAATTAAAAACTCAAGAGGACCCAGTCATTAGGGAACCCCTACAATATGTGAGACATACCTCCAGGAGCTTTACCACGGTCCCTCAGTAAATACCAGAAAAAGCACCCTAAGTCTTCCAGCAGGTACAGGGGCAAGAACCCATTTTGAAATATGTCAAAGCAGTCTATTTATAACAAGGCCTGCCTTTTGGGAAAATTAACTAAGAAGACCCTAAACTTCCAGAGCATGAGTGACCTGGGGAAGAAAATTACTCATTCCCTTTCATGCTAGCCATTTTATCCAATCTATGAGGAAGAGGACAAAAAAATAATAAACACTTATAAAGTTCATATTTCAAAGGCATAGGTTCACACACAAAAATGGAGATTAAATCACAGAACTAACTAAAGAAAGTTTCCTCTCCGCTCAGACTTCAACACCACATGATTAAAAACCTGTTGTTATTTAGTCACTAAGTTGTATCTGACTCTTAGCAAATCTGTAGACTGCAACACCCCAGGCTTCCCTGTCCTTCACCATCCACTGGAGTTTGCTCAGATTCATGTCCATTGAGTCAGTAATGCTAACTAACCATCTCATCCTCTGCCATCCCCTTCTGTTTTTGCCTTCAATCTTTCTAAGCATCAGGGTCTTTTTCCCCTTCATGGATCACAGCCTTGTTATAGTGAGGGGCTTGCAAAACTCAATGAATCTATGAGCCATGCCATGTAGGGCCACCAAAGATGGTTAGGTTACAGTAGAGAGTTCTGACAAAATGCGGTCCACTGGAGGAGGGAATGGGAAAGCGCTCCAGTATTCTTACCATGAGAACCCCATAAACAGTATGAAAAGAAAGAAAGAAAAAAACTATTTAGAGCAATTCATTTTTAGCCAGTAAGAAAAAAAAAATTACAAGACACACCAGATGGCAAAAACATAATTTGAAGATATAGAGAAAGCACCAGAACCAGACCCATCAGTGGGGCTGGATTCTTAGACCAGAAAGTTAAAACAACTCTCAGATGGTTAAGAATCTGCCTGCAATGTAGGAGACCCAGGTTTGATCCCTGGGTTGGGAAGATCCTCTGGAGAATGGAATGGCAATCCACTCCAGTATCCTCGCCTGGAGAATTCCATGGTCAGAGGAGTCTGGCGGCTAAAGTTCAGTGTGTGTCAGTCACTCAGTTGTGTCTAGCTCTTTGTGACCCCATGGACTGTAGCCTGCCAGGCTTCCAAGGTAGCACCTCCCACTTTTCTTTTTCATGATTAATATGCCAAGGGCTCTAATGGATAAAGTAGACAGCATGTGAGAACAGATAAACAATATAAGTAGAGAGATGCAAATCTTAAGAAAGAACAAAAAATAAATACTAAAGATGTTTTTAAAAACTGTAACAGAAATGAATAATGCATGTGAAGTAGTCATTAGTAGATTGAACACAGATGAGATAAAATTTCTGTGCTAGTGCTGCATGCATGCTAATTCGCTTTAGTTATGCCCAACTTTCTGTGGCCATATGGACTGTAGCCCACCAGGTTCCTCTGTCCATCAGAGTCGCCAGGCAAGAATACTGGAGCGGGTTGCCATGCCCTACTTCAGGGGATCTTCCTGACCCAGAGATCCAACCTGCATCTCTTACGTCTCCTGCTCTGGAAGGTGGATTCTTTACCATGAGGCCACCTGTGCCAGAGCATACATCAATAGAATCCTCAAAGAACAAAGAGAATGAAAAAAGAAATAAACATAATATTCAAAGACCTTGGGGCAACTGCAAAAGTTGTACTGTACATGTAATAGAAATATTAGAAGGATAAAAAGAAGCAGAAAACAGAAATACCATTTAAATCAATAAAGACTGAGAATTTTTCCCAAGTTAAGTCACATACCAAACCAAAGATCCAAGGAATTCAGAGAACACAAACTAGGAAAATGCCCACAAACTGCAATTAGTTATATTATCTTCAAACTACAGAAAAACAAACATAAACAATCCTGAACAATCCCAGAGGAGAAAAATAAACTTCACCTATAGACAAATAAATATAAGAATTACATCTGACTCCTCAGAAAGCATGAAAGAAAGAAAAAAGCTGAGCAAAATCTTTGAAATATTGAGAGAAATAACACATCAACCCATTCTGTGCCCTATGAAATGATCCTTTAAAATAAAAGTCTATAACAAAACCCAAAGGAGGGGGTTATATAATGATAAAGCGATCAATACAAGAAGAAGATATTACACTTGTTACATAAAAGTACCTGATACAGGAGCACCTAAATATATACTAACAGATATTGTGGAGGAATTTACAATTAAAGACCAAATAGTATGGGACTTTAACAGCACACTGACATCAGTGGATAGATCATCTAGAAAGAAAATCAATAAGCAACAGTAATCTTAAATGACACATTGAACCAGTTGGACTTGAGTAACATGTTTAGGATTTTATGTACTGAAAAAGTAGAAAACATATTCATTTCAAGTGTGCATGAAATGTTCTACAGGTTGTTCACAGAGTAAGTCACAGAAACAAGTCTTGACAAATTTAAGGCAATAGAAATTATAACAAGTATTTCTTTTTGTGACAAAACAGTACAAAACTAAAAATTTATACAAAAAGAAAAAAAAAAAAGAACATAGAACACAAACATGTGGAGACTGAACAACATTCTGCTAAATCTGTGAGCCAACCATGAAATCAAAGAGGAAATCAGAAAATATCTAGAGACAAATGAAAATGGAAATGCAGCTCCCCCAAATCTACAGAATGTAGCAAAAGCAGTTCTAAGAGGTAAGTTCATAGCCACATGGGGTGCTCAATCAACAGGAAAGATTTCAAGCAACCTAGCTTTCCAGCTAAAAGTATTAGAAAAAGAAAAATAGACTAAAGTCAGAAAAGGAATTATATTATAAAGATTAGAGAGGTAATGAATAAAATGGAGATGAAAACTGTAAACAAAACTGAAACAAAACAATGAAGTAAATAAATCAAAAATAATCTGTGTTCATACTAAGACAAAATAGTGTCAAGAATACCATTTACTCCCAACTTGATCCATAGATTCAATGCAATATCCATGAAAATTCAAGCAAGTTTTTAAAAGTGAATATGTTGCACTGAAGGGGCTTTCCTGCTGGCTCAAATGGTAAAGAATCCGCCAGCAATGTAGAAGAACTGGGTTCAATCACTGAGTCAGGAAGATCCCCTGGAGAAGGAAATGGCAATCCACTTCATTCTTGCCGAGAATTCCAAGGACAGAGGAGCTTGGCAGGCTACAGTCCATGGGTTCGCAAAGAGTTGAACATGACTGAGCAACTAACACACACACACACACACACACACACACACACACACACGATAAACTGATTCTGAAGCTTATATAGGGAAGCAAAAGACTCAGAATAGACAACATAAATTGAAGAAGAAAAGGAAATCTAGAGGAGAAATACTATACAACTTCAAGACTGTCTATAAAGTAACTAATTAAGACACCTTGACATTTATGAAAGAATAGACAAATAGATCAATGGAACAAAATACTGAGCCCAGAAATAGACTCCCATAAATATGGTCAACTTATAATGTTTTGACAATGGAGGAAACAAATATTTTAAAAAACAAATATTGGGAGATTAAATGGAAATTTAAAAAAGTAATTTACACAGAAATTACAATATTCATAAAAGGCAATTCTACATGGGTCACAGATCTAAATGTAGAACATACAATTATAAAGCACCTTGATATAACTTATTCTATTGCCTTGGGGGAAATTCTGTTGCCTTGGGGTATATTATTACCTTTTTAGATATAATACCAAAGGCATAATCCATGAGGTAAGTCATTTGTAACCTGGACTTCATTAAATAAATACTTTAGGGAATTCCCTAGAAGTTCAGGTTTAGGACTCAGTGCTTTCATTGTTGTGGGACTGGGTATAATCCCTGGTCAGAGGACTAACATGATACTCTGCAGAACAGGGTGATCAAAACCATCCCCAAGGAAAAAAAAACATGCAAAATGGTAAAATGTCTGTCTGAGGAGGCCTTACAATTAGCTGAGAGGAGAAGAGAAGCAAAAGGCAAAAGATAAAAGGAAAGATACACACATCTGAATGCAGAGTTCCAAAGAATAGCAAGGAGAGATAAGAAAGCCTTCCTAAGTGAACAAAGCAAAGAAATAGAGGAAAACAATAGAAAGGGAAACACTAGAGAGCATTTCAAAAAAATTAGAGATATCAAGGGAACATTTCATGCAAAGTGGGTACAATAAAGGACAGAAACGGTATAGACCTAACAGAAGGGGAAGATATTAAGAAGTGGCAAGAATACACAGAAACTGAAAGTGAAAGTGAAAGTTGCTCAGTCGGGTCTGAGTTTGTGACCTTGTGGACTATACAGTGCATGGGATTCTCCAGGCCAGAATACTAGAGTGGGTAGCCTTTCCTTTCACCAGGGGGTCTTCCCAACTCAGGGATAAAACCCAGGTCTCCTGCATTGAAGGCAGATTCTTTATCAGGTGAGCCACAAGGGAAGCCTGGAATACACAGAAGAACTATACAAAAAAGATCTTAATAACACAGATAACCACAATGGTGTGATCACACACCTAGAGCCAGACATCCTGGAGTGCGAAGGCAAGTGGGCCTTAGGAAGTATCACTATGAACAAGGTTAGTGGAAGTGATGGAATCCAGCTGGCCTATTTCAAATCCTAAAAGATGATGTTGTGGAAGTGCTTCACTCAGTATGCTAGCAAATATGGAAAACTCAGCCGTGGCCACAGGACTGGAAAAGGTACATTTTCATTCCAATCCCAAAGAAGGGTAATGCCAAAGAATATTCAAACTATCACACTATTTCACTCATTTCACATGCCAGCAAAGTAACACTAGTCATTACAAAATTCTACAAGCCAGGCTTCAACAGTTCATGAACTGAGAACTCCCAGAGGTTCAAGCTGGATTGAGAAAAGATAGAGGAACCAGAGATCAAATTGCCAACATCCACTGGATCATTGAAAAAGCAAGAGAGCTCCAGAAAAAAGATCTACTTCAGCTTTGTTGACTGTCTAAAAGAGATGGGAATAAGAGATCACCTTACTTATCTTTAGCGAAACCTTTACGCAGGTCAAGATGCAACAGTTAGAACCGACATGGAACAATGCACGGGTTCAAAATTGGGAAAAGAGTATGTCAAGACCGAATATTGTCACCTTGCTTATTTAACTTATATGCAGATTCAGTTCAGTTCAATTCAGTCACTCAGTCGTGTCCGACTCTTTGCGACCCCATGAATCACAGCACGCCAAGCCTCCCTGTCCATCACCAACTCCTGGAGTTCACTCAGACTCACGTCCATCAAGTCAGTGATGCCATCCAGCCATCTCATCCTCTGTCATCCCCTTTTCCTCCTGCTTCCAGTCCCTCCCACCATCACAGTCTCTTCCAGTTAGTCAACTCTTCGCATGAGGTGGCCAAAGTACTGGAGTTTCAGCTTTAGCATCATTCCTTCCAAAGAACACCCAGGACTGATCTCCTTCAGAATGGACTGGTTGGATCTCCTTTCAGTCCAAGGGACTCTCAAGAGTCTTCTCCAACACCACAGTTCAAAAGCATCAATTCTTCGGTGCTCAGTTTTCTTCACAGTCCAACTCTCACATCTTACATGACCACTGGAAAAACCACAGCCTTGACCAGATGGACCTCTGTTGGCAAAGTAATGTCTCTGTTTTTCAATATGCTATCTAGGTTGATCATAACTTTCCTTGCAAGGAGTAAGCGTCCTTTAATTTCATGGCTGCAGTCACCATCTGCAGTAATTTTGGAGCCCCCCAAAATAAAGTCTAACACTGTTTCCACTGTTTCCCCATCTGTTTCCCATGAAGAGATGGGACCAGATGCCATGATCTTCATTTTCTGAATGTTGAGCTTTAAGCCAACTTTTTCACTCTCCTCTTTCACTGTCATCAAGAGACTCCTTAGTTCCTCTTCACTTTCTGCGATGAGTGGTGTCATCTGCATATCTGAGGTTATTAATATTTCTCCTGGCAATCTTGACTCCAGCCTGTGCTTCCTCCAGCCCAGTGTTTCTCATGATGTACTCTGCATAGAAGTTAAATAAGCAGGGTGACAATATACAGCCTTGAGGTACTCCTTTTCCTATTTGGAACCAGTGTGTTGTTCCATGTCCAGTTCTAACTGTTGCTTCCTGACCTGCAAATAGGTTTCTCAAGAGGCAGGTCAGGTGGTCTGATATTCCCATCTCTTTCAGAATTTTCCACAGTTTATTGTGATCCACACAGTCAAAGGATTTAGCATAGTCAATAAAACAAAAATATTTGTTTTTCTGGAACTCTCTTGCTTTTTCCATGATCCAGCAGATGTTGGCAATTTGATCTCTGGTTCCTCTGCCTTTTCTAAAACCAGCTTGAACATCTGGAAGTTCATGGTTCACCTATCACTGAAGCCTGGCTTGGAGAATTTTGAGCATTACTTTCCAAGCGTGTGAGATGAGTGCAATTGTGTGGTAGTTTGAGCATTCTTTGGCATTACCTTTCTTTGGGATTGGAATGAAAACTAACTTTTCCAGTCCTTTGGCCACTACTAAGTTTTCCAAATTTTCTAGCATATTGAGTGCAGCACTTTCACAGCATCATCTTTCAGGATTTGAAATAGCTCAACTGGAATTCCATTCCCTCCACTAGGTTTGTTAATAGTGATGCTTTCTATGGGCCACTTGACTTCACATTCCAGGATATCTGGCTCTTGGTGAGTGATCGCACCTTCATGATTATCTTGGTCATGAAGATCTTTTTTGTACATTTCTTCTGTGTATTCTTGCCACCTCTTCTTAATATCTTCTGCTTCTGTAGGTTCATACAATTTCTGTCTTTATTTGAGACCATCTTTGCATGAAATATTCCTTTGGTATCTCTAATTTTCTTGAAGAGATCTCTAGTCTTTCCCATTTTGTTGTTTTCCTCTATTTCTTTGCATTGATTGCTGGGGAAGGCTTTCTTATCTCTTCTTGCTATTCTTTGGAACTCTCCATTCAGATGCTTATATCATTCCTTTTCTCCTTTGCTTTTTGCTTCTCTTCTTTTCACAGCTATTTATAAGGCCTCCCCAGACACCCATTTTGCTTTTTTGCATTTCTTTTCCATGGGGATGGTCTTGATCCCTGTCTCATGTATAATGTCACGAACCTCCATCCATAGTTCATCAGGCACTCTGTCTATGATCTAGTCCCTTAAATCTATTTCTCACTTCCACTGCATAATCATAAGGAATTTGATTTAGGTCATACCTGAATGGTCTAGTGGCCCTACTTTCTTCAGTTTAAGTCTGAATTTGGCAATAAGGAGTTAATGATCTGAATAAGGAGCCACAGTTAGCTCCCTGTCTTGATTTGCTGACTGTATAGAGCTTCTCCATCTTTGGATGCAAACAATATAATCAATCTGATTCCAGTGTTTACGATCTGGTGATTTCCATGTGTAGAGTCTTCTCTTACGTTGTTGGAAGAGGGTGTTTGCTATAACCAGTGTGTTGTCTTGGCAATACTCTTAGCCTTTGTCCTGCTTCATTCCATACTCCAAGGCCAAATATGCCTGTTACTCCTGATGTTTCTTGACTTCTTATATTTAACATTCCAGTCTCCTATAATGAAAAGGACATCATTTTAGGGTATTAGTTCTAAAAGGTCCTGTAGGTCTTCATAGAACCGTTCAACCTCAGTTTCTTCAGCATTACTGGTTGGGGCATAGACTTGGATTACTGTGATATTGAATGCCTTTGCCTTGGAAACAAACAGAGATCGTTCTGTCATTTTTGAGATTGCATCCAAGTACTGCCTTTTGGATTATTTTGTTGACTTTTTGAAGAAATGGCTACTCCATTTCTTCTAAGGGATTCCTGTCCACAGTAGTAGATATAATGATTATCTGAGTTAAATTCACCCATTCCAGTCCATTGTAGTTTGCTGATTCCTAGAATGTCGACATTCACTCTTGCCATCTCCTGTTTGACCACTTCCAATTTGCCTTGATGCACGGACCTGACATTCCAGGTTCCTATGCAATATTGCTCTTTACAGCATCAGACCTTGCTTCTATCACCAGTCACATCCACATCTGGGTATTGTTTTTGCTTTGGCTCCATTCCTTCATTCTTTCTGGAGTTATTTCCCCACTGATCTCCAGTAGCATATTGGGCACCTACCGACCTGGGGAGTTCCTCTTTCAGTATCCTATCATTTTGCCTTTTCATATTGTTCATGGGGTTCTCGAGGCAAGAATACTGAAGTGGTTTGCTCCCTTCTCCAGTGGACCACATTTTGTCAGCCCTCTCCACCATTATGAATCTGTATATGCTGATTACATCATGCGAAATGCTAGGCTGGATGAAGCACAAGTTGGAATCAAGACTGCTGGGAGAAATATCAATCACATCAGATATGCAGATGATACTACCCTTCTGGCAGAAAGTGAAGAGGAACTAAGGAGCTTATTGATGAAGGTGAAAGAGAGGAGTGAAAAAGCTGGCTTAAAACTCAACACTCAAAAAACGAAGATCATGGCATCCAGTCCCATCACTTCATGGCAAATAGATAGGGAAACAATGGGAACAGTGAGAAATTTTATTTTATTGGGCTCCAAAATCACTGCAGATGGTGGCTGCAGCCATGAAATTAAAAGACACTTGCTCATTGGAAGAAAAGCTATGACCAAACTAGACAGAATATTTTAAAAAACAGGTATATTAGTTTGTCAACAAAGGCTCATATAGTCAAAGTGATGGTTTTTCCAGTAGTCATGTATGGATGTGAGAGTTGGACCATAAAGAAGGCTGAATACCAAATAATTGATGCTTTTGTGCTGTGGTACTGGAGAAGACTCTTGAGATTTCCTTTGACGGAAAGAGATCAAACCAGTCAATCTTAATGGAAATCAATCCTGCATATTTATTGGAAGGACTGATGCAGAAGCTAAAGCTCCAATACTTTAACCACCTAATGCAGGGAACTGACTCCTTAGAAAAGACCCTGATTCTGGGATATATTGAAGGCAGCAGGAGAAGGGAACAATAGGATGAAATGCTTGGATGGCATCACTGACTCATGGATATGAGTTTGAGGAAGCTCTGGTAGATAGTGAAGGACAAGTAAGCCTGGAATGCTGCAGTTCATGGGGTCACAATGAGTTGGACATGACTCAGTGACTGAACAACAACAAGAAACTAAGATTCCATAAACCATGCAGTGTCACAAAAAAAAAAAAAAAAAAAAAGCTTGCTCTGTGAAGGATACTGTCAAGAGAATGAAAAAGCAAGACTCAAAATGGGAGAAAATATTTGCAAAATGCACATCTGATAAAGGACATCATTACATATCTTAAATATGTGAAGAACTTTTAAAACAACAAGAAAAGAATACAAAAAAGTGGACCAAAAGCTTGAGTAGATACCTAAGCAAACAAGATATTTTTATGGTAGTTAATCAAATGAAAATATGTTTCACATCATGTGTCATCAGGTAAATACAAATTAAAATGATGAGACTACACAGCCAACTAGAATTGCCAAACTCCAGAACACTGACAACCCACAGTGTGGGGTAATATATGGAGCAACAGGAATTCTCATTTATGGATGGCGTGAATGAAAAATGGAAGAGCCAGTATGAAGACATTTTGTTAGCTTCTTAGAAAACTATAGGTACTCATATGATACAGCAATCATGCTCTTTGGCAAAGAAAGTTGAAAATTTATATTTATGGAGAATCCTGTATAGAGATATTTATGACAGCTTTATTCATAATTACCAAAATTGGTAGCACTTAAGATATCCTTGGAGAAGGCAATGGCACCCCACTCCTGTACTCTTGCCTGGAAAGTCCCATGGACGGAGGAGCCTGGTGGGTTGCAGTCCATGGGGTCGCGAAGACTTGGACATGACTGAGTGACTTCCCTTTTGCTTTTCACTTTCATGCATTGGAGAAGAAAATGGCAACCCACTCCAGTGTTCTTTGCCTGGAGAATCCCAGGGATTGGGGAGCCTGGTGGGCTGCCGTCTATAGGGTCACACAGAGTCGGACATGACTGAAGTGAATTAGTAGCAGCACCAAAATATGCTTAGGGAGGTATATGGATAAATAAACTGTGGTACATTCAAAAAATGAAATATTATTCATCTCTAAAAGGAAATGAGCTCTGGAGCCATAAAAAGAGATAAGGAGGTACCTTAAATACATAATTCTGAGTGAAAGCAGCGAAACTGAAAAAGTCTGCCTCATTATATAATTTGATATATAAGACATTATGCAAAGGTCAAAACTATGGAGATAATAAAAAGAGTAAGAAGATCAGTGATTGCTATGGGATAAGGGAAAAGACATGAATAGGCAGAGCATAGAGGATTATTAGAGTAGTGAAAATATTCTGCATCATATTATAAGGATGGATATATGTATTATATATTTGTTCAACCAACAGAATTCAGAGCACTAACAGTGAGCTCTAATGAAAGCTATAAACTTTGGTTAATTTTGTTGTAACAATGAAGGTTGATCTTTTGTTAAAAAAAATTTTAAAAAGTACCTTTCTGCATATTTATATCAGAGGAGGCTATGTATGTGCAGGGGTAGAGAACATATATAAAATTTCTGTATCTTTCTCACTTTTTTATTATAAACCTAAAACTCTTCTTTAATATGTCTTAAAATATATAAGATTTAAAATAAAACTAAGTTCTTTATGACAGTATTTTTATAAGTTTTATAATTTGAATATACATTATGAATACCCTAAAATGGGATAGTGTATAGCATTTTTCAAAATAGTTTGACTCCTTGCCTCATTTTTTCACTCAATAAACTCCTGAGGTTAGTGTTTGTTAAAACTCAGTTTGAAAAATATTCTATTCTACCCTAATATATATATATATATATAAGATATTACCTGGAAGAGACGTTCATATCCTACAATTACAATGTGCTGTGTAAAAGCTTAAAGTTCCACTTAAAACTACAAGTTTATAGAATCTCTGCACACACAAAAGACAACTCAAGAGGTTAGTGAAACCACTTCTGATACTGAGACAACAATCTACATGGAATTTGTAAACAGAGAAAGTCAGGATTTCAGAAGGGAGTATAACCAGATATAGCACCATTATGCTTTAATATTTCAGTAACTTCAAAGGCCACAGTAGATAAAAGGAGATAGTATCTATTTCCTAATGAGACATGTTTCTTGATTTAAAAAAAAAAATCAGGATTCAATTAAAATGGAAACACTCTCTAATGTTTAAGATAGGCATGGCTGGCTTATTAAATCACTAAAGTGAACTTTCATGATGCATGGTTATTGATGGGTCCTAAAATCAGTTAAATGTGTCCTATAGTCTGGAAGATTTATAAGAACAAGCAAAAAGCACCTCTTATAACTACTTTGGTACAGTTTCAGAGCTAATACAGATTATCCATCCTGCTTCAAACACACAGAAATTTTAAAATAAAATACACAAACAGCAATGAAAATTTTAAATTAAAAATAAAAGAAAGAAAAAAATCCCGTGACCAAAAATAAATTTTAGATTTCAACCAAGAAACAAAATCACAAGCTGATACCAGGAAAGTGGGAAACACTGAGGATATAAGCACTGAGGGAGTTTGAGGCCAATATTTTATCATTACAGGCCAAATAGGGGAGATGAAACCAAAAGGTCTGAACAACTGAGTCTTAAAACAATGAAGTGGAATCAGGAGAAGCAGCTTTGATACATGGGTCAGGAAGATGCTCTGGAGGAGGAAATGGCAACTTACTCCAGTATGCTTGCCTGGAAAATGCCACAGACAGAGGAGCTTGGAAGACTACAGACCATGAAGTCACAGACAGTTGGACATGACTGAGCAACTGAGCATGCACACACTAGTAAACACAGACAAGAAAATTCTGCTATTTTCACTGAGAAGCAACATGGGTAGTTATTTCTACCTGATGTTTTGAGAAGTTAATATTCTGTAGGTATCAGTTCAGTTCAGTTCAGTTCAGTCACTCAGTCCTATCCGACTGTTTGCGACCCCATGGATTGCAGTACGCCAGGCCTCTCTGTCCATCACCAACTTCTGGAGTTTACTCAAACTCATGTCCGTTGAGTCAGTGATGCCATCCAGCCATCTCATCCTCTGTCATCCTCTTCTCCTCCTGCCCTCAATCCCTCCCGGCATCAGGGTCTTTTCCAATGAGTCAGTTCTTCGCATGAGGTGGCCAAAAGTATTGGAGTTTCAGCTTTAGCATCAGTCCTTCCAATGAATATTCAGAACTGATTTCCTTTAGGATGGACTTGTTGGATCTCCTTGCAGTTCAAGGGACTCTCAAGAGTCTTCCCCAACACCACAGTCCAAAAGCATCAATTCTTCAGTGCTCAGCTTTCTTTATAATCCAGCTCTCACATCCATACAAGACTACTGGAAAAACCATTGCGTTGGCTAGACAGACCTTTGTTGGCAAAGTAATGTCTCTGCTTTTTAATATGCTGTCTAGGGTTGGTCATAACTTTTCTTCTGAGGAGCAAGTGTCCTTTAATTTCATGGCTGCAGTCACCATCTGCAGTGATTTTGGAGCACAAAAAAAATAGTCTGACACTGTTTCCACTGTTTCCCCATCTATTTGCCATGAACTGATGGGACTGGATGCCACGTGAATGTTGGGGTTGAAGCCAACTTTTTCACTTTCCTCTTTCACTTTCATCAAGAGGCTTTTTTAGTTCTTCTTCATTTTCTTCCATAAGGGTGGTGTCATCTACGTATCTGATATTATTTATGCTTTTCTCAGCAATCTTAGGTCCGTCTAGTCAAGGCTATGGTTTTTCCAGTGGTCATGTATGGATGTGAGAATTGGACTGTGAAGAAGGCTGAGTGCCAAAGAATTGATGCTTTTGAACTGTGGTCTTGGAGAAGACTCTTGAGAGTCTCCTGGACTGCCAGGAGATCCAACCAGTCCATTCTGATGGAAATCAGCCCTGGGATTTCTTTGGAAGGAATGATACTAAAGCTGAAACTCCAGTATTTTGGCCACCTAATGTGAAGAGTTGACTTATTGGAAAAGACTTTGATGTTGGGAGGGATTGGGGGCAGGAGGAGAAGGGGAGGACAGAGGATGAGATGGCTGGATGGCATCACTGACTCCATGGACGTGAGTCTGAGTAAACTCCTGGAGTTGGTGATGGACACGGACTCCTGGAGTGTTGCGATTCATGGGGTCACAAAGAGTTAGACAAGACTGAGTGACTGAATTTAACAGCAATCTTAATTCCAGCTTGTGCTTCATCCAGCCCAGCATTTCACGTGAAGAACTCTGCATATAAGTTAAATAAGCAAGGTGACAGTACACAGCCTTGACATACTCCTTTTCCTATTTGGAACCAATCTGTTGTTGCATGTTCAGTTCTAACTCTTGCTTCCTGACCTGCATACAGATTTCTCAAGAGACAGGTCAGGGGGGCTGGTATTCCCATCTCTTTCAGAATTTTCCACAGTTTATTGTGATCCACACAGTCAAAGGCTTTGGCATAGTCAATAAAGCAGAAGTAGATGTTTTTCTGGAACTCTCTTGCTGTTTTGATGATCCAACAGATTTTGGCAATTTGATCTCTGGTTCCTCTGCCTTTCCTAAATCGAGCTTGAACATCTGGAAGTTCACGGTTCATGTACTGTTGAAGCCTGGCTTAGAGAATTTTGAGCATTACTTTACTAGCATGTGAGATGAGTGCAGTTGTGTGGTAGTTTGAGCATTCTTTGGTATTACCTTTCTTCATGATTGGAATGAAAACTGACCTTTTGTAGGTATAGAATAAAATTAAATTTCATACCACTGGCACTATGTAGGAATATTTCACTAACACTCTTGGACACATAGAACTTCAGGGACATACAGGGAAAAATACAAAAATAAAAAACAAAGGAAAAGAACTTCAACAGTCTTAAGCAAAATTTTCATATAACAAAAGAAATGAGACACTTTCACCATTTTCAGCACTGCTACACACAAGCACACACACATACATACACTATCCCTACTGATGTCACCATAGACATAAAAATTGAGATTACTCTCTATAATGGGAGTTTCTAGATCAATTTGAAAAAAAAAAAAAAACTTTTCAGGTAATTTTTAAAGTAAATTAAACAAAACAAAGAAATTTAAATGGAGTGACAGGAAACATGAAAAAAATACTCTACTGGATTTGAAAATTGGCCATACTTTATTTCTTTCCAGCATGATTGTCTTTATAATGTATATGTGAATCTCTATTCATCAAGGGTTAAGGGCTATCTCCCCACTTCTGTGGTTTATATTAGACTACTGGCTTGCTTCAGCCTGTAGAATGTAGCAGAAATGAAGTGCCAGTTCTGAGTCAGGACCACAAGAGATTTTGCATGTGGAAAGGCCTGGAATAGCTTGGAGGATAAGGATCAAACACATGAAAGAGTTAAACTTGAGGATGCCTGAATAGCCAGGCAGCTAAATCATCATCTGATTTTGTGTGCCCAGCAGAGAGCAGTAAAAACATTTATCTGAGTCCAGCCCAAATTTCTAATTCAGAGAATTGTAAGTTATATACATGGTTATTGTTTTAAGTCACTAATTTTGGGGGAGTTTGTTTTACAGCAAAACCTTACTGACATATAGACAAACTTGAAATGTGAAATATGTTGAATAACATTTTAAAGATTGAACATCTAAACTAGGGAATCACATACACATTGTTCATCTAAGGATAAAGATGTTTTCAGCTTTAGAGGCTTGGGACTAGCCTATCCAATGAATGATTGGATTTAACCAAAAGCTGATACTTTTGTTCTTAAAACAGTCAGAATCCAACTTACTTGTACCAAAGAGGTACTTTATCAATGTGAAAAGAAATTCACTAGAAATATCTTACTAACCTAATTTATCTAATGTATGGATATGGCAGATAAGGAAAAAAACAAAACAAAACATTAGCTCTCTAGAGAACAGGCCAAGAAACAAGGGGGTTTTCAAAGCTAATATATGTTCTGTTGGTGGTCAAGCATCATAAATACAGATTGTTGTTGTTGTCCAGTCGCTAAGTCCTATCTGATTCTCTCTGATCCTATAGACTGTAGTACACTAGGCTCCTCTGCCCTCCAGTATCTCTGTTTGCTCAAATCCGTCTCCATTGAGTGATGCTATCTAACCATCTCATCCTTTGCCACCTCCTTCTTCTTTTGCCCTCAATCTTCCCCAGCATCAGGTCTTTTCCAATGAATCGGCTCTTTGCCTCAGGTAGCCAAAGTATTGGAGCTTCAGCTTTAGCATCAGTCCTTCCAGTGAATATTCAGGGTTGATTTCTTTTACAATTGACTAGTCTTCTCAAGAGTCTTCTCCAGCATCACAATTGGAATTCATCAATATTTTAGCCACTTTATGGTGCAACCACTGAGCCTTATTTATGGTAAAACTCTCACATCCATACGTGACCACTGGAAAAATCATAGCTTTGACTATAATGGAAATTTGTTGGCAAAGTCATATCTTTGATGTCTAGGTCTAGACACTAAGTTTGTCATAGCTTTCCTTCCAAGGAGTAAGTGTCTTTTAATTTCATGACTGCAGTCACCAATCACGGTGATTTTAGAGTCCAACAAAATAAAATCTGCCATTGTTTCTACTTTTTTGTCTTCTATTTGCAGTGACATTATGGGACCAGATGCCACAATCTTACTTTTTCTTTAAATGTTTAATTTCAAGCCAGATTTTTCACTCTTCTTTCACCAGCATCAAGAGGCTCTTTAGTTCCTCTTCACTTTCTGCCATTAGAGAGATGGCAGAAATATTGATATTTCTCCTGACAATCTTGATTCTAGCTTGTGATTTACCAAATCTGGCATCTTGCCTGATTTAATCTAAGGTGCTAATGGTAAAGAACACATCTTCCAATGCAGGATAACTAAGAGATATGGGCTCAATCCCTTGGTCAGGAAGATCATCTGGAGGAGGGAACGGCAAGATACTCTAGTATTCTTGCCTGGAGAAGCCCATGGACAGGGAGGATCCTGGTGGGCTAGTCTTTAGGGTCACACAGAGTCAGACATAACTGAAGTTACTTAGCATGCATACACACAGCATATATGTTAAATGAGTAGGGTGACAACACACAGCCTTGACATACTCCTTTCTCAATTTTGAACCAGTCAGTTGTTTCATGTCCAGTTCTAAATGCTGCTTCTTGACCCACATACACGTTTCTCATGAAACCAATAAGGTAGTCTGGTAGTCTCATCTATCTCATTAAGAATTTTCCACAGTTTGTTATGATCCACATTAAGGCTTTAGTGTAGTCAGTGAAGCAGAAGTAGATGTTTTTCTGAAACTCCTTTGCATGATCCAACAAATGTTGTATGGGCACAATAGAGGACAGAAACTGTAGGGACCTAACAGAAACAAGAGATTAAGAAGAGGCAATACACAAAAGAATTATATTTAAAAAAAAAAAAAAAAAAAAAAGGTCTTAACGGACCGGATGGCTTTGCTGATGGCTCAGAGGTTAAAGCATCTTCCTGCAATGCAGGAGATCTGGGTTTGATCCCTGGGTCGGGAAGATCCCCTGGAGAAGGAAATGACAACCCACTTCAGTATTTTTGCCTGGAGAATCCCATGGATGGAGGAGCTTGGTGGGCTTCAGTCCACGAGGTCACTAAGAGTCGGACAGGATTGAGCAACTTCACTCACTCACTTCACTCAATGGCATGGATAACCTTGATGGTATGGTCACTCACCTAGAGCCAGACATCCTGGAGCATGAGTTCAAGTGGCTTAGGAATTCATCCTTGTTGGATCCAACATGATCCAACAAATGTTGGCAATTTGATCTCTGGGTAATTTACTTCTTCAAAACCCAGTTTGTGCA
This sequence comes from Budorcas taxicolor, assembly GCF_023091745.1. Lineage (NCBI taxonomy): Eukaryota > Metazoa > Chordata > Mammalia > Artiodactyla > Bovidae > Budorcas > Budorcas taxicolor. The sequence goes on from NC_068917.1 coordinate 36,047,315, forward strand.
TCTGGAAGTTCTTGGTTCATGTGCATCTGGGAGTTCTTGGTTCACGTACTTCTAAAGCCTAGCTTGAAAGATTTTGAGCATAACCTTGCTAGCATGTGAAATAAGCCCAATTGTAGAGTAGTTTGAACATTCTTTGGCATTGCTCTTCTTTGGGATTGGCATGAAAATGGACTTTTTCAGTCCTCTGTCACTTGTGTTTTTAAAAGTTGCTGACATATTAAGAGCAGAATTTTAACAGCATCACCTATCGGATTTTAAACAGCTCAGCTAGAATTCTGTCACATTCACTAGCTTTGTTCATTGTAATGCTTCCTAAGCATCACGGTTATCTGGGCCATTAAGACTTTTTTACATAATTCTTCTGTGTATTCCTGCCACCTCTTCTTAATCTCTTCTGCTTCTGTTAGGTCCCTACAGTTCCTGTCCTTTATTGTGCCCATCCTTGCATGAAATATTCCTTTGATATCTCCAACTTTCTTGAAGCAATCTCTAGTCTTTCCTATTCTATTGTTTTTGTCTATTTCTTTGCACTGTTCACTTAAGAAGACCTTCTTATCTCTCCTTGCTATGCTCTGGAGGTCTGCATTCAGTTGGGTTTATCTTACCTTTTTCTCCTTTCCTTTAGCTTCTCTTCTTTCCTCCACTGTTTGAAAAGCTTTTTCAGACAACCATTTTGCCTCCTTGCATTTCTTTTCCTTTGGGATGCTTTTGGTTACTGGCTCCTGTACAATGTTATGAACCTCCATCCATAGTTCTTCAGGCACTCTCTAAAAAGTTGTTAACAGTGTCCCTGGGAACTATGGATGAGAAAAGTGCTTAAGTACAGCAGTTAAAATTCTGATTCTTTGTTCTCTTTCTAATAAAAATATTTGGAAGAAAACTCCTTTGAGATCTTTTCAGAAATACTTTTTAAAATTTAGTTGGCCCATGGATTCAGTAAGAGATGCTAAGCTGAGCCAAAAATCTCTGACAAACAATAAAATTTATAACATATCAAGAATAATGTTGGTTATTCATTGGAGAAAACCAACTAAATGATAATAGATTTTTTATCCAAAACAATGGATCCCCAAAATAAGTGGCATAATGCTTAAAAGTCTGAGAGATAATAAATGTCAATCTTGCATTCTATATCCTTCAAGAATTCAGAGAAAACAAACACATTCTCATGCAAATTAAAATGATGAACATTTGTCACTAGGAGAACATTCCTTAAAGAATGCCAAAAGAAATGCTCCAATCAGCAAAGACAATATAGCAAAGGAAGACTGGGACTAAAACAGAAAAAGGAAGAACAATAAAAGGACAAAATTAAGGAAAATATGAAAGACTATCTTCTGTTCTAAGATTTTAAAATCATATCTGATGATTGGAACAAAAATTATAATACCATCTGATGCACTGAAGAGAACTGCACTTCAGTAAGATTTCTACAACTCACTTGAAGTGGTAAAATAAGGATATCACTAGACCATGGTAAGTTGTGTATATGTATGTATTATAATACCTATAGTAGCTATTGTGAAACCTATATAGAATGATGCAACAATAAATATGGTAAATAAATCAAGAAAGATTCCTAAAAATCTTCAAAGTATTAAAAAATCATCCTTCTGTAGAGAAAAGTGAGGAAGGAAATAAAGAGAGAAACAGAAACAGAAAAAAAAAATGAGGGCAGACAAATACCATAATATTTAAAAATATTATAAACAAAAATTAATGATATTTTGCATGTTTGTGTGTTAGTTCTAGAAGGTCTTGTCAGTCTACATAGAACCACAAAATTTTAGGTTTTTTGGTAATAGTGGTTGGGGCATAGACTTGGATTATGTAATGTTGAAAGTTTTGCCTAGGAAACAAACTGAGATCAGTCTGTCATTTTTGAAAATGGCTCGCAAGTACTGCATTTCAGACTCTCTTGTTGACTATGAGGGCTAATTTGTTTTTCTAAGGGATTCTTGCCCACAATAGTAGATATAATGTTCATCCGAACTAAATTCACCCATTCCAGTCCATTTTAGTTCATTGATTCCTAAAATGTTGATGTTCACTTTTGTTATCTCCAGGTTGACCAGGTCAAGTTTACCTTGATTCATGGACCTAACATTCAAAGTTCCTATGCAATATTGCTCTTCACATAATCAGACATTACTTTCAGCATCTAATCATATCCACAATTGAGTGTCTTTTCCGCTTTACCCCAGCTGTCTTTATGGAGGTATTTGTCCCCTCTTCCCCAATAGCATATTGGATATCTACTGACCTGTCGGGCTCTACTTCCAATGCCTTTTCTCTGTTCCTTTTCATACTGTTCACGGGGTTCTTGAGGCAAGAATACTGGAGTGGTTTGACATTTTCTTCTTCAGTGGACCACATTTTGTCAGAAAGACTACTATAGATCTCTTCAAGAAAATTAGAGGTACCAAGGGAACTTTTCATACAAAGATGGCCACAATAAAGGACAGAAATAGTACGGGCCTAACAGAAGCAGAAGATATTAAGAAGAGTTGGCAAGAATACACAGACAAACTATACAAAAAAGATCTTCAGGACCCAGATAACCACAATAGTGTCATCGCTCACCAAGAGCCAGACATCCTGGAATGCAAAGTCGAGTGGGCCTTGGGAAGCATCACTATGAACAAAGCTAGTGGAGGTGATGCAATTCCAGTTGAGCTGTTTCAAATACTAAAAGATGATGCTATGAAGGTGCTGCACTCAATATGCCAGCAAATTTGGAAAACTCAGCAGTAACCACAGGATTGGAAAAGCTCAGTTTTCATTCCATTCCCAAAGAAAGGCAATGCCAAAGAATGTTCAAATTACCAAACGATTACCCTTATTTCACACACTAGCAAAATAACGCTTAAAATTCTCCAAGCCAGGCTTCAAAAGTATGTGAACTGAGAACTTCCAGACATCTAATCTGGATTAGAAAAGGCAGAGGAACCAGAGATCAAATTGTCAACATCTGTTGGATCATAGAAAAAGAATTCTAGAAAAACACCTATATCTGCATCATTGACTATGTTAAAGCCTTTAACTGTGTGGATCACAGCAAACTGTGGGAAATTCTTAGATAAATTGGAATACCACACCACCTTACCTGAATCCTGAAATTTTGGATGCAGATCAAGAAGCAACAGTTAGAACCGGACATGGAACCACAAACTAATTCCCAATTGGGAAAAGGATACATTAAGGCTGTATACTGTCACCTTCTTATTTAACTTATATGCATCATGTTAAATGCTGGGCTGGATGAAGCAGAAGCTAGGATCAAGATTCCTGGGAGAAAATCAGTAACCTTAGATATGGAGATGACATCACCCTCACGACAGAAAGCGAAGAGTAACTAAAAAACTTCTACATGAAAGTGAAAGAGAAGAGTGAAAAATCTTTTTCCTCTTGAAGTGCTATTCCAGAAATAAAGATCATGGCATCCGGTCCCTTTGCTTCACAGCAAATAGATGGGGAAACAATGGAAACAGTAACAAACTTTATTTTCTTGGGTTCCAAAATGACTGCAAATGGTGACTGCAGCCATGAAATTAAAAGATGCTCGCTCCTTGGAAGGAAAGCCATGACAAACCTAGATGGCATATTAAAAAGCAGAGACATTACTTTGCCAGAAAAGTTTCCAACTAGTAAAGGCTATGATTTTTCCAGTAGTCATGTATGGATGTGAGAGTTGGACCATATGAAAAGCTGAGTGCTGAAGACTTGATGCTTTTGAACTGAGGTATTGGAGAAGATGCTTGAGAGTCCCTTGGATAGCAAGGAGATAAAACCAGTCAATCCTAAAGGAAATCAGTCCAGAATATTCATCGGAAGGACTTATGCTGAAGCTGAAGTTTCAATACTTTGGTCACCTGATGCGAAGAGCTGACTTATTAGAAAAGACATTGATTCTAGGAAAGATTGAAGGCAGGAGAAGAAGGGGTTGACAGATGACGAGATAGTTGGATGGCATCACCAATTCAATAGACATGAGTTTGAGCAAGCTTCTGGAGATGAAGACAGAGAAGCCTGGCGTGCTGCTGTCCATGGGGTTGCTAAGAGTTGGACATGACAGAGTGACTGAACAACAACAACAATAGTAGTGATCACAGGACTGGAACCAAGAAATCCCAGAGGTACCAGCTGGATTTAGAAAAGGCAGAGGAACTTGCTATTAGATTGCCAACATCCATTGCATCATAGAGAAAGCAAGGGAATTCCAGACGAAAACATCTACTTCTGCTTCATTGACTAGTACAAAGCTTCTGACTGTATGGATCACAACAAACTATAAAAAATTCTTATAGTGATGGGAATAATAGACCATCTTACCTGTCTCCTGAGAAATCTATACAGTTCAAAAAGCAACAGTTAGAACCAGACATGAAACTATGGACTGATTCAAAATTGGGGAAGTAGTATGTGAGGACCATATATTGTCACCCTGCTTAATTAACTGATATACAGAGTACATCATGGGAAATGCTAGTTTGTATGACTCACAAGCCAGAATCAAGATTGCTGGAAGAAATACCAACAATCTCAAATATGCAGATGATACCTCTCTAAGGCGAAAAGTGAAGAGGAACTGAGAGCCTCTTGTGAAGGTGAAAGAAGAGAGTGGAAAAGCTTGCTTAAAACTCAGCATTCAAAAAACTAAGGTCATGGCATCTGGTCCCAATACTTCATGACAAATAGAATGGGAAAACCTGTAAACAGTGACAAATTTTATTTTCTTGGGCTCCAAAATCACTTCAGATGGTGACTGCAGCTATGAAATTAAAAGATGCTTTCTCCTTGGAAGGAAAGTTATGACAACCAAGACTGGACTTTTAAAAGCATAGATATCACTTTGCTGACAAAAAACATGTTTCACCAAAACTGCGGTTTTTGTAGTAGTCATGGGAGATTTGGACCATAAAGAAGGCCGAGTGCCAAAGAATTGATGCTTTCAAATTGTGGTGCTTGACAAGACTCTTGAGATTCCTTGGAGGGTAATTAGATCAAACCAGTCAATCATAAAGAAAATCAACCCTGAATATTCTTCGGAAGGACTCCTGCTGAAAGCTGAAGCCCCAGTACTTTGGCCATCTCACGTGGAAAATCTGACTCACTGGACAAGTACCTTGATGCTGGAAAGACTGAGGGAAGTAGGATAAAGGGGTGACAGAGGATGAGATGGTTGGAGGGCATCATCAACTCAATGGATATGAATTTGAGCAAACTCTAGGTGATAGAGAAGAACACGGAAGGCTGGTGTGCTGCTGTCCATGGGGTTGCAAAGAGTCAATCACAATTTAGCAACTGAACAACAACCATGGTTTAAATGTCATTCAAAATACAGAGTTTAGAGTGGAAAAAAGACTCAGATGCATGCTGTTTAAGGAAATGAAGTTCAAATAAAATTACTTAAATATTCTGAAAGGCATGCAAATTAAGAATTTTAAAAAATAGCTCTTTATTTGCAGATGAAATGATTGACCTTTAAAAGTAAAATAAATTTGCAAAATAAAGCCTTTGAAAATATGTTATAAAATGTTGCAAGATACAGAATTATTACAGTTAAATCAGTTGCATTTCTATATATAAACAATTGAACATGTAGGAATCAAAATTAGATACAATTTCATTTATAATAACCAGCAAAAATTAAAACTAAGAAAATTTTAATTTAAGAAATTAAAATCTAAGAAAATTAAATAAATGAAGAGACTTATCAAGTTCATTGATTAGAAGACTCAATGTAGCAAATGTCCATCTCCATTTGTTACTTATTGGATGATAAAATTTTAATGGAGGACTTCCCTGATGGCTCAGATGGTAAAGTGTCTGTCTATAATGCGGGAGATTTGGGTTCAATCCCTGGGAAAACTCCTAGAATTTTATTTGACAGAATGTGATCTTTTTATTTATCTTTATTATTTTGTCCTAAATGTAACACTCTTGATTTTGGCACATGCAATTTCTAAATGAGATCAGATTTCATTTAATAATAAGAAATATATTGTGTCCTTGTGTCTCAGTTGTTCACTAACACCAACATGAGATCCAGGTCAAATATAAAGTCTGTCTCATAGACAAGGGATATAGAATATAAATTTTCTGTACTTATATACAGAAAGAATAGGCAGACAACTTCCTCTATCCATCATAGTCTTCTTGAAAACTTCTACTTTAATACTTTGGAATGTAAATAATCCTCTCTAGGGAAAATATAAAGCCATTGCCTCAAGCTTTACAATCGAAAGAAAATGTGAAGTGTGAAAAGGTACCTCTGTAGTTACGTAAATCTCTGTAGAGTTTTTCATATGTATACAGCTTGAAATTAACTTCTGTGGCTTGCTGTGTAACATAGGTTCTGAGGTTAAGTACATTTTTTTTTTTTCAGAAAGCCCTAACTATGTAGAAATATAAAAATATTTTCTCTACATTTCACATTGTTTCACAACAATAGATAACAAATATGCCTTCCAAATAATAACCCAGGCTCATATTGCTTCATAATTCACATCTTACAATATTCAAAGAATAATCCATTTATATGATATGCAAGTTTACCTAAAAATTGAAACAATTTTTTAAAACCCATCTTGTCTTATAACGTTCATGTAACTACTGAAAAAATTAGATTAATACAAAACAAAGAGAGCAAGACTGAGAGAGAAAATTAAAGGTCCATTTCAATTATCAAATTAGTTACAAAGTTTCTCAATAAAATATTAGCTAACCTATTTCATCATTATTTTAAAATAATAATCTATAATTGTAAAGTAGTATTACCACCTGAATTTAAAGCATTCAGTAGTAATAAATCAGTGTGATCAACCACATATACAGATTAAAGGAACAGAAACATATGATCATCTCAATGAATGCCATTATTTTATACCTTTCAGTTGCTATTAAAAATCCCTTAGGAAATGAAACTTAGAAGGGACCTTAAGTTGCTAAAAAAAAGTATTTATATGAGAAACTTCAACTGTAATTTCTCTATGATCAGCAAAACAGAGACCAACAAACTTTCTTAAAGAGCCAGATGGTTAAAGATTTTACTCTTTGGGGTTCAAGTATAAGACTTTATGTATCCAGTTCCTATTAGCCATAAAATGGAAAAAAAATATTCTTAGTAACATATCCTGAAAGGAAAAAGTAAATAAAAACAACAGGCCATGTATGTGACATGGTCATAGCTTGCCAATCTCCTCCCCCTCTCTCTGCCCCCCCACCAAAAAAAAGAAATAAAATTTAAGGAAACAGCATATGAGTTAATGATTTTTCTGCTCTGACACAGACATTATACATAAAATCTTATTTTCTGTATTTCTTTTTTCTTGATCCCATACAGACTTGTACATTGGTGATTTGATAGTACTTTAAATAACTATCATATTCTAATTTGTAGCCATAATATTTCACTATAATTCCTTAATGAGAATTATAGAAAACTTTGCTTAATTAAAATAAGACTGAAAAAAATCATATTTCTATAGGTCAGTAATAAATCATCTATAATTGAGAATTAGTTCTATAGAAGATGAACCTCAGTTTATTATGCTGACTTTTACCTGAAATTCCAGAAACAGAATCTTCTGGTTTTGTCACACCTAATATTTAGTGTTTCTCAATTTTTCTATACAGTGATTGTGATCTTTGGTGACTTTGAATACAGTAAAGCACTACCTAAAGATTCAGTAAAAATCCCTGGGCAAATATATAATACAGTTGTATTGTCAAAAAATAAAACCTCAAAAGAACCACTCAAAATAAAGTGTCTGATTTTCCTTTGCACTGAGGGAAGCAAATAGCCTCAATTGAGCTCATTTGATGAAAGAGTCCCTAAGGTATTTCATTTATATTTTTTAATCTATTCCGGCCAAATACCCAGTGATTTTTTTATTTGTTTGTTTCTATGGCTTACATCTTCAAGGCTGCATTAGAATATTGGAATATAATTACTTTCTGGAGAGTCAACAGCTGTCCTTTATTAGGGAAATTTGACAATTAAAAAGAATATGTCCCTATAATCTGGTAGAAAATAGATTCTGATGCAAGGGAACTGAATTATCCTTCTGATTGATGGAAATAGAGAGTGCTGGCTTTGCATTCTTATCTAGAATGACAATTTGCTGATCTTTTGTACCATTCTACTGGCAGTCTTTTTCCTAATTCTTTCAAGTGGCAGATCGGACAAAAGCAAAACAATTATAGGGATATCATTTCTATCACACAAGGGTTTCCCCGCTCCCCCCCCCCCCGGGTGTTTATTAAATTAGCTTATCTAAATATGCAATCAGTTTCAATTTCTATTTAAAGATGCATTCATTTAGACCTGTCTTATACCTGTATAAGTATATATGAGTCTGCCAGAGTTGGTTGTTTTGCTCTTATAGGACAGTTTCATTTAAAATGACAATAGCCACATTTTAGCTGACTGGACAAAATTTTATTCTTAGTATATAGACCAGGCATTTGACTTATGATATTGGTTTCAAAAGGCTTGCAGCAAAATGGCTTTGACAAGATGTCACACTGTGAAATGTGGGTGACAAGATGGATCTCAGTGAATAGTGCAAAGAAAAGTGACATAAATTAATTTCAAAATAACAACTTGATTCTGCTGATAGAGGGAAAAGAACATTGATTTTAACAGGACCGTCAAGGATAGTCCTGAGGCTTTACAGATACAGAAATAACTAGTGGAGGAGAATTTTAGATTGCAGTTTTCATAGAATAATGAGGAGGAAAGCTTCAGAAAAATACAGGCAGAAATGTTCATTCAGATTAAGATCAGAGTTTAAATTCTCTTGTGAACCTCTCAATCTCCCGAGATGTTAATCAAAAACAAGTTGGAACTCCCTGAGACTGTCAGCATGGCTTCCTTCCAAGGTGGTTCAGGAGTGTTCAACTTTGTAACTATTCATTGTCTTAAGCATATGAAGTGTGTGCCATTTTGTACATATGCTACATTTCACAATTTTTAAATCTGTTTATTTTTAGCTTGCCCTCGGGTACCTGCCCAAAGGTAAAACATCCTTCAAGATTTTTCGGCTTCTTATCTAATTACAGAATTGTAAAACTATGGAAACTGATTTCACGTTTGACCGGTTCTGTTTATCTGTCCAAAAGAAGCAGAAAGCAAACCAGAGGAATATTAATTGACTGCTTTCCATGTACAATCAATCTTAATTGTCCTATTGAGGGACTGAATTTTATTGACTAAGATATCCTATTGCCTTGAGATTATTTCACAAGATAGGGAATATTGAGCAAAGATTTTTTTGAAATGTCCTGCTCAAAAGAGTTTCTGATTGCAGAATTATTTTCTGGAAACCTCTCAACAAGTGCTGTCTGAAATCTACATTTTCCAAAGGCAGTGCATTTCATAGCATAAAAGATCATTTAAAAATACACCTACTAAGTGCAAGTTACCAAGCCATGTGCTCTAGATGAGATCCCCTAAATAAAAAGGGGTCCCCTAAATTACTATTCCAGGTTAGCAAGGAAGTTAAGTTCATGCACATTAAAATTAAGCAGCCAGTGGTTCACAAATTTGATTTGAGAATTACATTATCATCATGGACAGATGATTTGCCTTCTCATACCCTAAGAAGGGTCAAACAGCTTTCTAAGTGTTAACCAAGAGGACCTTAATATTCTCCTCAACTTGATTAAACTTTAGACTGCTTATTTTTTCTAAGTCTAGGCCCCTAGCCTTCCTTTCCTTAGAGTATTTATTTTAGAAAATTTATCGTTATAAATTCTTTCTCTGCCACTTGTCATCTCCATTTATCAGTTGAAAGAAAGAATGTTCATATCTTGGCTATTGTGAATAATGCTCAATAAGCATGGGAGTGCAAATATCTCTTTGAAACTCTGTTTTCATTTTCTTTGGATATATATCCAGAATTAGGATTGCTTGATCTTGTGGTAGTTTTATTTTTCACTTTTTCAGGAGACTCCAAACTATTTTCCATACTGCCTATACTGATTTATGTCCCCACTGACAGTGCACAAGTGTTCCCATTTCTCCATATCCTCACCAAGACTTGTTATCTCTTTTCTTATTGATAATAACCATTCTAAAAATTGTGAGCTTTACCTTACTGTAGTTTTGATTTGTGTTTCCTCTGTTATTAGTGATGTTGAGTATTTTTCATATACCTGTTGACCACTTGTGTATATTCTTTGAAAAAATGTCTATTTAATTCCTTTTCCCATTTTCATATCAGATTTTTTTCTATTATTGAATTGTAAGAGTTTTATAAATTCTCCAATTACATTTAATATATTTAAATGTAAGAAAATGTACATTTAATGTAACTAAATTTAATGTAATTAAATGTACATTTTCTTACATTTTCTCCCACTCCATATGTTGCTTTTTCATTCTGCTGATTGTTTCTTTTGCTAAGCAGAGGCTTTGGAGTTTGATGTAATCTTACTTGTTGATTTTTTCTTTAGAGCCTTATGCTTTTAGTGTCATATCCAAAGAAAAATCACTGCCAAGATCAATGTCCGCAGTTTCTTTCCTACTTTTCTTCTAGGGTTTTTATGGTAGCAGGTCTTATGCTTAAGTCTTTGATCCATTTTGAGTTAGTTTTTTGAAGGGGTGTAAAATAGGGGTCTAACTTCATTCTTATACATCTGCTTATCCTATTTCCCCAACATCATTTGCTAAAAAGACTATCCTTTCTCCACTGATTTTTTTGGCTCCCTTGACAAATATTATTTGGTGAATTGAGTTCAGATTCCATTTTATTATCTCTCCCCTACTGTAGTAGCCTTGAATAAAGCTTTACTTACCTAGTTAACTCTGTCAGGCATAATCTTTGTTTTGAAAATATTTTAGCTGTAAAATTTAACTTAATTCTCATAATGACCCAATCATATAGATTACATATGACTATCATTCTTAATATGTTTCCTTTTTAAAAGTTCATGTATATGCATATTAAATGAACTTAGATTCTAATCTAGGCATTCAAACTCTAGAATTTATGCCTTTAACAACCACATGATACTGTCTTTCTACCTTCATTTTCTTCATCTAAAATCAGATATAGTGATATTTACATGACTAAATTTTTTAAGAATCCAACACTGTAAAGTACTGTTCAAATGAAATAAACACAGTAGATATCATTAATATTTTTGAATTAATTGTAATTTATATTATTAGTATATTTTAACAATAGACCACATCCAGCTTACATACAGTATTTCCAAAATCTTTCTTTCCTATAATTATCAAAGAATTATCCTAAGATAATTATTTCTGAACTAAGTCAAGGTCAGGAGTTAGGTGATTTGACATGTCAATATATTTTAAAGGGTACTAAAAAAATCCTAAGTATTAAGCTTCATCTTCAGCATGGACACATTCTCCACCTCTATCACACTCCTTTTGTAAAAGTGAGCATTATAAAAGTAGCTAATGAGCTTCAAGTCTGAGAATGATTTCCTATTGTCTCATGTACTCCTCAAGAAAGAAAACTCTTTTAGAGATCCAAACATACATAGTCTGCAAGCAATAACAACACAGATACATCTAAGAAGAAATTATTTACTATGTCAACCAAACCCTTCCTATAAACAAAGCATATACTAGATGAATTGTCAAGTCATGCCCATAAATAACACTCAGTTTCTATGAGAGCATGATACACATTCTCTGTCTTCAAACTGCTCTACATCTTCGTCTTTGAGTGGCCCATTATCAGAGCATGAGCATATGTTTGTGTGCATGCATGTGTGTGTGTGTGTGTGTGTGTGTGTGTGTGTGTGTGTGTGTGTGTGTGTTGGAGGACAAGAGAAGGCAGACTGGAATAAATGGAAGAAATACCTAAGGGAAAGAAAAAGTTAGGATAATTCTTTCTAGGTAGTAACCATGCACTACAGGAAATCAAGTGAGTTATTATTAAAATCTACAAGATAAGCAATTCTGGTAACAAGCAGCTGTGTATATGTTTAATGCTTTCCATTGCTATACAAGGCAGTTTAGACTCTGCTTGGAGCAGTTTGGGAGCATGATGCCCCAGATTCACTGCTTTTGTTCCAAATCAGTAGTTCTCCTAGCCTTCCTGTGCTGGGGACACTAAGCTGACAAGAAACTTTGTGTATATTCACAAAACATATAGACACTATATATATATACATACATATATATATATATATATATATATATATATATAATCTCTATTTGATAAAGGCCAAGTATATTATCCATGGTAGTGAGGGAGTGGTTCACCTTCATGAAATAAAGGTGAAGTGGGATGCTTTTACAGAAGAGCACCCTGTGAGAATGAGGTGCTGAACTAAATTGTATTCTGCTTTTGTGAAAACTCAAATCCTTAAAGTTTTTGCTCAAGAAGTGAGACCTCAATCTAACAATTCCTCCCCCTGTGGAGTTTTGAAACAGAGTGCTCGTTTTTGTACCAGTTTCAGAGGGTTTATTTTTCTAACTCAGAATTTGATTTTGACAGTTCTGAATTGTACCTGAGCCCTAGAAAACAGAAATATTGAGAACCCAACACCCACAACAAAATTTGTATTCAAGAAATGAATTAGTGCAAGGAAACCCTTTTCCCCATATGACTCACTGTGACATATAACTACCTGTGACAAGGCTACACACAGATCGTTCAGATTTCTATTCTTCGTTTCACGAAGATCAGCAACACTGTTTGAAGATCAATTGAAACAAAGCCTTGTTAAGGGATTGACCAAGTTAGGCTTCTGCTCTCTCTACCCTTTTGAATTTTGACCCCTTATCAGCCTGAGCTAGCATATAAACCTTCTTTAAGGGACCCTCCTAGGAATCAGCTAACTTCAAGGAAAGACATTCCTTGATTAACTGTTCCATCATGCCACCCTGTCATCCTACTACCTCATGCCACATTCTGTTGTCTTATAAAAGTATTTGTCTACTTAACCTTCAGGATTCTTGCAAATCTCTCTATTACAATAGTCTCCTCCTCCTGTTACAGGTATTCTCCACTCCTTTTGCAGTAATCCTTTCCAATTAAGCCTCTCCTTACTTAAGACTAGAATTGATTTTACTTGAAACTTGGTGTATGTAATCATTTCATTAAAATTTAGAATCATAGAATATTGGACCTTGAAGGAGCTGCAGAGCTAATGTAGACAGGTTTTTTCATCTTTTAATATGCATAAGAATCTTAGGGGCATATGAGAATTGGATTCTTATTTTCATATAAAGAATGACATTGGAACTACTATGTACATATTAGATAATACCAAAGGTTCAGATCAGTTGTTCCTTGAGTACAAATTGGGATACAACAATTCTCAAATTCTCTCCTTTTGCTGATGAAAAATGGAGATTATGTAACTTAACCAAAGAATATATAGCTAATCAATAAACCAAGCTTTGGACTATGACACTTTGATTTTCAAATTGGTATGTGTTCCATTGCACAAACAGTCTTTGTAATGTTAAAAAAAAAAATCATAACCCCATCATTTTCTAATGGAAGCATAATAATAGGTTGGTATAACAGGCATTTTCTTGGACTATATGAAACAATGGAGAACTCTGGATGTGTTGGTACAGTCACTGGCATTAATTATTATGGGCTAATTAGTAGCATCCAAGCACTGAATACTATAGTGGTTTATTTGCAAACTTATTATTGACTATATTGCTAAACTTTGATATACATTCTTGCAACACATTATCAGTCATGTTTCTCGACTGAGGAAAATATATAGCATTGCATTAATGACTATTGTTCTTTTCAATTATTTTTTAAACAATCTATTATTTGAAATAATACAGAAAGTAAAAAAAAAAAAAAAAACTTAAAAAAATCCACTTTCAATATTAAAATGAGATTGTGCCCTTTATTGAAGAACAAAAGTAATAAACCCCTAGGGTTTAATTAGATGTACATCTCAATAGTCAAAGACAGACAGCATTCCAGTAGCATAAAATAATGAAGAAAATTGCTATTTTAACACACTGGGTTTTTGTTTCTTAATTTCTGGGTGTGAATGATGATTTTGTTTCTCTATTTCCCATTTATCTTTGCTGCTTTTTAAATATCAGAATGTAACATACAGGTAGTCTTAGCTTTTCAAAATAGTCATTTGAAAAGGAATTGTTTTGCAAATTGGTATTTTAGGCAATCATTCATCTTGCAATTAATGTAGCTGTTCACAAAGTTGAGGACAAAGAAGTGTCATAAGAACAGTGAGTCTACAAGTGGTTAACATTTCAAGGAATCAGTCTCTTAGCTGGGATCCCAATCTTCATAGTTCCTATTGTAATGCTTCTAAACAAATTAAACAGGCAAAATCTCAAACACTAGAAATATATTTTATAGTATCACTTTGCAGCATGTGTAAATAACGAGTGACCTCTGAGAGCTGACTGCTTAACAAGATTCAATTCTTTACTACAAGTCACTTTCAGTTTAGTTCAGTTCAGTTCAGTCACTCAGTCGTGTCTGACTCTTTGCCACCCCATGAATCGCAGCACACCAGGCCTTCCTGTCCATCACCAGCTCCTGGAGTTCACTCAGACTCACGTCCATGGAGTCAGTGATGCCATCCAGCCATCTCATCCTCTGTTGTCCCCTTCTCCTCCTGCCCCCAATCCCTCCCAGCATCAGAGTCTTTTCCAATGAGTCAACTCTTCACATGAGGTGGCCAAAGTACTGGAGTTTCAGCTTTAGCATCATTCCTTCCAAAGAGATCCCAGGGCTGATCTCCTTTAGGATGGACTGGTTCGATCACCTTGCAGTCTAAGGGACTCTCAAGAGTCTTCTCCAACACCACAGTTCAAAAGCATTAATTCTTCAGTGCTCAACTTTCTTCACAGTCCAACTCTCACATCCATGTAGGTCCACTGGAAAAACCATAGCCTTGACTAGATGGACCTTAGTTGGCAAAGTAATGTCTCTGCTTTTCAATATTCTTTCTAAGTGGTCATAACTTTCCTTCCAAGGAGTAAGTGTCTTTTAATTTAATGGCTGCAATTACCATCTGCAGTGATTTTGGAGCCCCCCAAAATAAAGTCTGACACTGTTTTCACTGTTTCCCCATCTATTTCCCATTAACCAAGTGTGTGTAGAATATTTTATCAAAGCATGCATGGGTGAAACTGACACCATCTGTATCACATCCTTATGAATTGTAATTTAATTATGCTGCATTTGTTTTGTTTACATGGGTGTACATTTTTTATATTACTGTGCAATTGTAAATTTTCCTTTTATCTTATTCATTTTTTGTATTTTAATTTTTTGTATTTTTATTTTTACTTTATTTTACTTTAAAATAATGTATCAGTTTTGCCATACATTGACATAAAGACTGTCTCATTGTTCAATTTACTCTTGGGTTCTTGTAGACAAATCTGTATATCTATACCCAGATAGTTAACAAAATGTCAGATTTAAATTAATTGTTTGTTGTCTGAGTCTGTGAGTATCTTAAAAAAATATATATGTCTTTTTTGGCAAGGTCGTCAGAATAAAACCAAAAAAAGAAATTTGGATAGTAACAAAAAGAAACAAAACTTTCAAGCCTTTATCTGCCATTCAGATACACATAGTTATAGGCTAAAAGAAAAGAAAAGAAGCAAGTAGAGAAAAAGAGAAACAAATCCAGATGAAACATAAACAGATGCACACACACATACAAGCTAATTTCTAAACAGTACATTAATGCATGAAATGAAAGAATGCATGCATTTTAAGATTGCTGCATATAATAAAAGTCATTCAAGAGACAGACTTAATAGGGAGCTTAATGTGGGATTGTAACGCACACATTACAGTATGAATAGTGATCCATTTTTTAGATTATGTTCCGTATATGTAATTGTAGGTTATTATTTTCATACTAATAACATTTCTCCATAAATAAAATTTTGTAGGACAATTCAAATGCTCCCTGAAGGGACACTACAATCAACCAGTTCATTTATACGAGATTTTCACATTTTTCATGATATCTGGTCTTCTCACTTTCCCCAGTGTGTAAGGAAATCTTAAAGAAAACCCAAAGGTTGTGGAATTTTTTTTTTTTTTTAATCAAAGTTTATTTACATTTCTTCCAAATACTGCTTATGAGACCTCAGGAACATCCTTTTCTCTTTTGGAGCTACAGTTACTTCTCTATAAAATAATAAATCATCCTTTTATAGCAGATTGAACACATTTGAGGAGTGTTCAGTAAATGTGTATTGAGCTGTTACATTATGGAAGTAACTATTCCCCCTATTCAATGCTATCACAGGCACCGATTGCCTTTAAGCATTTCCAAAATTGTGACAACTTTCTCCATAAAAATATCTCAGTACCTTTTAAAATCCACAATTAAAAGTTGTAAGTTAATTTTTTATACCTAAAAGATATTTCCTCTATTTAGTTTTATTTTGGCATCTCTAATCCACCACTTTCCTTCCACTTACAGTTCTTAAATTATCAATTCAGAGAAGTAACAGGATTGAAATTCCAGCAGATGGTTCAGCCCTAGAGTTTCTTCTGATCTGAGATTTTTAGGTTCCTTGGCAGAATAAAAGGTTTGCTCTGAATTTAGACAGAATTTAAATAAAGGAAGAGTGATGTAATTGGAATGATTCTAAGAAGCAGTTATACAATACAAAAGCATTAAGAATACTTGATAATTGTCAGAATTTGCAAGTTATAAACTAATCAGAATGTCAAATATAAGAAACTCTACAAATTTCCTGCCCTATTAAAAAGGCAGATGATTTTCTGAATTATCACATAATACTCTCTGACCAATATCTAGAGAGGAGGATAAGGAATACAGTTAATTGGCCTTTGCACCTACATCTGCGTGATACACCCAAAGTGGATTTATAAATAGTGGGGTTATATTTAAGAATCAAAAGTTTTAAAAATTCTTAACACATAAAAATAGATGAATAGATATAGGAGAGAACAAGATGGTGGAGGAGTAGGTGGACATGCAGTACATCTGTCTCTACGGATATATCAGGAATACACTTTTGGACACAGAAGTGCATGTAGAACATCAGCTGAGAGCAGACAGGAGTAACTGACCAGAAGAAAATAATATATAGAATAATGTAAAACTTGGTGGGACAAAAGAATTAGGGGGAAGTGTTCGTAAAACAGGACCTGCCCTCAGCAGGGATCTGATCCCCACAACAGGACAACTGTCTGAGTCAGAGCAGAAACATTTAAAGCTGAGAATGAAATAGCTGATCTGTGGCAGCCTAAATGGATGAGAATCAGACCTTGCCACAGCCATACGTACCCTGGACAGGGATGCAGGTCCCCTGGAAGGTGCAACATCTAGGAGCTGGAGTTAAGGGATTGTGGAGTAATCCTAGGCAAGGGCTGCTGTTGACTGCAGAGAGCCAGATCAAAGGGAGGTGAGGGAGGAGGCTGTGGTAGGAAATGCCAGTGGAAGAAAGCCGGGCAGCCATAGAAGCAAGGTGATACTTCTGAGTCGTGCGTGGAGGGGGGAGCCATCACCCCTTTCTCTCCCAACATGCCAGCATCGGCAACTGAATAACAGAGAGGCTAGCCCATCAAATGAGCCTGACTCACTGAACTACAGAGCATGACCCCACTCACTCTGCTCCTTTAAGTGACTGATACTCTGAACTATAGTGTAGAACCCCTCCCAGGTTGCCCATTTTAATGCCTGGAGCCAATCAACAGAGTAGGACCCCAGCCAGGGGGGCCTCTCTATGTGCCTCACACACCAAACAACAGAGAAGTACCCCAGGCAAGGGAGCCCTCTAAGTGCCTGAACAGGCAAAGCTATGGAGAAAAACTTCCAAAGAGGTCTTCTGATCACCAGCTACAAGAGGCTCGTAAAAAGACTGATAGTGGCATAACTCTTGCGGCAGAAGCAGTCTGTGTCCCTGCACACTTGGTGCTGCCAGTGTCGCCATAAGCCAAGCAGCTACACTACCTTCATGCTCAACTCTCACTGGGGCAGAGCTGCCACAGGCAAAAAAAAAGTCTTGTGTCTATGCTCCTTGACTCTTATGTCTATGTCTGATTCCTTGCAGCCCGGTAGACTGTGGCCTGCCAGGCTCCTCTTTTAGGGTGGGGGGGTTCTCCAAGCAAGAGTACTGGAACATAGCCAATACTGGTTGCCATACCCTTCTGGAGTACTATATTCCTTGCTTCCCTAGCCGCCAACACCCCTGAGTACCTGGTGCTGCCAGAACCCCTGTAACACAAGCAGCTGCACCATCTTCACATCTGTCCCTGACAGACGCAAACCCAAGTCCTCCAGAGCAGCCTCAGGAGCAAACCCCAGTGGACGACCCACAGGCAGAGGTGGGAATAAAACAATTGAAACCCAGGGGCAGTGTGGCTAAGGAAGAAGACGCAAAACCTTCCCACCAGGTGTAAAAGCTGAAGATTAAATCCACATGATTGACTAGGCAGACTCTTTGTCTATGGAATATATAAAAGGTCATTGAGAGCTCCCACAAAGGAAAATGCACTAGTTCTGATAGTTGCGGACATTGGAGGCAAAAACACACAGGAGTAAGGCCAGATTAGAATCTGAGCTAGCCCCACAGCAAGTCCAGAGATCAGCACAGTATTGGAGGGCATCCTAAGGAGGAGAGGTGGATTGTGACTCCCAGTGAGGGAAAAGACTCTGACAGCAGTGACTTAACAAAAACATTTATTATTCGTATGATTTGACTTCTTCTGTAGATTCTTTTGGAGTTTTTTCTTTTTCTCTTCCTTTTTCCCCCAACTCTGTTGTAGTTGTTGATTTTATTGGACTATGAAATCTAATTAAGCTTTTGAAATTTTTTTCTCAGTCACATTTTTTATTGTTGTTAAAAGACTCTTGAGCGTCCCTTGGACTGCAAGGAGATTCAACCAGTCCATTCTAAAGGGAATCAGTCCTGGGGGTTCTTTGGAAGGACTGATGCTAAAGCTGAAACTCCAATACTTTGGCCACCTCATGCGAAGAGCTGACTCGTTTTAAAAGACTCTGATGCTGGGAGAGATCAGGGGCAGGAGGAGAAGGGGATGGCAGAGGATGAGATGGCTGGATGGCATCACTGACTCGATGGATGTGAGTTTCAGTGAACTCCGGGAGTTGGTGATGGACAGGGAGGCTTGGCTGCGCTGCGATTCATGGGGTGGCAAAGAGTCAGACACGCCTGAGTGAACTGAACTGAACTGAACTGAAAAGACTTTTCCTCTTCATTGGGCTTTTGCAGTTCTGTGGCGTTTTCCTGTTTTTTCTTTTATTTTAATTTTTAAACCTATTATTATTTTTTCTACATTTATTCCTTTATTTGCTTTCCCCACTGTTCTTTTCACCTTGCAGTTAATCTTTAGTGTATATATATCTTCTTTATCTACCTCTATTAAACTTTGCATATCTGTTCTTTATTTCTTTCCTTTCCTCTCTACATATTTCTCAGTTTTATTTTTATTGCTTTATTCCCAGATTGGCACCTTGTTTAGTTTTTTTTTTTTCCCAGTTTGTGCTTTAGTTAGTTTTTTTTCTGGTAGATATAATTTTTGGTTTCCTTTCTTTACCTGATCAATCTATTGTACTTTACTTTCGTTGGACTGTTGATTTTGCTTATGGGTATGTATGTGTATGTGTAAATTCAGTCACACTTTTTACTGTTGCTATGAACCTCTGCCTCTACGTTGGGCTTTTGCAGTTCTGTGTGTTCCATTTTTTTCCCCCCTTTTTTCTAGCTTCTTTCATTTTCTTTTTTTTAATATAATTTTAATTTTTAATCTATCATATACTTCTACATTTATTCCTTTGCTTGCCTATCCTACTGTTCTTTTCCCCTTGCAGTTAATCTTTAATGTATATAAATCTTCCTTATCTACTGCTATTTAACTTTGCATATCTATTCTTTTTTCTTTTTTTTTTTTCATTCCTTTCCTCTTAACATATTTGTTAGTTTTGTTTTCATTCCTTTATTCCCCACTTGGCACCTTTCTTTAGTTTTGTTTTCCAGTTTGTGCTTTAGTTAGGTTTGTTCTTAACAAGTAAATATAATTTTTTATTTCTTTTGTATGCCAGATCAATCTACTGTATTTTTGTTGGACTGTGTTGGCTTTGCTCATGGCTGTGTATGTGTAGGTGTATATTCTGCCATTTTAATTATCATTTGTCTGATTTTGTAATGGCCATTTGTCTGGGATTCATCTTTGGTTTCTCGTTCATGGGAGTTTGTTTTAATCTCATTTTTGCCATAACAAACCACTTGTGGAATCTTTGTTCCTGACCAGAGATCAATCCCTAAGCCTTTGGAGTGGAAGCACTGACTCCAACCCTAGACTACCAGAGATCTAACTTTAGGGAGTATCAAATAATAAGAACTCAAACAGAGGAAACCACTTCAATACAAGACCTGGCATAACCCAACCACCAGTAGCACCCTGTGCAGGACACCTCATCTAAACAACAAACAAAATGAAAATACAAACCAAATCATCAGCAGACAGTGTTACCACCTCACTTAGCCTTGCCAATCAAAGGAAGAACAAACAAACAAACAAAATCTCAGCACAAATCTCATTTTATAATCTTACAGAAAAAACTGGACCAAACTTAGGAGGGAAGACACTAAAAGGAAGAAATAATTTAACCTTTAAGCCTGGGAAAAGGAGACCTCAAACTTAATAAGGTAAAAAAAAAAAAAAAAGAAAAAGAAAGAAAGAAAAGCCAGAGAAATACTACATAAACTAGAAACACAGAGGTCCACATAAATAAAGAAGAAATATGCAAACCACCTGAAAAAGAATTCAGAGTATTGATAGTAATATTGATGATCAAAAACTTTGAAAATAAAATGCAGAAAATGCAAGAGTCAATTAATGAAGACCTAGAAGAATTAAAGAATAAACATACAGAGATAAACAACATAAGTACTGAAATTAAAAGTACTTTAGGAGGAATCAATAGCAGAATATCTGAAGCAGAATGAATCAGTGAGCTGGAAGATAAAATGCTGAAAATACCTTCTGAAAAGTAGAATAAAGTAAAAAGAATGAAAAGAACTGAGGATAGTCTCAGAGACAACTGGGACAATAACAATTGTACCAACATTTGAATTACCGAGGTCCCAGAAGAAGAGAAAAAGAAAGGGTATGAGAAAAATTTTTGAAGAGATTATAGTTGAAAATTTCCCCAACATGGAAAAAGAAAGAGTCAATCAAGTCCAAGAGGCACAAAGAGTCCCATACAGGGTAAACCCAAGGAGAAACATGCCAAGATACATACTAATCAAACTAACAAAGACTAAACACAAAGAAAGAATATTAAAAGCAGCAAGGGAAAAGCAACAAGTAACATATAAGGGAAACCCTATATGCTTAACAGCTAATCTTTCAGCAGAACTCTGCAGGCAAGAAGGGAATGGCAGGATATATTTAAAGTACTGCAAGGAAAAAAAATCAACAACCAAGATTACTGTACCTGGCAAGGATCTCATTCAAAAACTAATAGAGAAATGAAAAGCTTTTCTTTCAGACAAGCAACAGTTAATAGAATCCAGTGTCACTGAACTAGCTTTAAAACAAATATTAAAGGAACTTATATAGTCATGAAATACAAAAGAAGAATAAAGATCTACAAAATCAACCCCAAACAATTAAGAAAATGGCTATAGCAACATATATATATCAATAATTACTTTAAATTAATTGGATTAAATGCTCCAACCAAAAGACACAGATTGGCTGAATGGATACAAAAACAAGACCCAAATATGTGCTGCTTACAAGAAACCCATTTCAGACCTAAAGACACACATAGACTGAAAGTGAGAGGATGGAAACATATGTGCTATGCAAATGCTAATCAAAAGAAAGCTGGAGTAGCAATCCTCATATCAGACAAAATAGACCTTGACATAAAGAAGATTACCAGAGATAAGGAAGGACACTATGTAATGATCAAGGGATCAGTCCAAGAGGAAGACATAACTATTGTAAATATCTATGCATCCAACATAAGAGCACCTCAATACATAAGACAAACCATTACACATATAACAGGAGAAATTGACAATAACACTAAAATAGCAGGAGACTTTAACAACCCACTCACACCAATGGACTGATCATCAAAACAGAAAATTAATAAGGAAACAAAAGTCTTAAATGATACATTAGATGACATGGAACTCATTGAGATGTTTGGGAGATTCCATTCAAATGCAGAAGAATACACCTTCTCAACAGGTTACTGAAGAAATCAAAAGAGAAGTCAAAAAGTTTCTAGAAACAAATGAAAACAAGACAACTCAAAACCTATTGGATGCAGCAAAAGTAGTTCTAAGAAGGAAGTTTATAGCAATACAATCCTACCTCAAGAAACAAGATAAACATCGAGTAGACAACCTAACTTTATACCTAAAACAACTGGGAAAAGAAGAACAAAAAAGCCCCCAAATTAGTAGGAGATAAATCATAAAGAACTGAGCAGATAAATGAAAAAGAAAGAAACAACAGAAAAGATTAATAAAACTAAAAGTTGCTTCTTTGAGAAGATAAACAAAATAGACAAGGCTTTAGCCAGACTCATCAAGAAAAAAAGAAGAATCAAATCAACAAAATTAGAAATGTTCTAAAAAGTAGAGGTTATAGCAGACAATGCAGAAATACAAGAGTATAAGAGACTATTATGAACAACTATATGACAATAAAATGGATAACTTGGAAGGTTTGGACAGATTCTTAGAAAGTTCAATTTCCAAGACTGAACCAGGAAGAAATAATGAACAAGCAAATTACAAGCACTGAAATTGAAGCTGTGACCAAAAAAATCTCCCAAAAAACAAAAGCCCAGGACCAGACGGCTTCACAGAATTCTATCAAACATTTAGAGAGGACCTAGTGCCTCTTCTTCTAAAACTCTTTGAAAAAACTTGCAGATGAAGGAACATGTCCAAATTCATTCTACAAGGCCAGCATCACCCTGATACCAAAACCAGACAAAGACAATGTGAAAAAAGAAAACTAGGGGCCAATATCACTGATGAACCAAGGCCCCAAAATCCTCCACAAAATTTTAGCAAACGGAATTCAACAACCCATCAAAAAGCTCATGCACCATGATCAAGTTGGATTTATCCAGGAATGAAAAGATTATTCAGTATATGCAAATCGATCACTGTGATACGCCATATTAACAAACTGAAGGATAAAAGCCCTATGATCATCTCAATAGATGCAGAAAAAGCCCTTGACAAAATTCAGCACTGAATTATGATTAAAACTCTTCACAAAATGGGAATAGAAGAAACCTACCTTAACATAGTAAAGGCTGTATATGATATGCCTACAGCAAACATTATTCTCAATGGTGAAAAACTGAAATCTTTCCCCCTAAGGTCAGGAAAAAGAAAAGGATGTCCATTTTCATCACTATTATTCAACATAGTTCTGGAAGTCCTTGCTACAGAAATCAGAGAAGGAAAAGAAATAAAAGGAATCAAGATAGGAAAAGAAGTAAAGCTCTATTTGCAGATGACATGATATTCTACATAGAAAACCGTGAAGATAGTATAAGAAAATTATTAGAGCTAGTCAGTGAATTTAGCAAAGTTGCAGGATACAAAACCAATACCCAGAAATCACTTGCATTTTTATATACTAACAATGATAATACAGAAAGAGAAATTAAGGAATCAATCCCATTCACAATTGTAACAAAAAGAATGACATATCTAAGAATAAACCTAAGGAGACAAAAGAACTGTACACAGAAATTTATAAGACACTAATGACAGAAATCAAAGATGACATGAACAGATGGAGAGATATTCCATGTTCCTGGGTAGGAAGAATCAATATTGTAAAAATGACTATACTATCAAATGCAATCTACAAACTCAATGCAATCCACAGACTCAATGCAATCCCTATCAAATTACCAATGGAATTTTTCACAGAACTAGAACCAAAATTTTCACACTTCAAGTGGAAATACAAAAGACCCTGAATAGCTAAAGCAGTCTTGAGAAAGATGAATGGAGCGGGAGGAATCAACCGTTCTGAATTCAGATTATACTACAAAAGTACAGTCATCAAGACAGTATGGTACTGGCACAAAAACAGAAATATAGACCAATGGAACAAGACAGAAAGCCCATAAATAAACCCAAGCACCTATAGGTATCTTATTTTTGACAAAGGAGGCAAGAATATACAATGGGTCAAGGATAGCCTCTTCAATAAATGGTGCCAGGAAAACTGGACAGCTACATGTAAGAGAATAAAAGTAGAACACTTCCTAACACCATACACAAAGATAAACTCAAAATTGATTAAAGACCTAAATGTAAGACCAAAAACTATAAATCTCTTAGAGGAAGATGTAGGCAGAAATTTCGATGACATAAATCAAAGCAAGATCCATGACCCACTTACTAGAATGTGGAAATAAAAACAAAAGTAAACAAGTGGGACCTGATTAAACTTAAAAGATTTTGCACAGCAAAGGAAACTATAAGCAAGGTGAAAAGACAACCCTCAGAATGTGAGAAAAATAATAACAAATGAAACAACTAACAAAGGATTAATATCCAAAATATACAAGTAGCTCATACTACTCAATGTAAGAAAAAGAAACAACCCAATCAAAACGTGGGAAAAAGACCTAAACAGACATGTCTCCAAAGAAGATACACAGATGTCTAACAAACACATGAGAAGATGCTCAACATCACTCACTATTAGAGAAATGCAAATCAAAAGTACAATGAGATATCACCTCACACCAGTCAGAATGGCCATCATCAAAATGTCTACAGACAATAAATGCTAGAGAGGGTGTGGAGAGAAGGGAATGCTCTTGCACTGTTGGTGGGAACGTAAATTGATATAGCCACTATAGAAGATGGTATGGAGATTCCCAAAAAAGCTAGGAATAAAACCACCAAATGACTCAGCAATCCCACTCCTAGGCGTATACCCTGAGGAAACCAAAATTGAAAAAGATACATGTATCCCATTGTTTATTGTAGCACAATTTACAATAGCTAGAACATGGAAGCAACCTAGATGTCCATTGTCAGATGAATGGATAAAGAAATTGTGGCACATATACATAATGGAATATTACTCAGTCATAGAAAGGAACACATTTGAGTCAGTTCTGATGAAGTGGATGGACCTAGAACTAATGATACAGAGTGAATTGAGTCAGAAAGAGAAAGATAAATATCATATTCTAATGCATATATACACACATGTATATATATATTCCATATATATGAAATATAGACAAATGGTACTGAAGAATTTATTTACAGGGCAACAATGGAGAAACAGACATAGAAAACAGACTTATCAACATGGCGAGAGGGGAGGAGAGGGTGAGATGTATGGAAAGAGTAACATGGAAACTTATATTACCATATGTAAAATAGATAGCCAATAGGAATTTGCTGTATGGCTCAAGAAACTCTAACAGGGGCTCTGTATCAGTCTAGAGGGGTTGGCTGGGCAGGAGATGGGAGGGAGCTTCAAAAGGAAGGTGATATATGTATATCTATGGATGATTCTTTGGAAGGAATGATGCTAAAGCTGAAACTCCAATACTTTGGCCACCTTATGCGAAGAGTTGACTCATTGAAAAAGACTCTGATCCTGAGAGGGATTGGGGGCAGGAAGAGAAGGGGACGACAGAGGATGAGATGGCTGGATGGCATCACGGACTGGATGGACGTGAGTCTGAGTGAACTCTGGGAGTTCGTGATGGACAGGAAGGCCTGGCAGGCTGCAATTCATGGGGTTGCAAAGAGTCGGACACGACTGAACTGAACTGAACTGAACTGATGGCTGATTCATGTTGACATTTGACAGAAAACAGCAAAATTCTGTAAAGCAATTATCCTTCAATAAAAAATAAATTTTAAAAATAGATAGTTATTGAAATAGACTTTATACTACACTTACATTGATTCCTGTTTTAAATGTACACCACTCATATATACATCACTGAGAATGTATTGAGAATTTTTTTTTTTAATTTAGTAACAGGTATTTATTTATAATTACATTTCTTTTCCCACTGAACCAAAAAATGAATGATAGAATACAGAATTGTCCTTTCTGTAGGTGTGCTCCTTTCCTAGGGCTGGGTCCAAAGCAACCCGGTATGGGTGTGAAAATTTTCATATATCTCCTAAAAATAACACTTTCCTTCAGTAACAAGATCTGTCAGTTACATCCTGTCACCCCAAAGACTGGCATATTTTCCTTACCTTTTTGTACAAACTTAGAGAAGTAACAAAAGGCCACCACAATGCTTTCTCATCTTTAGACAGAGTGCATTCATAGGAAAAACTGGGAGTTTTATAAGGGTCTCAGCTATGTGCAATAGATTAGACCATTTCACTCTCATTCAATTACTCTTCTCTCAATTTGCTTGGCAAGGATGTCCATGTAAGAGGAAGTCTGTGTGATTGAAATGGCTTTAGACTGAGGTTAATGCAAAAGCTCTTATGAGTGACAGGCCAGGGAAGAGCCTCCCACAAGAAATGGAACAACTTAGGAGAAAGTTGATATTTTCCAAAATAGTATGGCTGCACAGTTGTCATCTTTGTTCAAGTTGATACATTAACAACTGAAGTTACAGCATAAGCTAACATTAACAGCATAAGCTACAGGTTATGTGAGGGGTCAGATATTATGTGTGAAAAGTCTAGGCTCTACAAAAAAATAAAGTATAGTTTACTGAATAAAGATAGATGCAAAAAGTCTAACTCAGTGAGTGTTGAGAATGCCTATATTTATGAGTACATATTCAATCCTCCTTGAATATGTGTAGTTAATTTCTTTTGATTACTATCTTTGGTAAAACTTAGTTTGTTATTTAGAAAATTATGGTTTTCTTGATCACCTAATTTATTTCTTTTCTATATTTCCTTCTTTATGCTTCTAAAAGGTATAATTTTTCATGCTCTAATAATATTATGTCAAGAATATTGCAATACTCACAAAAGTGACTTATTCTGTTTTCATTCATAGAATACTGTATAAAAGGCAAGATTCATAGAAATGATTGTGGCCAGGTTGATTTTTTTAATACTTTCATAGAACTGGAATGAGATTTAACCTCTGTAATATAATGCAATCTTATATTTTTGTATACATATAAACTGTGACAGGGTTTTCTTTTCATTACAGGGTTACAACTGTAATTTTGGTCATATTGAATGTGATGAGAGTTGCACATTCTTTTTCATTAATAAAAGACATGTGTATGCAATGGAGAACAGTCTGAGTATCAGTCTTTTATTAAATTCCATGTGGTAAGTTCCTAAGCACTACTTTGAGCCCACTGTTTCAGACTTATGTGAAATCTGTGTATTTGAGTGTCTAAGATGGGGGAACAGAGCTGTAGTGACATTTTTAGTGTTCTTAAATTGCTGTAAATGAAAAATTGAATCACAATGAACACTGTGAACATTATTTTTTCTTTCATAATTCATTTTTGTTTATTTATTAATTCTGCATTTAGAGTGCCCTATTGGTGCTGGTAGGGACAGGTTCATAAAAAAGCAAAGGGCAAATATAATTTAGAAAAAATAATGTAAATTATTTGACTAGTTATCTTTCTGTTTTTTTTTTTAATTTGTTCATTTTTATTTTATTTATTATTATTTTTTATTTAAATTTTATTTTTTTTACTTTACAATACTGTATTGGTTTTGCCATACATTGACATGAATCCACCACAGGTGTACCTGAGTTCCCAACCCTGAACCCCCCTCCCACCACTTTGAAATGTACATTTCACTGAAACTGTAAATAAGTCTATAACCATCTTTTGTAAAGATAATTTAATGTGGTTTTAGTCAACCTTAAAGTGCTTTCTTTTGATTTACTTTCTCACCTCTACTAAATATTAAGAAAATGATAATGATAAAAAGACACATTTTTGTTTTTTTACTAAGTGCGACAAGGAAGAACTGAAATAATGGGTATCAAATTTCTAACAATGGAAAAATTAAGACAAAACTATGGATCATGAGGGAAACATTGTTACACACATGTATTCACACACACATACACACATACACACACATCCTATCAAAAAAAAAAAAGAAAAAGATGACACCAATAATACTAGACTTGTATCTTTTTTAGGGAAAACAAGTTGATTGCCTTGTGGTCAGACCTGAAAGATGCTTCACAATGTGGGTGTTATTCATATTGGGCTGATGTAGGCTGTGAAGTTAAAAAAAAATTAAAAACTGTTTCTTTGGAAAGAGGCCACAGTACTTATGTATCTTCAAAAAAATTAACTAGCTATTATTTTTTATTATTTATAGAAAAGAGGGGAAGAAGAACTTATTATTAACAGATCTGAAACTATCAAATGGGTTTTAAAAACGGGTTAAAACATCTTTAATTTAGAAATCTTATTATTGTTCAGGAAAACTACCTGTTGAAGCAATTTGCTGTTGTCAACAAAAATGAGGTAATGGAAAAATTGTGACATTGAACCTCTTTTCGACTCTTTAGAATAAAAATTCACAAGCAAAGAGAACATTTATTGCTGGATTGTAAGCTTATAAACAGCCTGGTTTATTAGCATTAGTGTTAGTTGCTCAGTTGTGACCGACTCTTTGCGACCCATGGAATGCAGCTAACCAGACTCCTCTGTCCATAAGACTTGCCAGGCAAGGATACTGGAGTGGGTTGTCATTTCCTTCTCCAGGGATCTTTCCAACTCAGGGATTGAACCCCGGTCTCCAGCACTGCAGGCAGATTCTTTACTGATTGAGCTACAAGGGAAGCCCATCTGTCCATTGCTTGGAGGAAATAGAAAACACACCCTCTCTGTGCCTCAAATTCCTCCCTAGAAATGGTCCATTTGCTTCCTGATGACTGCACTTGTGTCCTCCCATGTTGTTACAACCCCCAACTCCAATGCTAGTGCTCTCCTCATTAGCTGCATTCGTAAGGCCCATTCTCCAGTGTGAACTCTCCGATAACCAAATAGACCTGATCTACTATTAAGATTTCCCACATTCACTGCACTCAAAAGGCCTTTCTCCAGTGTGAATTCTCTGATGATCAATTAACTGGTATATTAATTTACTCATAATAAATTATAGTATTCTATGCATTAGGTCTGATAATTACTGAATAATATTCTGCCAGTCTTCATGTAACTTATGTATATAACTGGAAGTGAACTGAACTGAACTGATGACACTAAATATTATTTTAACATCCCTAAAATTAAGCTTTGTACTCAGAGATACTTGTTGACTTACTCATCAACTGAGTTCTGAAATTCTGCTACAGAAAAATGCATTTATATGCATAAGTTAAGAGTGGCACTCATCTCCTGAATAATCATGTATTTTAACCCAGAATTCAACCAGCAGATATATGGTCAACTGATCTTCCATGGTACATCAAGAATACACAATGGAGAAAAGACATGCTCTTTAATAAATAGTGCTGGGAAGACTAGTTATACACAGGCAAAAGAATGAACCTCATTGTATCCCATATAAAAAAAAAAGCTCAAAATGGTTTAAAGATAGAAATACATGACATGAATTGTAAAACTCCTAGAACAAAATGAAAGAGAAGTGCTTTTTGATGTTGGTCTTGGCCATGATTTCTTAGATATGACACCAAAGCACTAGTAACAAAACCAAAAATTGACAAGAGGGAGTACATTAAACCAAAAAGTTTCTGCACAGTGAAGACAATCAGCAAAACAGAAAAACAACCTATGCAATGAGAGATAAGATTTGGAAGTCATATATCTGTTCAGTTGAGTTCAGTCGCTCAGTCGTGTCCGACTCTTTGCTACCCCATGAATCGCAGCACGCCAGGCCTCCCTGTCCATCACCAACTCCCGGAGTTCACTCAGACTCACGTCCATCAAGTCAGTGATGCCATCCAGATATCTCATTCTGTCGTCCCCTTCTCCTCCTGCCCCCAATGCCTCCCAGCATCAGAGTCTTTTCCAATGAGTCAACTCTTCGCATGAGGTGGCCAAAGTACTGGAGTTTCAGCTTTAGCATCATTCCTTCCAAAGAACACCCAGAGCGATGATATGGGGAGGGTGGTGGGAGGGGGATTCAGGATTGGGAGCTTGTATACACAGGTGGTGGATTCATGTCAATGTATGGCAAAACCAATACAGTATTGTAAAGTAAAATAAAGTAAAAATAAAATTAATAAAAAAAAAAGAACAGCCAGGACTGATTTACTTCAGAATGGATGGTTTGGATCTCCTTGCAGTCCAAGGGACTCTCTAGGCTCTTCTCCAACACCACAGTTGAAAAGCATCAATTCTTCAGCGCTCAGCCTTCTTCACAGTCCAACTCTCACATCCATGCATGACTACTGGAAAAACCATAGCCTTGACTAGATGGATCTTAGTCAGCAAAGCAATGTCTCTGCTTTTGAATATGCTATCTAGGTTGGTCATAACTTTTCTTCCAAGGAGTAAGCATCTTTTAATTTCATGGCTGCAGTCACCATCTGCAGTGATTTTGGAGCCCAAAAAAATAAAGTCTGACACTGTTTCCACTGGTTCCCCATCTTTTTTCCATGAAGTGATGGGACCATATGCCATGATCTTCGTTTTCTGAATGTTGAGCTTTAAACCAACTTTTTCTCTCTCCTCTTTCACTTTCATCAAGAGGCTTTTGAGTTCCTCTTCACTCTCTGCCATAAGGGTGATGTCATCTGCATATCTGAGGTTATTGATATTTCTCCCAGCAACTTGATTCCAGCTTGTGCTTCCTCTAGCTCAGCATTTGTCATGATGTACTCTGCATATAAGTTAAATAAATCGGGTGACAATATACAGCCTTGACGTACTCCTTTTCCTATTTGGAACCAGTCTGTTTTTCCATGTCCAGTTCTAACTGTTGCTTCCTGACCTGCATACAGATTTCTCAAGAGGCAGGTCAGGTGTTCTGGTATTCCCATCTCAAAGAATAAATATGGATCGGCAACAGGTATATGAAAATTGTCCAACATCAGTAATTATTATGGAAATGCATATTAAAACATAAGTGAGATGTTACCTCACACATAGTTACAATATGCTATTATGGAAAAAAAGAAAGAAAGATAATAAAGGCTGGTAAGGATGTGGAAAAACTGTAACTCTTTTTAATATTAGTGGGAATGTGAAATTACACAGCTTCTACGGAAAGCAACATTGAGGTTTCAAAAAAATTTAGACAGAATTACACATCATCAAGCAATTCCCCTTCTAAATATTTATCTGAAAGAATTAAGGTCAGAATCTTGAATATTTGCACTCTCATGTTAATTGCAACACTGCTCACACTACTTGTTATGAAAATAATGCAAATGTCCTTTGATGGATGACTGAGTAAAGAGAATGGTATATATACATACACATACTATGGAATATTATTTAGCCTTTAAAAAAAGAAAATTATGTTCTATGTGACAGTGTGGATGAATCTGGAGGATATTAACGCTCAGTGAAATGATTTCTCATAGAAAGGAAAGTACAATGGCATTTGCCAGTGCAAGCAGAGAGGGAAAACAGGGAGTTGTTTTTCAATTGGTATAAAGTTTCAGTTATGCAATAAGAATTAGTTCTAGATATCTGCAGCACAGCATAATGCCTAAAGTCAACAATATTGTATTGTGCACCTAAAAATTTAAGAGGATAAGTCTCATGCTGTGTTCTCAATACAACAAAATGGACAGAGGGAAAATTTTGGAGATTTGATTATAGTGATAGTTTCATGGATGCACAGTTCAGTTCAGTTCAGTCGCACAGTTGTGTCTGACTTTTTGCGACCCCATGAATCGCAACACACCAGGCCTCCCTGTCCATCACCAACTCCTGGAGTTCACTGAAACTCATGTCCATCGAGTCAGTGATGCCATCCAGCCATCTCGTCCTCTGTTGTCCCCTTCTCTTCCATCCCCAATCCCTCCCAGAATCAGGGTCTTTTCCAATGAGTCAACTCTTCACATGAGGTGGCCAAAGTACTGGAGTTTCAGCTTTAGCATCAGTCCTTCCAATGAACACCCAGGACTGATCTCCTTTGGAATGGACTGGTTGGATCTGTTTGCAGTCCAAGGGACTCTCAAGAGTCTTCTCCAACACCACAGTTCAAAAGCATCAATTTTTCGGTGCTCGGCCTTCTTCACAATCCAACTCTCTCATCCATACATGATCACAGGAAAAACCATATCCTTGGCTAGATGGACCTTTGTTGGTAAAGTAATGTCTCTGCTTTTTAATATGCTATCTAGGTTGGTCATAACTTTCTTTCCAAGGAGCAAGCGTCTTTTAATTTCATGGCTGCAGTCACCATCTGCAGTGATTTTGGAGCCCAAAAAAATAGTCTGACACTGTTTCCACTGTTTCCCCATCTATTTTCTATGAAGTGATGGGACCAGATGCATTTCTGGTTGGGGCATAGGCTTGGATTTCGTGATATTGAATGGTTTGCCTTGGAAACGAACAGAAATCATTCTATGGATTTTGAGATTGCATCCAAGTACTGCATTTTGGACTCTTGTTGACCAGATGGCTACTCCATTTCTTCTAAGGGATTCCTGCCCACAGTAGTAGATATAATGGTCATCTGAGTTAAATTCACTCATTCCAGTCCATTTTAGTTCGCTGATTCATGGATGCACACATATGTTCAAAATTTCAATTTTGCACATTAAATAAGTTCCATTTTGGAGCATATCAATTATATTGCAATTGATGAAGAAATATGGAAGTGTAATAATGAAGAATAATAATTGAAATACATTTAGGGTTTACATTATAAAAAATGCAAATGGTTAAGATAAAAATATTGGATGACATATTTTGAATAATCATGAACAATAATAAAGGATTTCTCAGTGAAGGACTTTACTTCACAATATTAATTTGAAGAAGTATAAAAGAAAGACTAAAGTGAAAAAAAGATAAATAGTAACACTAATTAGGAGTCTGTTGTCAATCAGTTATTAAATAATGAATCCTAGAAAAAAAAAAAAAAAAACAACAAACAATAAAAGTGAAGAGAAAAGGCCAGAATCCTGATTTATTGACATGAAATATTTGAAGAATTGGCAACTCACTTGAATAGATAAAAGAAAACTTCAAATTTTTGAAGTGTGTGTTTTAAATTTTGTGATGATTTCCTTAATAGAATCCTTAAAGGTAATACTGAAAATATTTCACAACTACTATGATATGAGCCCTGATCATGTTGAATGGGCACTGGTTTGTAGCCATTCGGTTAGGTGCCAGGTATGCATTTAATACAAGGACAACAACTGAAAGGAAAGAGATTGTGGTACGTGTTCATGACTATCTAGGATTTAAGTTGCTCATGAGCTATCTATTTGGACATGTTCTGTAGTCATATGCAAATAACTATAATTTATCTATAATCAGATATATTTTATTTAGACAATATGTGGGAAGATTCCATTAGATTAGAGAGAGACAATTTGAACTTTAAGTTACTTGCATGCATGTGTGCAAAGCGGCTTCACTCAGGTTCATCTCTTTGCAACACTATGGAAAGACTGTGGCCTGCCAGGTTTCTCTGACCATGGAATGCTCCACATGAAACCACTGTAGTGGGTTGCCACTTCCTTCTCCAGGGGATCTTCCAGACCCAGGGATTGAATCCTTATCTCTTATGTCTCCTGCATTGGCAGGTGGGTTCTGGACTGCTAGCACCAACTGAGTGCAATGATTATTGTTACTAAAATATTCCATAAATTTTCTCTGTTTGTATCCACTAACGAAGGCAGCAAACAATACTTAGTGGTGGGGATTAAACTACACTTGCTCCACTAAAATTTAGTGGTATACTAGGTGAAGTATTTCTAATTTTACACTTTTATTATTAATACAAAGAACATGATACAGTGTGGTATAATGGGGCAGAAGTAAAAATTGTAATTTATATGCATTTTATGCAAAATTTTAGATATATAAACTTTGGTAAGATAATGAATGCATACCTTCTCTGAGATACTCTCTCCTCCCATCCAAGTTACAGAGGATCATGCATTTAGGGTTTTTGGTTAAGGCTTAAATGAATATTAAGTGTAAAATACTTAACCAACTGAAAGTGCCAGAGTAGTTTCCTTACAAAATCCAATGTTTACTGTGTCTTGCAAAAGTGCCTGGATGGATTTCCACCCTGTGATAGTGGGCAAATGACAACAGTCCAACTGAAGGTATATTTCATATGTCATAATCAATATTAATTTTCATGGACTTTGAAGTGGGGAGTGCTTCCCACAATAAATGCTTCCCACCATAAATGGGTGAAATCAAGGATGCTAAATGTGGTTGGCATGACTATGCATCATGTGGAAAAACACAAAACACATTCTAAAACAATGTGGACTCTAATATTGAGCTGTTTTAAAACTTATAATACAAAATTTACAAGAGCACATGAGCTAAATTCTAGAATTTACAAAAATAGTCAAGAATGACTTACTCAACCTGTATCCTAGGATATTTAAATTCATGATAAATAATATTCTTTTAGATGCAATAATGAAAGTATTTCCTTAGTATTTAAGTTACTCTTTTATAGGAGTTAAGGCCCTTAGAAAGCCTTCTTTTTGCAGAAAAATGTGTATTGTACTGACTTACTTGAAAGTTTCTTGACAAAAATAATGTACTTCTTAAGGCAATAATCTCAGTGTTAGAGACTAATTTAAAACAGCACTGGACATATTGGACTTTTAAGTATCACTGTTTTATTGTCATAAAACCAATACAAATGAGAATAACTTCCTGTCAACTTGAACGGTTTCAATGGGCAAAAATTCCTTTTTTTTTTTTTTTTTAACATTTGTCATTCAAGGCATTTTTTTCCCACTTATGTACTAATCTCATCGAAACATACTTGCAGCAGAGAATCTTTTGCAGAAATGTACTGAATTTTAGGCCTAATGAAAGACTTGCGAAAGTATATGTCTGCTCTTTCTTGAATCAAATCTATTCTAAGATTTATTTATTCAGATTTTACCTCTGAGTCATACTTGATTATCTTAAACATTCTTAAAGAGTTGAAGTATTTCAATATTTAATTTACTGTATTATACTCAAACCTTTGTGTAAAGAACATTTTTCATGCTTTAAGTAACTATTTTGAAGGAAACCATAACCAAGAGAGTCCATAAGAGGTAGATTAAAGATAATACCTGAAAGAAGAATATGTTTCTAACCTATTTAGAAAAAAAAAAAAAAAAAAAAAAAAAAACAAGAAACAGAATAAGTGAAGAGTAGTTTAATATAATAGATTTAAGAAAGAATTTATGATAGCATATTTCTTGAGAGTTAACAGATCTTTTAATACATATTATTATTGTCAAAACACAGTTGATGTGGTCCTAAAGTCTAAGAACTTCATGGTGGCAGGGAGAATGTGTGAACCAGGGGTGGTAGGTTATATGTGGTCAAAAATTACTGCCATTTTCATTTGTTTTTTTTAAATAAAAAATATGCTTTTACCGATGTAGAAAAAACATCTGAATCATGATTCATGATTTTCGTAACACAAATTTTGTAGCAAATCTGATGGGTGTGGGCATGCTAAATTGCTTCAGTTGTGTTGGATTCTTTGTGACTGTACAAACTGTAGTCACCAGGCTTCTCTGTCCATAGGATCTCCTGGCAAGAATACTAGAATGAGTTGCCATGCCTTCCTCCAGGGAATCTTCCTGATCCAGGGATTAAACCTGCGTCTCTTATGTGTCCTGCATTGGCAGACAAGTTCTTTATCACTATTTCTTTTTGGGAACTTCTGGCAACTCTGATACATTTCCAAATAATACAATCACCCACCCAGTGACACACAAGGAAGTAGCAAGACAGGGCTGGAGGAGATAGGGGAGTGGGTACTTCTTAGTTGTTTTTACACACATTGAGTTGATTTGCCTAAAATCATTCAACTCTTAGAAAGTTGGGACAAGATACTAAGTTTCCAAACTTCCAATCTACTACTCTTTTCTTTAACCACAATCAACTGAAATATCCATGTAATTAGAATGTATGTGAAAAACAGCCAAATTTATTTTTCAAAACACAAATTGAATCTAGTCCTTTTTTATTTTAAACTAAGGTAGTAAAGCATCACAGTATTCTTTGTACATTCTAAGATTACATGGCATTTTTCTGCATATTCCTTATTATCTCAGTTATTATATCAGAATTCTGAAATTATCACCTATTTATTAGGGAAAATATCTTATGTGGCACTGTGTTTAATGTACTCCGTTGTAACAGGTCATTCTTTTTTATGTCTCTCATGTCCCTTTTAGCTGTTTCAGAGGTACTCACTATTTAGAACACTATTATCAACCATAGCTAATAAACATGAACTACAATCTTAAAGAGTTTATAGCGCTCTTGCATTTGTATCCCTTCGGTCCAGATGTGACAGGAGTGAAATGGAAAAATTATTATTCTTTACTTTCCTTGATGGATCTAGACACCGTTTTAAGAAACAGGGGAAATTATGATATATGGTATGAAAATGTTGTTTAACATAAAATTAAAATATCAAATTCATGATAATTTACTGTATTGGGCCCTGTCTTGAGTTGCATCTCCTAGAAGCCAGATCAGGTGCAGATTCTTGTTAAATGATACATTGAGGTCTATTTTGGCAGAAGAGGAGAATGAGGGAAACTGGATAAGGCAAGAGGTAAAAAGTTAACAAGAAAGTGGTCTCATAGCCCAGATAGCATCATAGGTTTATCCTACCTTGTGACAAGTGACTGGCCTTTAGTACAACCCTAGTTTGCCTAGGATGGAAGTGGGGGAAAGAATGTATCCACCCAGGCAAGTTAGCTATCATTTGGTCAAAGAGGATTCACCAGAGAAGAGGGCATGAATGAGCTGTGATTAAATAGGTACAAAGAGCATAAAAGAGGATCAAATTTGACACCAATAGCATGTAGGACCGATTCTGTTGCAATGTTTCAAGATAATGGTAAATTTCTTTCTAGCTTTGAAGTATCACTTTAAAAAGTAACTGATAACAGATGTTGCTACCTCAGTAGAACCGAACATGTTCTAATTAAAATAAGTACTTAAAAATATTACATCAAAACTACAAAGATTCAAAAAAGGTTGTTTAATTTGGCATTACTCACAGTGGAATTCTAGTTATATATTTAACTCTTGATTAAAGTAACAAAATTAATATTTTGCTAAATAATTCAGAGAAATTTTATGAAGTAAATATACAATAATTCATGAAGGATATATATTTTACTGCTTATTGAATATCAACAGAGATGTATATGATAAATGGTTAATTGCTTAATTTCAGCTATATAGAAATAAGACTTTTACCCATTTTTTTGTTATGAAGTTATAAAAGTCTACAAACTAGATTCTATTTTATTTAATATTTTATATTAATTTAGTAAATTTAAAATGCTTAAATTTATGTGTGTTCTTGCCCTGGGCTTCTAAATGATTAGACCTGCCCCTAAATGAACACTTATAAAGTCTTTGGTTGTCAATCATCTAAATATCACCTTTTTATTAGTTTTAAAAAATGTTGCCATTTCTTAATTATTAAATTTAGGCAGAATACATTTTAATTTCACATCTAGAGAAATGATGCTTAACTCTCTTACATGGCATCCAAAATTATGCTTCTCTATTATTCTCATAGTTTTCTTAATTAGATTTTCATTTTTAGTTATTCTATTTGCTATTTTCCTTTCTATAGACATATTTAAGTTTCTATTCCTTTAGGATCAGAGAGAGGCCACAACTCTTTTCTTTATGTAAGACTACGAAATTTATGCTCCTTTACTAAATACTATCTTATCTCTGGGTCTTTTTATCCTTTACTTGCTATACTGTGACATTTATAATGTCCAATATGAAATCTTTAGGTTTCAGAAGTCAAGTCATCTGTTGTTGGTACTTAAAATATGGCAGAAAGTGAAGAGGAACTAAAAAGCCTCTTGATGAAAGTGAAAGTGGAGAGTGAAAAAGCTGGCTTAAAGCTCAACATTCAGAAAATGAAGATCATGGCATCCGGTCCCATCACTTCATGGGAAATAGATGGGGAAACAGTGGAAACTGTGTCAGACTTTATTTTGGGGGGCTCCAAAATCACTGCAGATGGTGACTGCAGCCATGAAATTTAAAGATGCTTACTCCTTGGAAGAAAAGTTATGAGCAACCTAGATAGTATATTCAAAAGCAGAGACATTACTTTGCTGACTAAGGTCTGTCTAATCAAGGCTATGGTTTTTCCAGTAGTCATGTATGGATGTGAGAGTTGGACTGTGAAGAAGGCTGAGTGCCAAAGAACTGCTGCGTTTGAACTGTGGTGTTGGAGAAGACTCTTGAGGGTCCCTCGGACTGCAAGGAGATCCAACCAATCCATTCTGAAAGAGATCAGCCCTGGTATTTCTTTGGAAGGAAAGATGCTAAAGCTGAAACTCCAGTACTTTGGCCACCTCATGTGAAAAGTTGACTCATTGGAAAAGACTTTGATGCTGGGAGGGATTGGGGGCAGGAGGAGAAGGGGACGACCGAGGATGAGATGGCTGGATGGCATCACTGACTCGATGGACACGAATCTGAGTGAACTCTGGGAGTTGGTGATGGACAGGGAGGCCTGGCGTGCTGCAATTCATGGGGTCGCAAAGAGTTGGACATGACTGAGCAACTGAACTGAACTGGAAATGATTCTGAAAACACCAAATATTTTTTAAAAAGTTTGTAAGTTATTGTGTTAATTGTTGACTACTTGTTTAACTCCTACTTTGAGTCCTATAGTATTCCTGGGCTATTACAGAAGGAGGGAAATCATTTTAACAGACTATATCACTTTCCATAGTGGTTAACCCATGGCACCTGGAAAGTGGCTTTTTATTTTACTTTATTTCAGACAATGATTGAGTCCAGAAAGATTTAAATCAAAATGAAACAAATTAGGCATATAGGTAGATTATTCACTCTCTGGGCTTGATTGCAATTGTGATGCAGATTTTCTGTATTTGGGAGATTTTCAAACAGGCTAGCTTATATTCATAGATTCACACAAAACCTAAGTTTTGTTCTCTGATCCCTCACTCATCCACCTTGGCTCTCACCTAATTCTTTCCAAAGATGTGTTGCTATGCCTCCAATACAATACAGAACCATAATTGGCACTTACTTCCACTTTTTAAGAAGTATCTTAATAAAGAGAGCATTCTGCTTCTTTTCCATGGTATTTTGCTGATAGTTGACATAGTTATTTACTTTTTTTAAATCATTCTAATATGATTGGTCTTGTTTCCTTTCAGAAACCTCTTTCCCTTTTGCCATTTTGCCTCTTTCTGTTTCCCTAATTTGCCATTCCAAAGTTCAAAGTCAAATGGATTCCTCTCTTTTAAACTGGGAAGAGATTAAATAACTTGTTTAAAGACATACAAGCTAATGGGTTGTAGATGACCACTCTACATACTCTGGAGCATCCAGAGCCACTGATAAAATGTGAAACCAGTTCAATTTATATTTCTTTTCGTGTAAATGAATCTTTCTTTCTCACAATTTTAAGAGTTGTATCCATACTTAATAATGAGATTCCACAAGACTATTTCTAGATGTGGACATTCTGTTTCACACTCAGTATGCACATATCTCTCTAGATTATACATTTATTAAAAGTTTTAAATATTATTTTTGTTTAGCTTCTCCTTTTGTCTCTCCATTATGTCATTTTGTTTTCTATTTTATTTTTAACAAAGTATCTGTTATCTGGATATAGTTTATGCTGGACTGATTCCCTGTGTTTTTTAAGTTTTCTGATATCCCCACCTCTTCATCATTTTTTTCTTTTCTTTGTACTCTAGAAATTCATTTCAAATTTATGTCAGCCATTATTTTGATTCTATCCCTGAAAAACATGCATTACACAGTATAAGCTATCTTTTGCATTCCATTTAAAGATCATTCAGTTTCTCAGAGACAAAATATTATTTTTGAGTATGATTTCCTATGTAATATTGTACTGTCTGTGAGCACAGGAATGGGAGACTATCTGGATCTCTCTTCCATATAAGATTCACAAGTTCCTTAGAGTTATTAATAAATCACAGCTTCCTCCTGCCGGGTATGGTTCAGGCCCTAATTATTCTTAGGGATTTGTCAATACGAATATAACTACTTTGGGGGTTGCCTTATTCAGTGTATATTTTAGCTGCAATGTTCTCCATTATGACTAATCCCTTTTCCTTTTCTATCTGCCCTACTCTCTTCTTAAGAAATATATCTGCTGTTGGTCCCAAATAACCCAGCTCCTTTTCTGTTATCAGTTTAGTGTAATATATTCATTCCCCTTTGTACATAATTAACACTACTTCAGTGAGATAGTTTGCAAGAGAGAAAATATAAAGGCATACAGTCCTCATTTTAAGCCATAAATCTGATGCTTAAGAACTTTTTGGGGGGGAGGGGCAGTTAAAAAAGCTATATTTTAAAATGCATTTGAAAGTTATAAAACTCTATGCTTTCTAGTCATAGGAAATGTTTGATTCATGAACATTACTAAGCCAGCCTTAAAGTTGTAATACTATGACCTTGATCTCTTTTCCCTGTAAGATCTGGCAAATATATAACAGCTCTTATTCCCTTTTGCAAAATGTCTGTTCTCTTTTCTCCCATTATAACTGCTAGAAAGTTAGTATGTCTTTTCTACTTGTTTTTGTGACAAGTTCACTGGCCTGGAGTTCTCTGTTATATTTTTTACCTTTCTTTTCCATGGTAAGCAATATATACTACCTCAAGCAGTCTTTTAATGGCTTCTATCTTTCCTTCTCTTTTTCATTGATATCCTTGTGATTGAAATACTATCATCTACCTCTAGGCCACTCAAGAGCAGTACAGTTCTTATTCATCTTGAAACTTCAATAATTGAAGTCCTTTATCTGCTCATATCTTTCTGTTAGATGTTAAGATCTGTCTGTTGCAAGAAATTACCATTTTGTTTCAAGATTGCAGATGGATGCAGAAGTGTATACTACATTTAAGAATAAACACTCCTTTCAAGTTCTAAAAATTATTTTCTCAACCACCAGTGAATATGCCCTTCAGATTAGAGAAAGTGAAATGTAGATCATCATGAATAAATAATTTATCTACTCTGTCCCTGGAAAGAAAAGATGATACAAAACAGTAATTGACATTTTCAAAATGTCTTCAATAGATTTTTTTTTGTTTGTTTTTAAGCACAAGACTGCAGACTTCTAAAAAGAGAAATGAGAAATCCCTAGGAACATAATGCATCTTTAAAGATGTTTTTTCCCTCCTAGACTTTCCAGGAAATTTCAAGTTACATTACTATTTCCTTCCTGAATTTCTTATTTTCCTAAATCATTCTTTTACCATTCCTTCCTTCTGTTCTTGTTCTCACAGACAGAATTGGGAGAATACCAGACTGGGAATCTCAGGTACTCTGGGAAAGCATCTGATACCTTCTTTTAAAACTTTCCAGGATCAATTCATTTTGACTAAGTAGCATCAATGACTGTGGAACATTCTAGCCATAGCAGGAACTGTTCCACGAGTGAGAATAATTTGTGTATGGATTTTTTTGTGACCATTCTCTTTTCAGGAGAGTGTTGAAAATTGATTAGCAACTCTTCTTAGATTTAAAATGTTTTGAACAAGAGCCCAGTCTTCTAGCAAAGAGGAGATTCCCATGGAGGTAAGGGTAAGGAAGTGAAAATAAAGTTAAATGTTTTCTTTATGCCACCAACTTAGAATTTCAAAAAGTTTATGTAACAACTTACAATGGATCTTGCATACAGAGAGATGCTCTTTTAAGGGATTCTCTAGTGAAATAACAAGATATGTGCTTATTGTCTTATTGAATTTTCTTAAAGATTAACAAGGTTAAAATGAACATTCTAGCACTTGAAAAATAGTCATCAGCAATGTCATAGAAACTCAACACATTGACAGTTTTATGGAGAGAACATTCCTTATTCAAGAACATTTACTACTAACTTCATTTCTATTCTGCTGAAGCAGAAATTCTATTGGATAGAGAGAATGTATACTTATAGCAAAATTCTCTTTCATTCATACTGACAGAGTTTTTGTGGGAAATGACTGCTAATAATATATTGTGGAGTACAATGATGCAAAATTAATTGCTTCACATAAGATTTTGAGAATCCTCTGATAAGATTTCTCTGGTTCTTTTTAAAAGGGTAGAGATTCATTAAAAGATCAGAGCAATTTAAACATCTATAAAAAAGTAAAGTATCCTCTGTTCCGAAACACCCCATATATAAACTTTCTTACAATAGCTGTCTGGAGAACAGTACTACAGGCATAAAGGAATTATTAGGACTCAGAATGAGAATCCAGAAAATACACAGAATTTCATGCATTCATCAAATAAAAAAATGAATTAAAGTGTCAATATCATCTACATTGATAAAATTATGAGAATAATTATATACTTTGATAACATTTATTCAACAAATAGTGAATGATATAAAAACTTCTATCCACATATATGTAGACAGTAGACTAATATTCCTTGGTAAACTAACAAAATGTTTTAGGTGTCCTACAGTGCATACTCATTGTATCATTAAACCCTATTTCTCCCTGGCTCCAACTTCCTGAAAAAAGTGAGAAAATAGATCCTTATTTAATAATAGCTTACATTGTATTATGCTTAAAAGTTCAACCTCTACTGTCATAAAACATACTTCCAAATTTCATCTTCAACTGATGTGACTGTGTGGCCTTGAACAAACAATTTAACTTTTACTTCAATTTTCCTAGCTTTAAAATGAGAATGATATTTATACCTACATTACAGCTTTTTGCAGGACTGAGAAAAAATATATAAAGCCTTATCAATTGGCAGGTCATAAACATTCACTACATACTATCATCATTATCATCATCTTTCTCCTATCTGGTACTGTACCTTCATTAGTAAAGTCATGTGATGCCTCCCTTAGCCTCTTATATCCTGATTTCCTTGAGGCAGCATACATATCCCCTTAAACTACCACTAAAGAGATATGTGACTTTATGACTTTTTTTGTTTGTTTGCTACTTCTGGAAAAGACTTGCAAGACAGTTGTACACACAAGTTCCTTCTTTTCTAATTATCACTGCTTGCTTTATTATTTGTGAGTTGATATGTGTGTTTGTGTGTATGTGTTCCCCTTGTTACTGAAAGACTCAGAAAATAGGGCTACTTCTCACCAGTATCAGTGCTATTGTCTCTGCTCAAAGTGTGTGTCTGTCTCGTTCTAAAGCAGTGAATCATTTCCATCTTGGCCTAGGGTCCTATTACCATCTACTACCTCTCCTCTATCTTACCCTAGGAAATGGAAAGTACTTCCTATCCACCCATGGAAATAAATTACCTGATTTTCACTCTGCTTCTGGCTCTTCCCACCCTAGAATCTCCCTCATTCCACAGGCTACTTGCAATTTAGATTTAGGTATATTTCCCAAAGTGATTTTATTATTAATTGTAATTCTCCCAGTTTCACTACCCATCTAAATATAACACATAACACAATTAGGCAAATATGGTAAAGATAAAAAATGGTTTCAGTGCTCTGATTAAATACCTGTTTTCTTGCTTTATTATATTTTTTGGAGTCAGGATTCTATTTTGCCAGAATATATACATTGAAAATGTCGTTGTTATTTCTGTCCATTATGCCTGGTTGTTTTCACTGACAGTGTTGGTACAGCTATCATTTTCTAGAAACAAGACTATTTAGAGGCCTATGATCTCTTACTCTGAGGAAAGTAGAAACTTCAAGAAAGGCAATGCATTGTGTTAGCTCACTTAGATACAAGTGGAATAAACCTGCACAATAATCTGAAGTACCATTTGACAGTTTCTAGTAAAACTGATGTTTCATATCATACATCAAGCAAGTCTATCTCTAGGTCTATACTCATTTACACATGTACTTGAGAAGAATTACAATAATAAAAAAAGTATTACCCAGTTATTTGAACTATTAAACACTAGAAATGCTAAAATATTTATTCTAGAAAAATAAATAGGGGAGCAAATAGAGTATACATTAACATAATTAGATCTCAAAAACAACTGATATGGGTGAAAACAATAAAGTTGAAATATAACTATGCCAACTTATTTTAAAAACATAGGAAACTATAACATATATTACTTGTAGA
Source organism: Budorcas taxicolor (assembly GCF_023091745.1). Lineage (NCBI taxonomy): Eukaryota > Metazoa > Chordata > Mammalia > Artiodactyla > Bovidae > Budorcas > Budorcas taxicolor. The sequence goes on from NC_068917.1 coordinate 36,091,505, forward strand.
TTCATGTTATATGTTAAAATACAATTTAAAAGTGTAATTGGTGAAATGATACAATAAGTAGCAAGCTCAAGCAACTTCAGAGGAAGGTTTTGGGAATGAAATAGGGTACTGCTGGGAAGAATGGATTCATAGATCCATTGATTTTAAAATTTAAAGAGTTATTTTAGATTGTTGATTATAAAATGACTTGTACTTTTGATATCATTATTTCCTCATAAAAATGCCTTATGCCTCAAGGGAAAATATAAAGTAGATTTAAATAGTGTTCACAGCAAGGTTAAAAACAGGACCAGAACATTGAATTGTATAATTACAAATTTATAAACTATATATATATATATATACACTTATATCAATTAAGTAAAGTTTATCACTTTGCATTAATACATCATGTACTACCTTAAAATAATCCTTGAACAATGTCCTTTCAGTGCATGCTTAGTGTTATAAATCCTAATAGCAATGCTTATTTTCCTTTGCTCATCACAAGGAATACATTTATTAGTGTTAAAAAGCATATAACTCAAACTTCTTGATAAATTAGCAGCGAGCATTTGGATTTTATGAGCATGTAATGTTACTCTTCCAATTCTGTGATAATTACTTCAGAATTGACCTTATGATCTTAAGAATACTATAAAACCCTACATTCTTTAAACTTACAATTTGTTTACCCATGACTTTCTTTATATACCAGATACCTGACGGAATGGCAAAGTACAAAGAACAGCTTTCAACACTCTTCAGTTTGAATTCCATATTTTTAAAACTGTTCTATTTTCAAAATACTTTACTATCATCTTTTTCTTTTTTTCCATTGGAAAAAGTCAACATCCAAAAGCTCAATGTCCCCTCAGTTAGCCAAGTCATATTCTCAGGCTGGAGGTAATGTATTTAGTCACTTATGTATTGAACAATCTATGCATTATTTTAATACCCTAAAAAACTCTGTTAAGGTGACACTCTTGGGTCTATATATTAATTACACAATTGCACTCATTTCACATGCTAGTAAAGTAATGCTCAAAATTCCTCAGACCAGGCTTCTGCAATATGTGAACCATGAACTACCAGATGTACAAGATGGTTTGGGAAAAGGCAGAGGAACCAGAGATCAAATTGCCAACATCCGCTGGATCATGGAAAAAGCAAGGGAGTTCCAGAAAAACATCTATTTCTGCTTTATTGACTATGCCAAAGCCTTTGACTTTGTGGATCACAATAAACTGTGGAAAATTATGAAAGAGATGGGAATACCAGACCATCTGACCTGCCTCTTAAGCAACCTGTATGCAGGTCAGAAAGCAACAGTTAGAATTGTACATGGAACAACAGACTGGTTCCAAATAGGAAAAGGAGTACCTCAAGGCTGTATATTGTCACCCTACTTATTTACCTTATATGCAGTGTACATCATGAGAAACGCTGGACTGGAAGAAGCACAAGCTGGGATCAAGATGCCAGGAGAAATATCAACAACCTCAGATATGCAGATGACACCACTCTTTTGGCAGAAAGTGAAGAGGAACTAAAGAGCCTCTTGATGAAAGTGAAAGAGGGGAATGAAAAAGTTGGCTTAAAGCTCAACATTCAGAAAACTAAGATAATGGCATCTGGTCCCATCACTTCATGGGAAATAGATGGGGAAACAGTGTCAGACTTTACTTTTCTGGGCTCCAAAATCACCACAGATGGTGATTGCAGCCATGAAATTAAAAGATGCTTACTCCTTGGAAGGAAAGTTATGACCAACCTAGACAGCATATTAAGAAGCAGAGACATTACTTTGTCAACAAAGGTGTGCCTAGTCAAGGTTATGGTTTTTCCAGTAATCATGTATGGATGTGAGAGTTGGACTATAAAGAAAGCTGAGCACCAAAGAGTTGATGTTTTTGAACTGTGGTGTTGGAGAAGACACCTGAGAGTCCCTTGGACTGCAAGGAGATCCAACCAGTTCATTCTAAAGGAGATCAGTCCTGGGTGTTCATTGGAGGGCCTGATGTTGAAGCTGAAACTCCAGTACTTTGGCCACCTGATGTGAAAAGATGACTCATTGGAAAAGACCTTGATGCTGGGAAAGACCAAAGGCAGGAGGAGAAGGGGACGACAGAGGATGAGATGGTTGGACGGCATCACTGACACAATGGACATGGGTTTGGGTGGACTCCAGGAGTTGGTGATGGACAGGGAGCCCTGGCGTGCTGTGGTTCATGGGTCGCAAAGAGTCAGACACGACTGAGCAACTGAACTGAACTGACTCCCCAAAATGTAAGGTCCGTTTAATGATGACAGTGGTTATAACCATAAAGCATTTGTATAGGCAAGTTACTTATGGTAAAATATTGAGTTGTTTTCCTGAAAAAAAAAAAAGTGTTAAAGCACTGCTTATGGTTGCTATTTGAAAAGGCTTATGCCAGCTCTCTGAGAGTTATTAAAAAATTAACTTACGTATAAAATGCAAGGCAGTCAGTAATGAATACACAAGTAATTTAGAACAATAATCCTCCTGTAAAAACGACAAATGCTGTTACTATACATGTGACTATAAATATATATTTATAATGTATACATTCAAATATAAAAATCATGCATATAAACATAGATACTGTCAACCACAAATTGGCACTTGCCATGGGTGCTTGCCATCTACCTCTACAAGGATTAAATTGTATGCTGCTGCAGCTGCTGACCTCCAACACTCCGCTGAAGGTGTTCAGGGTGGAATCTGTGCACCTAGAAAATTGCCAGGACAGGTCTTCAGATAGTTAGATATTCTCAGGAGCTGTGTTTATGAGCCCAATTCTTATATCTCCTCATATCTAGAAAAGCACTAAAATCCTTCATGGTGATGACTGTTTCTTGTGACTTCACAAGAACAGCCAGAACTTTCTGAAAAATAAACATGTTTGATTGCATGTATTTCCTGTTTACTAAAATTATGTATATACTGTTCTTTCCCTCTGCCTCTTTGAACAGTTTCTCAGAGTTTCTGAAATTCTGTCTCCTGGGCTGCAGTCCTCATATTGCCCTCCATAAAACTTAACTCACAACAATACACATAATTAAAATTTTATATGTATATATCCAGACCCAGGGCAAGACAAAACTCAAGAGGTGAAGCTAGCATTCAAAGTTGCTTTTGTTCGGGCTAAGATATTGTGAAGCAATTTTGAAAGCCTTGAGACAAAAAGGAAAGTTAAAATTCAGGTTCACTAAAACGTTGGGAATCTGATAAGCAGTTCTCTGCTTTTACTTAATTACATATGTTCCCTACACTGCACAGCTGTTCCCTAGGAGTAAACACGAATCAAAATTAAACTAGGTTTTTCAGATATGGAATTCTAGCTTCAAGTCATTTTTGTGGCAGTGAAAATTTCAGCTTGTGAAATTGGTTTAGAGTTATTTTAGATTGTTAGTTCCTTTACAGGGCTGTAGAAGCGAAAAAAAAAAAAATCTCTCTGAGATAATGTAATCCTCTTCTAGTTCTCAAATTATGTCAAAAAATTTCTAAAATACTTATTTCACATGTAAGATATTCCAGTTATAGGACAATGCAAATCACTGTGACTGAGAACCAGTAGAAATAATTGACAACAGATAAAATGCCATTGATATTCCATGTGGTAGAAGGACATTCTTTCTATTAGGCAGAAAAGTTAAACCTTTGAAATGTCTTCAAGGGGTTGAAAAATATAAATAAGACATTGTAGATTTGCAAAAAGAACAACTAGAAATGGAATATACAATAACAAAGATTAAAAACTCAACAGGTGGGACTAATAGCAGCATTAGAACAAAAATACAGCTTCCAGGTGAGACAAAAGATTGTAAAACTGTGAAGAGAGAAGAGACATGGCAAATGTAGTGAGAATGTATAGCATAAAGTTAATTGAAGTGAATGGAGATGAGAGAGGATGTAGTAGAAATAATATTGTTTTTAACTCTTTAGAATTTCCTCTGATTGATAAAAAAGGATCTGTAGTTTCAAGAAGGTAGATGAATCTCAAAAAAGGTAAATAAAAAGAAATTCATGGCCAAAGACATCATTTGAACCTAAATAAAAACAAACATAAAAATAAATCTTAAAACAGATTGCATTTAAGTTAATAACAGTTAGCAGCCATCAGGATCATTGACAATTTCTATCAATAAAATAGAGCCAAGGTAGCAGGAGAATACATCAATGTGTGCACTGAAAATATTTGCCAACCTCAAATTATAAACAGAACACAAAATACTATATAAATATTATTGTGAAAAAAAGACATTGCTAGACAAATAAATCCTGATAAGATCCACCAGTAGCAAACCTGTAACAAATTTCATACTTAGCACTTTCTTTTCTTCAGGAAGAAAGAAAACAATTTCAGTTCCTAGTTTGGAGATGCAGGAAGGAAAAAAGAAGAAAGAAAAATGTTCATATTCATTAAGATAGACAAAATTATGGCCCATAAAACACACTTCGACAAATTTAAAATCATACATTACTACTGGAAAGCTATGGTTTTTCCAGTGATCATGTATGGATGAGAGAGTTGGGCTATGAAGAGAGCTGAGTGCCAAATTGATGTTTTTGAACTGTGGTGTTGGAGAAGACTCTTGAGAGCCCCTTGGACTGCAAGGAGATCCAACCAGTCCATTCTAAGGGAGATCAGTCCTAGGTGTTCTTTGCAAGGAATGATGCGAAAGCTGAAACTCCAGTACTTTGGCCACCTCATGTGAAGAGTTGACTCATTGGAAAAGACTCTGATGCTGGGAGGGATTGGGGGCAGGAGGTGAAGGGGACAACAGAGGATGAGATGGTTGGATGGCATCACCGACTCGATGGATGTGACTTTAAGTGAACTCAGGGAGTTGGTAATGGACAGGAAGGCCTGGCGTGCTGCAATTCATGAAGTCGCAAAGAGTCAGACATGACTGAGTGACTGAACTGAACTGAACTGATATACACGTGGGACAAACAAGCAATCACAAGATAAATTTTAAAATTTTCAATAAAATGAAAATCAAAACACTATTATCAATATTTGTGGAATGCAGTGAAAGCAGTACCTGGAGAAAACTTTCTAACATTGAAAACATATAATTGAAAAAAATATCAATTACCTAAATTCCCAGCCTAGGAAGCTAGGAATAGAGAAGCAAATTAAAATCAAAGAAAGTAGTATATATATATGTATGTATGTATATATTGATTGATTGATTGATTAATGATGAGAGCAATGAATGAAATTGAAAACAGGAAATCAACAAAGAAATCAACAAAGAAAAATCAACAAAACTAAAACTTAGCGTTTTTAAAAGATCTATGAATCTGGTAAACCTATAGCCAGGTTATGAGAATAAGAGGACACAAATTACTGAGATTAGAGATGAAAGCGAGGACATTAAAACAGATCCCATGGACAATAAGGTTATAACAAAGGGACTATGTAAACAACTTTATACCCACAAATTTGATAGCCTTTAAGAAATGGACTGATACTTGAAAGATCCAATATGCCAAAACTCATGTATGAAGAAATAGACAATTGGAATATGCCTATACCTTAATGATATTGAATAAATGATTAATAACAATACAAAATAGAAAACCCCAGGCCAAGAAGAGTTCAGTGGTGAATTTTATCAAAGATTTAGAGGAAAATTATGCAAATTTTCTACAATGTCTTTCAGAGGACAGAAACAGACAAACTATTTCTTAACTCATTCTCTGAGGTCAGCATTACCCTAGTATCAAAATTGGCCAAAGATATTACAAGAAAAGAAAAATTCAAATCAATAAATCTCATGAACGTAGATACAAAAATCCTAAAAAAAATAATAGTGAGTTGAATCTAACAGTATATACAAAGAATTATACACCATGACCAGTTCAGTTCAGTCCAGTCGCTCAGTTGTGTCCGACTCTTTGCGACCCCATGAATCGCAGCACGCCAGGCCTCCCTGTCCATCACCAACTCCCGGAGTTCACTCAGACTCGCATTCATCGAGTCTGTGATGACATCCAGCCATCTCATCCTCAGTCGTCCCCTTCTCCTCCTGCCCCCAATCGCTCCCAGCATCAAAGTCTTTTCCAATGAGTCAACTCTTCGCATGAGGTGGCCAAAGTACTGGAGTTTCAGCTTTAACATCATTCCTTCCAAATAAATACCAGGGTTGATCTCCTTCAGAATGGACTGGTTGGATCTCCTTGCAGTCCAAGGGACTCTCAAGAGTCTTCTCCAACACCACAGTTCAAAAGCATCAATTCTTTGGCGCTCAGCTTTCTTCACAGTCCAACACTCACATCCATACATGACTACTGGAAAAACGATAGCCTTGACTAGACGGACCTTAGCAAAGTAATGTCTCTGCTTTTGAATATGCTATCTAGGTTGGTCATAACTTTTCTTCAGAGGAGTAAGAGTCTTTTAATTTCATGGCTGCAGCCACCATCTGCAGTGATTTTGGAGCCCCCAAAAATAAAGTCTGACACTGTTTCCACTGTTTCTCCATCCATTTACCACGAAGTGATGGGACCAGATGCCATGATCTTCGTTTTCTGAATGTTAAGCTTTAAGCCAACTTTTTCACTCTCCTCTTTTACTTTCATCAAGAGGCTTTTTAGTTCCTCTTCACTTTCTGCCATAAGGGTGGTGTCATCTGCATATCTGAGGTTATTGATATTTCTCCCAGCAATCTTGATTCCAGCTTGTGCTTCTTCCAGTCCAGCGTTTCTCATGATGTACTCTGCACAGAAGTTAAATAAGCAGGGTGACAATATACAGCCTTGACGTACTCCTTTTCCTATTTGGAACCAGTCTGTTGTTCCATGTACAGTTCTAACTGTTGCTTCCTGGCCTGCATACAGATTTCTCAAGAGGCAGGTCAGGTGGTCTGGTATTCCCATCTCTTTAAGAATTTTCCAGTTTATTGTGATCCACACAATCAAAGGCTTTGGCATAGTCAATAAAGCAGAACCAAGTAGCATTTAAATCAATTAAAGAAGGTCGATTAAACACTTGAAAATCAATTAATAAAATCCATCACATCAAAATCCTGAAAAAGATAATTCAATTATGTCAAGAAATAGAAAAAAAAATGCATTTGAAAAATCCAACACACATTCTTGATTACCACTTTCAATAAACTAGGAATAGAAGGGAACTCCTTTAAATTGATAAAAAATATCTACAACTGAAAGCTTTCTCACTAAGATCAGGAACTTAGCAAGGATGGCCCATGTTACCACTGTCTTTCATTGCCATACCAAATGCCCTTGTTAATGCAATAAGGCAAGAAAATTAAATAAAAAATTGTACATTTTGGGAATAAGACTGTCTTTGTTTGCAGATGACATGCCCATATATAGACAATACAAAAGAATTCATGAAAAAAAATTCAGAACTAAAATATTATCTTAACAAGGCTTCAAGATACAAGTTTAATATATAGAAATCAACTGTTTTCTTTACATCAGTAATAAACAAGGGGGATTTGAAATTAAAAACAAAATATCTACATTAGCAACCTTCAAAAATGAAATACTTAGGTACAAATCTAACAAAACATATACAAGATTTCTATCAGGAAAACTACAAAATTCTGGTGAATGCAATCAAAGAACTAAATAAATGATGAGAGATTCCATGTTCATGGTTATGAAGGCTCCTAATTGTCAAGTTGTCAATTCTTCCCAAGCTGATCTAGATTCAATGCATTTCCATTCAAAATCCCAGAAGGTTATTTTATGGATATTGATCAACTTATTCAAAACTTTATATGGAGAGGCAAAATACCCAGAATATCTAACATGATTTTGAAGAACAAAGTGTGAAGGACATATACTGTCTGACATTTGTCCTATATTACAGTAATCAAGATAGTAGGGAAGATACACTGGATTAGAAAATGGCAATCCATTCCAGTATTCTTGCCTGGAAAATTCCATGGAGAGAGAAGCCTGGCAGGCTATGGTCCATTGGATCGCAAAGAGTTGGACATGACTTAATGGCATGTACATGCACACACAGACACACAGACACACACACACACACATCCAATAATCAAGATAGTGTGGTATTAGCAAAACAATACCCAAATAGATCAATAGAACGATTAGAGAGTCCAGAAATAGCCTTCCATAAATTATGAACATATGTAGCAAGAGATTTATTTAGGTCAGTGAAAATAATTTGTATGATATTACGGTGGAGGATACATGTCACCATGTTTGTCCAAAACCCGAAACGTACAACACCAAGAGTCAACCTCATTGCTTTAATGTAAAGTATGGACTTCGGGTGACTATGATTTGTCAATGTAGGTTCATCAGTCTTGAAAAATGTACCATTCTTGTGGAAGACATTGATAACTGGAAAGACTGTAATGCAGGAGACGCAGGCTTCCTTCCCTGAGTCGGGTTAATTCCCTGGAAAAGGAAATGGCAACCCACTCTAGTATTCTTGCCTGGAAAATCCCATGAACAGAGGAGCCTGGTGGGCTACAGTTCATGGGGTCACAAAAAGCTGACACAACTTAGCAACTACACACCACACACACACACACACACACACACACACACACACACACACACCATGCTTTAAGGAAGGAGGTGTATGAGAAATCTCTGCAATTTCCCCTTGATTTCGATGTGAACCTTAAACTATTCTAAAAAATGTTCTTAATTTTTAAGTATATTTTATTATATAAATATAGATCTAAATTAACATAGGCAACATAACTATAATAGTGATACATTGTAGGGTTCAAAACAGACTAGAATTTTAATAAACAGGAAAAATAGCATTTAAATTGAGGGGAGGTGTAAAGCCAACAATGATTCATGCTACTTAGTTTTCATATCCTTTTCTCTACCACCGTCACACCCCTCTGTTTCTGTTAGCCACTCTTCTCACATTCCTGAAATTCTTAGCCAAAACTTTAGGTCACTGGAGCAAAAAAAAAAAAAAAAAAAAAAAGGCAAAACAAAACAACTATTTCCTTTGTCATGGGTCAGGACCAAACTGAGGCATTGCTTAAACTTCAGAGGTACTATGTGAGACTTTCCCTCTTTCTTTTAATTTCCTATACATTGCTGTTTCTCTTGGAAGTGCTTCTTTAATCCATCACCAAGAGATAATACCTAATCTGAGGATCTATTTCTTAAAGGCCTAGCTAAGGTAGTTTTCAATTTAGATTAAACTCGTCTAAAGTGTTTATAAATATGTATGCTAATTGCTGAGATGTGTTGGACTCCTTGCAACCACATGGACTGTAGCCCACCAGGCTCCTCTGTCTATGAAATCCTCCAGGCAAGAATACTGGAATAGATTGCCATTGCCTTCTCCAGGGGCTCTTCCTGACCCAGGAATCAAACCCAGGTTTCCTTCATTACAGGCAGATTCTTTATCATCTGAGCCACATAAATAAATATATGGAAGGGAGTACAATATCCAAGTAATATCAACTTTGATAAGCCTAGCCTACATGGAAAAATCCTTAGCCAAATGAACAATTAATAGGAAAAGACTGTATAACATCCAAACAAAAGGGAAAAATGAGTAATAAAATTAATCAAGTGAAAAGAATCATAAAACAGAACAAATAAAAATGATACCATAAGCTGGTAAATTTAAAATCAGATACCTCACTGGTTACATTATTAATCCTGTAAGTGCAATGTTGACCAAAAGGAATCAAACACATTGAAAATACAATGTATTATTCCATTCATATTCAATTCAAAACTGTCACACCAAAACCATGGTGCTTAAGGGTTTATACTTAGGTAGTGAAACTATAACAAACCAAAGCAAGCAATTACTTTCTAAGGAAAAAATGTCATATCAGTGATTATCTTCAGCAAAAAGGAGAGGATTTGCCATGTGACTAGTAATTCATGATTCAGAGTTTCTGTCTTTCAGATCCAGTTTATTGCATTGGATTTGTGGTGTTGACTTCAAACGCAGCAAATCTATGCAAGTGATTTTCATACTGTGTAACTGCAGAAGGGGTTTCCCAGGTGCTTCAGTGGTAAAGTATCTGCCTACCAATGCGATAGACTCAGGTGACATGAGCTTGATCCCTGGGTCAAGAAGATCCCCTGGAGTAGGAAATGGCATCCTGATCCAATATTCTTGCCTAGAAAATTCCATGGACAGAGGAGACTTGCAGGCTACACTCCATGGGGTCTCAAAGAGTCAGATACAACTGAGCAACTGAGCATACACACATGCAAGGTGCATAGGCAAGCTAAAATTCCCTATTAGAGTCGTTTTTGTGTGGCAACTTACACCTTCAAAGTGTTTTATATTTGTGTTTATCAGCCAGTTCTCAAGTCTAAATATTGGTATTAGTACTGCATTGTTTGTGCAAATACCACAGGTTTTCAGATGAAGGTACTAAAGTTTGAAAGGATTTACTGAATTGTTCAAAAAATAACTTAGGATTTAAACTTAGATACTTTGAATTTCAAGCTTGTCCTTGGAACACTGTATCACATTACTTCTACAAAACCATATAGCATCAATAATTTTCTAAATATTATAAATGCCTCTGAAAATCATGTGATAGTGCTTGAAGAGTTTATGAGTATTAATTGTATAAGAATTACAATACATTAAAAAATTGTATAGTGTCTGCAAAGTGTAGTAACAAAGCCATAACGTCCTAAAACTTCTGATGATGGTGGTAAAGCTAGATAGATATTTATCTTTAGTTATGATTGTCTACTCTCATTAATTTGAATTTCACCAATTCATACTTCACAATAATCCATTTGGGGCATTTACTAAATTGTAATAAAATGGCTTGAGCTTTGACTTATCTATAATGAAGGGGTTGGTAGGAAAATTAAAACTTGCACAGAGAATATTGAAATGACTGAAAAGAATAGAAGGACCATTTTCAGGTATCCCAGCACTCTAAAAATCATTTACATACAAGCAATTGATGAGCTAATTTCAAATCATTCTTATCTATTCACTGAAGCTAGTCAGCTTCAGAACTCTAGTGTTTTGTTACTCTAATTCCAATTATAGTACATAACAGGGTATTGAAAATGCATTTTGAAAAAAAATCATTTCATTAAAAAAAATACAAATTAGACCTTTCACTAAGGGAAACCAATCCAGATTAGGAAACAGATTAATGAGTTTTCTTTATTTATGACTAAAAACTTTGTGCTTTCTGATACATTAAATAAAGGAGAAACCATGATCTAGGTAATAATTTTTATTCTTATGATTAATTGTTTTTTTTTTTAACTAAGAATTTCTGCCTTGGTTATAACTTCAAATATCCAATGAGTGTATATTTGTGTTTCTGGAAGTATATAGAAATTAAATAAATTAGATTTTAAAACTTGAGAGTCAGAGAATATGTAAGAAACCAGCCAAGCCAAGGTGTTTGATTAATAACTTAAAATAATCTAAGGGAAAAGGAGCAAAATGCAAGTCATAATATTACAATTATGTCTAGTAGGTCATTGATACAGCAAGTGTGTAAGCAGTCATTATCAGAGAAAAGTTGAATGAATCAATGTACCAAGTATCTACATGTTTATTGAAGCCTGCTGGAAGCAGGGTAGAAAATACATGCATCATTCAAAAATTATTATGAGTAATTATGGTACAGAAGCAAGAAAACCACCTGCTTCAACTTCTGATACTGCCACTTAAGAATTTTATGGCTTTCTACAAATTACCTTTGTTGCACTTCTTTTTCTGCAAAAAATACTGAGAATAATAACTCATTCCCCAATCCTATAAAGTTGCTGTGAGACTGAAAATATATCAACGTATTTTTAAAATGGTAAGTTGTTCTATAAAAATGAGATATAAATTAGTTTTAGGAATAGCTTACTGCATCAGTAATTTGACCTAGAAAAATTCTGGGTTTGGTAGTTTTAGACAAGTTAAGAAAGATCATTTCATCTCTGCCACACTAGCTGAGAGCTCATTGTCCTGAACTGACTGAAAACCTGTCAGATATAAGAGTGTGACTGAAAGAGCTAGAAAAAAAAAAAGTATGATAGTGAAGCCAGAGGCAACAAATGATTGTACTAATTGCCAGCCTGCAAAACCCTAAATGTGTATTATAGTGATGGAGAGATGATATGTAAGACTCCCAAGAACAATTGTCTTCCCATCAGAACATAGTAAGAGCTTATGCATGATGTCATCTCAATATTAACTTTGCTTTTATCAAAATCAAATTTGAGTTTAATACTCTCTGTGGTGTAAAGTAAATTTACTCAATCCCTTTTGTTCTAGACCAAGTTGATTATCTAAGCCACAAATATAAGCAACATTGGCTTGCTCCTTTTATGCATTTTTCAATAGAAGCTACACCAGGGTAAGGAATGACACTAAGATAAATTATTAAAAATAACCAATAGAATAAAGAGCAAAGGTGTCACATGTGTTGTAAGTTATTCTGACAGCCCAAGGCAACAAGCTACAAACAACTTGTACAGGAATATTTCAAGAAGGCATTATTATCCAAACCTGGAGCTAAACTTCCCATGGAAAGTTATGCACATAAGTGGGCTTAGGTGATGGAAACTGTTCCGTTGAGAACAGCAGCTGGCCACACAAACTCAAGGTATAAATTAGACAAGGTTTTAGGGAATCAGTATCCAGCTAATAATACAGAGAATAGTGAACTAATTCTTATCTTCTAGAAATGTCACCGGATTTAGGTTTTTGAAAAAATGTAGCCCAGTAGAAACTTGATTTTCCACAGGACTTGAGTTGGAGGACAAAGATTCTAATTCCAATTCCATTAATAAGTAGATATTTAATCTTGAGCAAATAAAATAAATTCCCTAAGTCTGTTTTCTTTATTTATGACTAAGATGACAGATAAAGAAATAATTATTATCTATCAATGGGCTTCCCTGGTGGCTCAGTGGTACACAATCAGCCTGCAAGGCAGAAGTCACAGGAGACTCAGGTTTGATCCTTAGGTTGGGAAGATTCCTGGAGGAGGAAATGGCAACCGCTGCAGTATTCTTGCCTGGAGATGGAAAGAGGAACCTCATGGACTGCAGTCCATGGCGTCACAGAGTTGAACATGACTGAAACAACTTAGCATGCATGCATTATTTATCAAATGGCTTTGTTAAGATAATCAGAAGAAGTCACAAATCCCAAACAGTCAGAACCTACCAAGTCCTAAACAATGTTCACTAAATTGAAGTATTTAACATTGCACTGTATTACTTATACAGGTGAATTTTTTTCCTCTTTAATTTTGCACAATTACTGTGCAAATATGTTGATTTTTTTCTCATTGTTTTAATGGTCCATCCTCTGAAAGAACATGTAGATAACTTCTCCAACGATTTCCTGGATCCTTTTTTTCTTCTTTTGCCCTCACTTTTCTTCTATCAGTCTTTTATCTCTCATTTCTGCTTTTCACAATAAACATGCAGGACAGGCCTCTTCCTGGATCAGCACTAGTGTTCTAACTGAGGGAGCTGTCATTTTCTTAGTCTACAACTTTTTAAACCTCAGTGACTTAAGAAAATTCTTCCTAGCTCAACTCCCCTGAGTTCAGCAAATATGTTTCCACTGTCCTTGTTATTTCTGCTCCTAATTGCTAATATATAAAAGGAAAAGAAAAAAAAAATCACTGCATAAGGTGCTATTTTACTAAGGTAGCTTTCTATAGTATTGGCAGAAAAACTGCATTTCCTTTGTTCCATCTTTACTATATGAGACAAATTTAAGGCATTATAGATTAACACAGTGGGAATGACTATGTTGAAATGAGTATTGTGAGGGAGTATCTTCCCATTAATCAAAAAGTCCTTTCCTGTATGGTTGCCTGCCTGGGTTCAAATCTTGACGCTAATCCAGTTTAGGATTTTGCACATAGAACATGAATTCCCTGCCTCTTGAGTTTTCTGTCTGTAAAATGGCAACAAAAATATCATATATTTCATAGGATTAAATGAGTTAACTTTGGCGGCAATGATTCAGAACAGTGTTACACATGGTAAAACTTACATATTAACCATTCTCATTGATATTCTGTCTTCTACAACATATCACCTCTCTTAAAAGGCATTGCAACATTGTTTGGAGGGTATAGAGCTACTTAACTCTCTCATTTCCACAGCACAAAGTCTGGTTTAATGAATGATATATGTATTACCTGTATACACATATAGAGCCAAAGTTACACATAAATAATTAGTACTATCAATCTAAATATTTTGATCAACTGTCTTCATTTTCTCAAAGTAATTAATAATTGGATAAACTAGGAAGAAATAAGGAAGGAAGTCAAGGAGTATTGGACAATATATTGTGCAAACAGATACTCCAATTGCAGCAACAATCTTTATTTTTCAGTAACTGTTAGAACAAAAGTTCTTCCCTAGCACATGTTAGTCACCACATGTTACTGAAGTCCTCCTGCACTTGGGCTGTACCAGAGTCCTTGTAAAGGTTAGAAGGAAAGGGGTGGGCAGAGAATATACCAAGGACATGGAACAACAGACTGGTTCCAAATAGGAAAAGGGTACGTCAAGGCTGGATATTGTCACCCTGCTTATTTAACTCTATGCAGAGTACATCATGAGAAACGCTGGGCTGGAAGAAGCACAAGCTGGAATTAAGATTGCCGAGAGAAATAGCAGTAACATCAGATATGCAGATGACACCACCCTTATGGCAGAAAGTGAAGAGGAATTAAAAAGCCTCTTGATGAAAGTGAAAGAGGAGAGTGAAAAAGTTGGCTGAAAGCTCAACATTCAGAAAACTAAGATCATGGCATCTAGTCCCATCACTTCACAGAAAATAGATGGGGAAACAGTAGAAACAGTATCAGACTATTTTTGGGGGCTCCAAAATCATTGCAGATGGTGATTGCAGCCATGAAATTAAAAGATGCTTTCTCCTTGGAAGGAAAGTTATGACCAACCTCGATAGACAGAGCAGAGACATTACTTTGCCAACAAAGGTCCATCTAGTCAATGTTATGGTTTTTCCAGTAGTCATGTATGGATGTGAGAGTTGGACTGTGATGAAAGCTGAGCGCCAAAGAATTGACGCTTTTGAACTGTGGTGTTGGAGAAGACTCTTGAGAGTCCCTTGGACTGCAAGGAGATCCAACCAGTCCATTCTGAAGGAGATCAACCCTGGTATTTATTTGGAAGGAATGATGTTAAAGCTGAAACTCCAGTACTTTGGCCACCTCATGTGAAGAGTTGACTCATTGGAGAAGACTCTGATGCTGGGAGGGATTGAGGGCAGGAGGAGAAGGGGATGACCGAGGATGAGATGGCTGGATGGCATCACCAATTTGACGGACGTGAGTTTGAGTGAACTCCAGGAGTTGGTGATGGACAGGGAGGCCTGGCGTACTGCGATTCATGGGGTTGCAAAGAGTCGGACACGACTGAGCGACTGAACTGAACTGAGAAGAAAAAAAAATATGTAAACCTTCATTGGTATATGTTTGTTTGGAAAATAACTACCCTGTAGTCTTGGCTAGTAAATATCACTTCTTTTTGATAATTCTATTATTTTGATATTTTGAGATATATTTCATATGATACAGCCAAACTACACAAACTATTCAATTAAATATAATTTTATGAGTACAATTTAGTACCTCAATTCAGGGTTAAGCATAATGATACTATGTCATTTCTGTGACTACTTTCCTAACAATTTGAAAAGAAGCGTAGTATTTCCAACTTAAAGGTCAGAAAAATCTGTGTTTTAATTCCATCATCACTATTTGTTGTTGAAACTCAAGGAAAATTACTTGGTCTCTTTAAGCCTCCCTTTCCTTTTCTGTAAAATGAGTATTATAATGTTTTCAATCTCAGAAAGCCACTAGTAAATAAAAGACTAAATGTGCACTCAGTTTTGCTCTGTGCAAGAGACAAATTGACCAGAGGCCCTCATCTGCTGCCCTCTGAATGCACATGGTGCTTGTCGGATGCCATGATTCCCAAAGGCTGCTCCACAGAATGTGTAAGAACAAAAAGTGTTCAAGCCAAGGTTAACTTACTCCTAAAGGAAGCAAGAATCAAGAATCAATCCTTCAGTGGAGACTGTGACCAGGAGATTCTCATGGGCCTGGGAAAACCTATCTTAGAACTGTGCTGCAGTGTAAGATCCTTCATGTTCAAGCTTCCTCCTTTTCTCTCTCCTCCATAGTGACTGCTCTGTCCTGAAATTTGATAAAACAAAACAAAAACCCTATCCTTCTCCTTACCCTAAAGAGGTAAGATTCACTGTCCCACAGTGAATCTATTAACCGTTAATCAGTCAAATTTGCTCTTCTGCAAATCCAAATAAATAAATCATAAAACACAGTACATGGGACGCAGTAATTAAGTATTCTGTAAAATGTTCTTAATAACATTACAGGAAGAGATACATATGAAAGAGAAAAAAACTAAGCAATGTATAAAGCAAATAAAGTGAATTTTTATTTTCTCTATACAAAATTTTAAAATTCTCATTGTTGTTTAGGTGCTCAGTCATGTCTGACTCTTTGTAATCCCAATGGACTGCAGCACAGTAGACTTCCCTGTCTTTCACTATCTCCCAGAGTTTGCTCAAACTCATGTCCATTGAGTCGAAGATGCCATTCAACCACCTCATCTTTTGTCATCCCCTTCTCCTCCTGCCCTCAATCTTTCCCAGCATCAGGATCTTTTCCTATGAGTCAGCTCCTCATATCAGGTGGCCAAAGTATTGTTCCTTCAACTTGAGCATTCAGTCTTTCCAATGAATATTCAGGGTTGATTTCCTTTAAGATGGACTGGTTGGATCTCCTTGCAGTCCAAGGGACTCTTCAAGAGTCTTCTCCAGCCCTACAATTCAAAAGCATCAGTTCTTCAGTGCTCAGCCATCTTTATGGTCCGACTTTCACATCCATACATGACTACTGGAAAAAACATAGCTTTGACTAGACAGACCTTTGTTGGCAAAGGGATGTCTTGGCTTTTTAATACTCTGTCTAGTTTCATCATAGCTTTTCATCCCAGGATCAAGCGTCTTTGAATTTCATGGTTGCAGTCAGCATTCAGAGTGATTTTGAGACTCAAGAAAATAACATCTGTCACTATTTCATTCCTCCCTCATCTATTTAACATGAAGTGATGGGACAGGATGCCATGATCTTCCTTTTTTGAATGTTGAGTTTTAAGCTAGCTTTTTCACTCTCTTCTTTCAGCTTCATGAAGAAACCCTTTAATTCCTCTTCCTTTTCTGTCATAAGGGTGGTTTTATCTGCATATCTGAAGTTATTGGTATTTCTCCTGGCAATCTTAATTCCAGCTTGAGTTTGTCCACCTCGGCATTTTGCATGATGTACTCTGCATATAAATTAAATAAGCAGGGTGACAATATACAGCCTTGACATACACCTTTCCCAACTTTTATCTAGTCCATTGTTGCATGTTTGGTTCTAACTGTTCCTTCTTGACCTGCATACAGATTTCTCACAAGTCAAGTAAGCTGGTCTGGTACTCCAATATTTTGGAGATTTTCTACAGTTTGTTGTGATCCACATAATCAAAGGCTTAAGCATAGTCAATTAAGCAGAAGAAGGTGTTTTTCTGGAATTCCCTTACTTTTTCTATGATTCAACGGATGTTGGCAATTTGATCTTTGGTTTCTCTGCCTTTTGTAAATCCAGCTTGTACATCTGGAAGTTCTTTGTTCATGTACTATTGAAGTCTAGCTTGAAGGATTATATTCTTATACATAAAATCTAAAAAAAAATTTCTTTTTATATTTTTCATTGTAACAAAATAATCAGTGCATTTTATTTCTATGTAGATTTTCCCTAACACCTTCTCTATTCACTCTTTATCTTCTCCTATTTCATGCACACGTATTTCAATAACCCTAGTCATATTTTTTTTTACCTAAAATAGTTAAAAACTCCAGAACTTAGCTTCGCTCTGTCTAGGTGGTTGTAAATGTAAGGGGGTCACATGAAAGTGTTATATGAGAAAAAAAGAAAGAAACAAAAGAAACAAAACATTTAAAACACTTTGAGTTAAAAACAAATGACAAAGGAAAATCTAAATTGATTACACTTTTCTTCCTTACTGACAATATTTCCCATGGAAAAATGCATGTGCTTGTGTGTGTGTGTGTGAGCATGTGAGTGTGTATGCATGTATATGCAGGGATGGGGACAAGGATGGTATCAGAATGTGCTAAGAGGAAAGAGTGGAAAGGAGTAGAAAAGAAAGAAAAATTAAAATAAAAGCATAAAAACTCATAGGAAAAGGAAATTGCATTTCTCCAAAAGATGAAGAATATTTTTTCTAATCATACATCATTCCTCCTCACTCCAGTATGCCTACACATTGAAAAACTGAAGTTTCCCCTTTCTTGTCCTGGATAGCCACCTTTGATTCTGGGGTTTATCATGTTATGTTTTGTTTTTAATGCATGATTATGTCATACTATTTCAATTTTATGAAGTTTTCTGGGACCTCTTATGTCCTAAAAATTATTCAGAGTATTAAAAAAATAAATATGTGTTCCTGCTTTCAAAAGGCTCCAAACTGAAGTGCAAGAATTTAGAAAAAGCATAATGCACCATGCTAACGGCTTTATATAAGATATGTACCAGATGCTCTGTAATGATCAAAATATTATTTTATTCTGCCTTTAGGAGAGGAAATACTGTAACATAAATTGGTGAAATTGCAGTCTTGAACACCAGACCTTCTGTAGGAAGATGGGGTCCAGACCATCGTCTGAGGCAGAGGAAATAATAACATTGATAAATTCATAGAGGCATCATGGATCACGAAACACCTTGAGAACACAAAGTGAATCTTGCGGTTGGAGCTAGGATGACACAGATGGAAGTAGCATGGCAAGAGATGAGGCAGGACTTGTTGAAAGAGGGCAAATTATGACCTCTATTAGCACCAGTGTGCCATGTTTTTATTATTGGAAACAGCTCTTATATCAAATGATTAAGGAGACTTGCAGATATCTCTTGTTTATTAAAAAAATAGTATTAAATATTTCTTAGTTGTTTACTTAATACAACCTCAACCTTCTACTCACCATTTTAGAGTATCTAGGCAGTGATTTAAGATATGTAATTTAGCAAGACAAAACTTTAAAAACCCATTTAGTTCTTTACCTGTTTTGCATGTCAGGATTCTGCAATGAGTTTGGTTAACATAGCATGTTTTTCCTTCATTCCAAGTGTTGCTGAAAATTATTCTTTGAAATGCACAAAAACATGCCCCATGATCAAAGTTTAATATTTTACCTGAGGAATTTGAGATTTATGAATAAGAAATTCTTTGAAAATGTAGTTGTCCCCACTAGTCAGTGTAAGGAAAAAATATTTATTCTTGTTATTAGAATACTCCCTGACAAAACCATCTAAAAAGATGCTGTTGTATTCAGGAAACTGAGTAGAACTCACAGCTTTGGCTGTATATTCTGTTCATCTGGTCACCATAGAGAGAACTGTTACTCAGACCCAATCCAGAAAGAGAAAGAGACCAATCTCAAATTCCTAATGCCCAAAGCTTGAAATACTCCTGTGACTAGCACTTTTCGGTCAATGCTAATTGCAGACTTAGGGTCAATTATATTTGCAAAATTTAAAACTCTAGTATCAGGATAATAGTTAGGGTAGTTAGGGCACTTGTTTAATCATGTCAATTTATTTTTAATCCTTAAAACAACTTTCACAAACCAGAACAAGTTTGTTTTCAAGTCAAGCTGTATTTGTGTACAAACACATTTTCACTACTTGAGCCAGTTTTATTTTATTCAGCACTAGAGCCAGATTCTTATAGAAAATATTACATTCCTTTAAAACTTTTAAATAGGCAGTCATAAATTAAAAACATTAAGCACAAAACATTTTCAATCTAGAAAGAGAGCATATAGCTCTCATCTATAGCTCCTGTGTGGAATTGTTTCATAATGAATCAGGAAACTCAGTCCCTTTAAACTAAGTCATTCGAACATACTTCAAAAGTATAAATTATGCATTTCTCATCAGTAATTTGATAACTTCTAAAGGTATAAAGCATAATATTAGCCAGAAAAGTATTTGAAAAATCTCATTTTTTTCAAAGCATATTGAAGTTTATTTTCTCCCAATAGTACTTTTAGTAAAAATGTAGAATGATTTAATTCTAAATGGACTCCAGTGAATTTATTTCAATACTGTGTTGGTTTTTTAGGAGACTCATACAAAGTTAAGATTCCCCAAAAATAAATATAGTAACTATTTTAATGCAAATATATTAAAATGTGTGAATAATTCATCAATCTATTTCCTGTGCACTATAATAATCTAAACAATTATATTATATTGTTGAATTATAAGTACCATGCAGTCATTTGAAAAATATATTAATTATCAATGCATGACCATAGGACACATCCTGCTATTTATTTTCTCTTTCCTCTTTATATATGTACTTGCACTATAAGACTAAGGTTTTCACCTTAAAATTTTCATTACATAAAGCTCTTCATATAAAAATGTCCATATTTTAAATTGCCAAAATCCACAATAATGCAGGCAAGACATAAATGTCTACAGAAACTTTTTAAAGGAGATACCATCTTTAAAAACTTATTTAGAGGTAAATTATATGCATGCATATGTTTATCCCCATCTTTGACCTCTTAATATGATTTTTTTATTACATTTCTATTATTATCAGTTTTGGAGTAAAAGTCTGTAGAACTTATGAAGACATGAAAATTAAAGGAGAAGTCATATTTAGACAGAGTGTTCTATGTTTTTTGTTAGTTTGTTTTTGTCCCCCTTCACATAATCTCTTTTTTGATCAATTTATCAATTTCTGCAAATAGGTCAACCAGAATTTTGAGCAGGATTGATTTTGTACAGTTATTTAGGAAATATTGTCATCTTAACATTTATTCTTCCAAATTATGAAAATGGGATACCTTTCCATGAAAATGGGATACCTTTCCACGAAAATGGGATACCTTTCCACTTATTAACATCTTTAATTCCTAATTTTCATTGCACAGGTTTTGCAATTCTTTTGCTAAATGTACTTCTAGCTTTTTTGGTTTGTTTAATAATTGTATTGCACATGGAGTTGTTTTCAGATTGTACAGTAATAGACATGATCGTGTTTCTGCAAACTTCCTTTATATTTAAGGGAGGCTGGCTGTGTATAGAATTCTTAGTTGATAGCCTTTATTTTTTTCAGTACTTTGAATATGTTATTCTACTGTCTTTTGGCCTAGATAGTCACTGATAAAGTATCAGCTCTTAATCATGTTGAGATTGCCTTTTTGATGATGTTTTCCCTTCTTTCAAGACTGTCTCTTGTCTTCGGTGTTTGACAGTTTGTCTATGATAATATGGTTATGTTTATATCTTTGAGCTTATTGTACCCGGGGTTTGTTAAGGGTTTTAGATGTGCTAATTAACACTTCCTTTCAATTTTTTTTTCAACTATTCCTTTGCTCTTTTTTTCACTCTGATTTCTGATAGTTCTGGTATACTTAGTTCCTCACAGTTCTTTATGGTTATGTTCATTTTTCTTAACATTTTCTTTACCTCAGGATAATTTCAATTGACTTTTTTCCATGTTTGCTAATTATTTTTCTTCTACCAGTTCTAATTTGCTTCTGAATTTTTAATGTCACTTATTGAATTTTTCAGCTCCAGCATTTCTATTTAGTTTTGAATGGTTTATTTACTTTTATTGATATGCTTTATTTCGTGAGCCCTTTTTTAGATCTTTAGGAATGGTTTTCTTTAGTTGTTGAACATATTTATACTGACTTAAAGTTGTCTTCTGAGTCCTATATCGAGGTCACCTTAGAGAGAGTTGTTATTACCTGTTTGTCTCCTCCATATATACAGGGCAATCCTTTCTCTCTCTTTTTTGCTTACCTCATTTTTTATTGTATGAGGGACATTTTAAATATGTACTTTTATATTTTTATTTTATAACGGAGTGGAGTTGATTAACAATGCTGTGTTGGTGTCAGGTGTACAGCAATGTGATTCAGCTGTACCTCTATCTATTCTTCTTTCCAATTATTTTCCCATTTTAATGTTAAAATGAAGTGAATCTGGGAATCAGATCTTTCTCCTCTTAGGGTTTGATTTTGTTGCTCTTTATTGTTACATCTTGTCATGGTTCTTTTTCTCTGTAAAATGACTTGAACTAATTCCCTAAAATATATTTTCTTGGTTGTGGATGCCTAGTATAATTGGTTCACTTAGTGGTTACTTGGTGTTTGAATAGGGATTTTCTTAAATCTTTAAACTGATACTTCTTCTGCACTTTGCTGAAGGGCTTTGAATGTGTGTTAGGGTATAGCTTTAGTGTTTGTCCAATTTATAACTCTGCCTCAGCCTTTATGTTCTTGTTATAAAATGTCTTAAGGTCAGCTTGAAACCTTAAAGTCTCTTTATGCGTTTCCTGTTCATTCAAAAAGCTCTATGTATGTTTATGGTCTTTAGATTCCCAGGCATATTCCTTTGAATATTCAAGATTTCCAAAAATCCTGTTTACATCCATTTAAGGAAATTTCCCTTTCATGCTTTTCAGCCAGCCTCTTGTTTGCTCAAATGAGTACTGCCATCTCAAGCACCTGTGATGTTAAACAATTGCCACTATTTTTGCTACATATACCCTGAAAATACTTTTTCTTACTGAAAAATTTTTGGTTCAGATAAAATATATACAAGCCCTGTGAATCAGACTTGTCTACAGAGTCTTCAGGAATGTGGAATAGTAACAGTTCCTGAGAATGGATTCGTTTTGGTGAGCTATAACTTAATTCTATTCTCCACTATTCTGGTAGTTTTCTGATTTTCATAGCTATGGAGGTTACAAGGCTGCTGATTTTTATGTCTTCTACAGGACTGGAAAAATAGAGTCTATAAAGAGAGCTATGGGAATAGGACAAGATAAAATGTCACAAAGGTTACTATTGTTACAAAAAGTTAGCTGTTTTGCTAAATAAACGCTCCTCAATTGTTGTGAACATTCATTAATCTCCAATTTGAAGAGGTTGTTTTTGAAATTTTGCCAGTGTTCCTGTCACTTTATTGAGGATCAGATTTCTAGAGGGTTTTTTTTTGTTTGTTTTGTTTTGTTTGTTTAATCCACCATTCTGGAAGAACTTTCCCCTTCACTCTGATTTTTATGAAAAGAATATATAAAAACCTTAGACATGTTTCTAGTTCTCTACCTCTATGTTAGCCAAGTGATTGTGGAAGGCAAAGAAAAGCATGTAATTTACTACATGATTATTTTACTAAACTATATTGTTACTTTCAAGTGACAGGTTACCACTCAAAAATAGAGAGCTGTTGAATTTCAAATAGTGTTAATATTTGTATAAAAACTTCAGTTTTTAAGGCTTAATACTTTGATCCCATTTCTATCTCTATGTCTTATGATTTTCCTGTTAATATTTAATATACCATCACGCTTAGGCTGTATGATATTGAAATTTGACTACCTATCCTGTATGTGTGTTTAAAAATAGCATACAGTCTAATAATAATTATTTATTGGAGATCTATTAAAGATTTTCAGTGTGCATGTATATTTTTCATTAAATCTACTAAATTGCAAATTGTTTGTGTGTCAGATGAGTGTGCACACTTGCATGCGGCTGTATTTGTCTTATTCTTGCTAGGTCTTTTCTTAGTGCTTTGTAATTAACAAGTGCTCAATATTCTTTCTGAATAAAATAGAATTGCCAGTCACTATTCCATGGAGAAGAAAATGACAACCCACTCCAGTACTCTTGCCTGGAAAATCCCACAGACAGAAGAGCCTGGTAGGCTACAGTCCATGGGTTGCAAAGAGTCGGACATGACTGAGCGACTTCATTCACTCACTCACTCACTCATCCTCTATCTAATGGCCCTGGTAGTATTTTCCCATATGTGAATAGATTTTTAAGGTTCACATTCATATTTACCTCTGTTACTTAATTTTAGAATAGCATAATCCCAACATTTCCAACACAACTTATCTTAGCAATGCAGCAACTGATCTGTGATTCTGCAATAAAGATTTTGTAAATATATTGTATTTGCTGCTGCTGCTGCTTAGTCGCTTCAGTCGTGTCTGACTCTGTGCAACCCCATAGATGGTAGCCCACCAGGCTCCCCCGTCCTTGGGATTCTCCAGGCAAGAACACTGGAGTGGGTTGCCATTTCCTTCTCTAATGCATGAAAGTGAAAAGTGAAAGTGAAGTCACTCAGTTGTGTCCAACTCTTTGGGACCCCAAGGACTGCAGCCTACCAGGCTCCTCCGTCCATGGGATTTTCCAGGCAAGAGTACCGGAGTGGGATGCCATTAGACATGTATATTTAATGGCATCATTTGCACAGTTATCTTTAAAGTTTAAGGAAGAGAACACTAAGTTTGTAAACAAAGGACAGACATATATTCACTTCTGGAAAACTTTATCTGGATCTTGGTTCCTAAATCTTGTATTGACCATCTATACATTTCTGTCTGCCCATTTTGTTTATTTATTCAGTGTTCATATACTTCACATTTGAATTTACACATCCTGCTTTTTAGTCCACATTGATATATGATTGTCTTATTTTATAATAAAAATTATAAATCTACTCAACAAGCTAAAGGTTTTTCCTTAGCTCTTTGATGCTCAGTGCTGTGCCTTTTCATGCCTCTCCATATCAGGATAGTATGCATTATCTAATCTTTTCTTTCTCAATTAACCCTCAACCCTCCATGCCAGTTTAGAAAAATAAGTCATATATCAGAGACTCCTCCTAATTAAAGGTAAGCTTTATATCTTCTGCCTTCATCTAGGAACTCTAATATTGCTTAGACCAGTTTGAGACAGACGGCCTGACACTATGTGACTTCTAAGAATAGGTAAAAATAAAAATGCTACACAGTCTGATTCTCTCAGAACCTCTACGTTTAGAATGCTCCCTTTCAGAACACAGCTGCCATAATGTATAACACCCAAGCCACACAGATAGGACATGCATAGGCATGCTGGTTGACAGATTCAGGTGAGACTAGCCTTTGTGTCATTACAACCCATTTACCAGACATATGAGTGAAATATTGTTCCAATAATTTCTGTTCCCAAACAGTCACATCATCTGCAACTTACTGAATTCTCTTGGCTGAGGATTCAAATAAGTACAGCAGAGACAAGCTGTTCCATTTGGCTCTGCCTGAATTCCTGAATCATAGAATCTGGGTACAATGAATTGACTGTTATGTCACTAAGTTGGGGTTGCTTATTTTATATCAATAGGACTAAAGTATTTGGCCTAATCCCAAGCCCTCTCTACCACCACACACACTGTTCAGTGAAGTCCTGGCAAATACAGTCTGATAACTACCATATCAGTCATTCAAAGAGTTTTGAAAACATTATTTCTTAGAAATTCACCAGGTGACACATATTTTCATCCTTTCTCCTGAATGTGTCTTTCTCTTGAAGGTGACATATGATTCAAAAATATAAATTAATACACATCACTGGACTCTTGGCTTTCTCATTGTGATACTATATAGCACCATATATCTTGGAAAAGGCAGAAAGTGTCTAAGGAAAGAGTGGAACTTGAGATATTTCCAATGTATCATTACATCATAACTTTCACTAAATTCTGGACACCAACCTGGTTTTAAAAACTTATTGTCAATAATTTTGAAATGACTGGCCCATGAAGTAGTAATAAATGGTTCAGAAAAACATTTGGGTTTTAAATTACATCTGTCACCTACATTTATTTGTAATAACAAAATCTCATAAAATACATAAAGTGAATGCCTTCCCATAATCATTTCAATTTAATGTCATTGTACATAAGCTTTATGTCATTGTATTATTTTAACTTCAATTTGGTCCATTCCATTAATGGAAATTTGTTACAGTAAGTGATGTAAAACCCAATCTAGACCTGTAAACTCTTTTCTGAGCTATCAGCACAAGATATTAGTTAATCCTATGCTATATATATATAAACAAAAATAACGCTTGGTTAGCCATTGAACTCAATGGTGAAATAACCAAGAAGGTTAAGAGCAGCAGTAGATAAACTTGACAAAACATGAGGCTTATTAATATGCTCATTGGGAAAGGATGCCTTTAAAATGAGAACAACCATTTCTGTATATTTATGATTTGTATATCCAATAATATTACAGAAACCAAGTAGCAATTTAGTGAACCTAGAAAAAACTAATAGAAACTTTTATATTTCTTTGGTATAACTTCAGAAAAAAATATAAATTTTACTATTTCATTTTTAGTTCATACATCATATTGAACCACATTCTGTCCCTTGAAGTTACCTGCAGTTGAAGAAACTAATCAACCTGAGTACCGATTAATTTAATATTTGTTCTCCAGAAAAATGTTCAAATATATTAAGCATCTATTCCATTATTTGTAAAGCATCCTCAGAGATGTATAAAAGGAAAAAGAAAATCAAAAAGTAAATTAAATGTCACAATTAGAAAATAAAACATCTATAAATAAAAAACTATAAATGAAAGGGGAATTAGATATTAATATCCTCAGAATATAGATGAAGCATATTTTTCTTACATCCATTTTCTCCCTCAGAATTTCACTAAAAATCTTATAAAATAGATTGGCAAATTATATATCTCTAAAACTGTACAAAGTTATAAATATGAAGTAAGAAAAATAATTTGGAGGAGGAGATCAGATTACAAGAGTCAAGTGAATATGAAGGTAACTTTAGGGAATTTTTAAAACAAATTATACTGAGATAATTGAAAATGAAGAGATTCATTTTATAATTTGTAGAATTCTATAACAAAATAACATGCAATAGTTTACAGGTTTATTTAGCAAATTTAAAAAAAAAATGGCTTTCTCAGTTCCTGCCTTGTCCAGATTCATGCATGACAAAGCCTCTTAGAAATCAGACTGATGAGAAATTATTTATTTTTAAAAATTGCTGTTAAAAATTCTGTATGTTAAAATTAGTTTAAATCTATGAAAACATATGCAACACCTAGAATAAGGCAAATTGCAATGAAAAGCATGCCTTGGTGTCTTGTTTCACTAAATAAGAATCATGTAGATATGGTAAGTTTTGCAAATAAATTGATTATAAAAATAATTTAATCATTTAAGAATGCTTAAAGTCAGTATAAAATGATGCTGTTCTTCATAGCTAAAAATACCTGAGACTACTATTGCAATAGCCTGCATATCCTGATGGATAATTTAACCTATAATCTCAGAAGAGTGCCTTACTGGAAACAATAGAGAATTCCAACTTCATGGATTCAAAGTTAATCAGTTTATTTTCCCATTGGTTGATTATTCAGTATGAAAATTCACAAATCCATCCCATTAGCTTGAATTCATTTCAATAAATGTGTGGGTCAGACATACTGCCTGTCACTTAGAATACTGGGATGAATAGGAAAACATCTGTTCTATCAAGACAGCTAATATATGTTAGAGATACAGAAAGAAGCAAATTATAGAATAATAGCAGAAGCTTACTGGTCAGAGAATGTATTAGGTACAGAGATCACAAGATAAAGGTGCTATCAGTTCTATTTTGAGAGAGGTCAGGGATGTCTTCCCTGAAGAAATTCCTTCTGATTTGTTTTGAGAAATAATTGTTTCATTTTTGGACATGATTGTAATAGTTTATAAAATTCAAGGAACAGAAAGGAGGAAAGTATGGTAGAACAGAAATTTGACTTTAAATGTATTGCACTGTAGTGTAAGTTATTTGAAAACATACACAGACCACAGACATACACACACTTGGAATGTATTCTGCCATTCTATATCCCATAAACTGGAAAGGGCAGTGTCCATATTGATGAGAAAATCTCACAGTTTTGTTGTGGCAATCAAAGTACTCCATGCTGCTGCTACTGCTAAGTCGCTTCAGTTGTGTCTGACTCTGTGCGACCCCATAGACGGCAGCCCACCAGGCTCCCCCATCCCTGGGATTCTCCAGGCAAGAACACTGGAGTGGGTTGTCATTTCCTTCTCCAACGCATGAAAGTGAAAAGTGAAAGTGAAGTCACTCAGTTGTGTCCAACTCTCACCGACCACATGGACTGCAGCTTACCAGGCTCCTCCATCCATAGGATTTTCCGGGCAAGAGTACTGGAGTGGGGTGCCATCGCCTTCTCCATAGCTTCCTTTAAATTTGTTCTTAACATTGCATTCTCAATCCTAGCTCCCGATAATATGCTGTCAATGATTTTAATACTTCCTTAATTAGGATGGCCCCAAACTATCATTTATACTGACTTAGTTTTTAAAAGTGAGTAGTTATATTGGGACAACTGGTAGCAAATGGGCCTCTCACAGTTCAGGGAGCAGGCGTAATCATCATTTCTACTTTTCCTTCCCTGTCAATCCAGTCTACTTTCTCTCTTACATTTGTCTGTGTTTAGTAGAAACTGCAGACCTTGACCACTTTACGAAGGTTTAACAGTTCTCTATTTCCTATTAAAGAATGTGAAGTGAAATCTAAATCATGTCTGACTCTTTGTGACCCTATAGACTAGCCCATCAGTCTCCTCTGTATACGGGATTTTCTAAGCAAGAATACTGGACTGGGTTGCCATTTCCTTCTTCAGGGGATCTTCCCAACCCAGGGATCAAACCTGGTTCTCCAGCATTGCAGGCAGACTCTTCACTCTCTGAGACACCAGGGAAGCCCTATTAACAAGTGGAGATTAATTTTTAACAAGGATTTTATTTCATAGCCTCAATTAAGGATTTCAGGTTCAGCTGTACATGTCCCTCTACATGTACTTAACAAGAGAGTCAAACTGTGTGGCTCATTAGTATTTAATGTATGTCTAATGGAAATATTTTCACATAAAGTCTTTGTGGTATTTTCCAACACTTTATTCTTCCTATCTTCTCCTCTCTCTTAAGAAGCAACAAGGACTTTCTATGAGCATTGCCACCAGTGTAAGTTTGTTAGTATAGAAAAGCATGGAAGAAAAGAGTATAGGTTGGTTTTGAATTGTGGTTAAATTCTCAGTTTTGAGGCCTAAAGGGCATACATTTAAAAGAAGAGTCTTTGGGAATCAGTACAGCATGAGAATCTAAAGCTAAAGGCTATATCATGAACAATAAATTTCTAGGAGAATAGAGGAAAAATACAGATTGTGCTTCCTTTAGTTCACTTCAGTCACTCAGTCGTGTCCGATTCTTTGCGACCACATAAACCACAGCATGCCAGGCCTCCCTGTCCATCACCAACTCCCAGAGTCCACCCAAACCCATATCCATTGAGTCAGTGATGCCATCCAACCATCTCATCCTCTGTCCTTCTCTGTGTCTTCCCCTCCTCTCCTGCCCTCAATCTTTCCCAGCATCAGGGTCTTTTCCAATGAGTCAGCTCTTCACATCAGGTGGCCAAAGTATTGGAGTTTCAGCTTCAACATCAGTCCTGCCAATGAATATTCAGGATTGATCTCCTTTAGGATGGACTGGTTGGATACATTTGTAGTCCAAGGGATTCTCAAGACTCTTCTCCAACACCACAGTTCAAAAAATCCTTATCAAGCTACCAGCGGTATTTTTCACAAAGCTAGAACAAATAATTTCACAATTTGTATGGAAATACAAAAAACCTCGAATAGCCAAAGCAATCTTGAGAAAGAAGAATGGAACTGGAGGAATCAACCTGCCTGACTTCATGCTCTACTACAAAGCCGCAGTCATCGAGACAGTATGGTACTGGCACAAAGACAGAAATATAGATCAATGGAACAAAATAGAAAGCCCGGAGATAAATCCACACAACTGTGGACACCTTATCTTTGACAAAGGAGGCAAGAATATACAATGGAGTAAAGACAATCTCTTTAACAAGTGGTGCTGGGAAAACTGGTCAACCACTTGTAAAAGAATGAGACTAGATCACTTTCTAACACCACACACAAAAATAAACTCAAAATGGATTAAAGATCTAAACCTAAGACCAGAAACTATAAAACTCCTAGAGGAGAACATAGGCAAAACACTCTCCGACATAAATCACAGCAGGATCCTCTATGACCCACCTCCCAGAATACTGGAAATAAAAGCAAAAATAAACAAATGGGATATAATTAAAATTAAAAGCTTCTGCACAACAAAGGAAACTATAAGCAAGGTGAAAAGACAGCCTTCAGAATGGGAGAAAATAATAGCAAATGTAACAACTGACAAACAACTAATCTCAAAAATATACAAGCAACTTATGCAGCTCAAGTCCAGAAAAATAAACGACCCAATCAAAAAATGGGCCAAAGAATTCAATAGGCATTTCTCCAAAGAAGACATACAGATGGCTAACAAACACATGAAAAGATGCTCAACATCACTCATTATCAGAGAAATGCAAATCAAAACCACAATGAAGTACCATTTTACACCAGTCAGAATGGCTGTGATCCAAAAGTCTACAAGCAATAAATGCTGGAGAGGGTATGGAGCAAAGGGAACCCTCTTACACTGTTGGTGGGAAGGCAAACTAGTATAGCCACTACGGAGACCAGTGTGGGGATTCCTTAAAAAACTGCAAATAGAAATGCCTTATGACCCAGCAATCCCATTGCTGGGCATACACACCGAGGAAACAGAATTGAAAGAGACAAGTGTACCCCAATGTTCATCGCAGCACTGTTTATAATAGCCAGGACATGGAAGCAACCTAGATGTCCATCAGCAGATGAATAGATAAGAAAGTTATGGTACATACACACAATGGAATATTACTCAGCCATTAAAAAGAATACATTTGAACCAATTCTAATGAGGTGGATGAAATTGGAGCCAATTATACAGAGTGAAGTAAGCCAGAAAGAAAAACACCAATACAGTATACTAACACATATATACGGAATTTAGAAAGATGGTAATGATAACCCTGTATGCGAGACAGCAAAGAGACACAGATGTTTAGAACGGACTTTTGGACTCTGTGGGAGAGGGAGAGGGTGGGATGACTTGGGATAATGGCATTGAAACATGTATAATATCATATAAGAAATGAATTGCCAGTCTAGGTTCAATGCAGGATACAGGATGCTTGGGGCTGGTGCACTGGGATGACCAAGAGAGATGGTATGGGGGGGAGGTGGGAGGGGGAGTTCAGGATTGGGAACACGTGTACACCCATGGCAGATTCATGTCAATGTATGGCAAAACCCATACAGTATTGTAAAGTAAAATAAAGTAAAAATAAAAAAACAAAAACAAAAGTATCACTCCTTCGGCGTTCAGCTTTCTTTATAGTCCAACTCTCACATCAATACATGACTACTGGAAAAACTATAGCCTTGACTAGACTGACCTTTGTTGACACAGTAATGTCTCTGCCTTTTAATGTGCTATCTAGGTTGGTCATAACTTCCCTTCCAGGGAGTAAGCGTCTTTTAATTTCATGACTGCAATCACCATCTGTGGTGATTTTGGAGCCCAGAAAAATAAAGTCAGCCACTGTTTCCATTGTTTCCCCATCTATTTTCCATGAAGTGATGGGACCAGATGCCATGATCTTCATTTTCCGAATGTTGAGCTTTAAGCCAACTTTTTCACTCTCCTCTTTCACTTTCATCAAGAGGCTCTTTAGTTCTTCTTCACTTTCTGCCATAAGGGTGGTGTCATCTGCAGAACTGAGGTTATTGATATTTCTCCCGGCAATCTTGATTCCAGCTTGTGCTTCCTCTAGCTCAGCGTTTCTCATGATGTACTCTGCATATAAGTTAAATAAGCAGGGTGACAATATACAGCCTTGACGTACTCCTTTTCTTAGAAAGACAGATAAAAGACGCTGGGGCTGTGGTAGGGAAGGAAGAAAGAAGACAACCCAGGGTATAGAGGAAGTGGTTAGCTAGTATAACAGAACTGGGTCTGGAGGGACTCAGGAGTAAAAATGGACAGTCTACATTATGGTCCCAAGAAGTATGAGCACTCCTTCCTTTCTTGGCTCCAGGTAATGGAGGTGGGAGCCAAGTCCTTACTAGATGTTATCTAAAACAAGGAGGTATTTGACTTTGTTGACTGAAGTATATCTGTCCTTTTTATGGTCAAGTAGTAAGGATCTCTCAGGTGGAGTAGACAAATGCTGCTGGTCAAGAGCCCACCAAGAGCAACACAAAGAAATTTGTCTTAATTAACCTAACTTGTCTGGACATTTCCACTTGAAAGGACATGGTGAGGTCTTGATCACCTTGAATACAGGAAGAGTAAATGTGAAAAGAAAAGGGAATTCTCCCCACTCCTTTCCTTTAATCTTCCATCTGCTTGTGATCCAAGCAAGATGAGACCCAAATCGCCTCATATTTCCCCAGAGATATCAAAGCCCTCCATCAATACTTTTTGCCAAGAGCATGTTCTGCTTCTGCTCAATTCCCCCTTTGCCTGGATTACTATGTCTTGACCTCTTGCTGCTATATCCTTATTGTTCTTCTTCAGTCGCCAGTCATGTCTGATTCTTTGCAACCCCATGCACTGCAGCACTCCAGGCCTCCCTGTCCCTCACCATCTCCTAAAGTTTGCCCAAATTCATGTCCATTGCATTCGTGATGCCATCCAGCCATCTCATCTTATTTATCAGGAAATGAATAAACATAGATACAGGATACTTGAACTGTAACTGTCTACACAGGTTTTTTTGCATAAATGTTTTAAAAAGCATTTTAATGTCCATCTCTAGTCCTTCTTTGGTGAAGAATTATTTAATTAATCCAGCACATTTAATTCCTTTTTTTCCTATTAAAATTGCACCCCTCTCCTTGGTTTGTAATAAGCTCATAAAATATCACTCAGAAATTTTTGATGTGATAAATCTCCACCTGACCTAGCTGCTGGTACCAGAATTTATGGTACCAACATAAGTTCTTCTCAAAGAACAGGTTTAATTATCTTTATAACATCAAGTCAAAATTAAAGACCTTAAATTATCTTTCATGCCCTGTCTTATTTCCCCTTACACAGTTTTCTAGATATTCTGCTGGAAATCTTAAATCTTGTTAACATTATCCAAAAGGATACATTCAAACTCTCCCATCCTTCTAGCAATTGTCAGCCCTAGGATTTGAATTATTTTATAATATTCTTTATTAATCCAGCTTTGTGGTATTTCTGAAATCATCTTTGCTGCCTGTATTTTTCTCATCTGTGTTCCTACAGGGTAAGGGTGGGAGAACAAATTTGTCCCACTGGCCTGTTTTGTTGTTGGTATTTTGTTTTGTTTTGTTTTTGATAGCCAGATAATTAATAATGGGCTTTTCATCTTTCATTGGTTGTAAATAAAGAAGACTAAACAGGGCTTCCCTGGTGGCTCAGACAGTAAAGAATCTGCCCTCAATGTGGGAGACTCAGGTTCAACTCCTGGGTTGGGAAGGTCCCCTCTAGAATGGAATGGCTCCAGTATTATCATCTGGAGAATCGCATGGACAGAGGAGTCTGGCAGACTATAGTCCACGGGTTTGAAAACAGGCAGACAAGATTGAATGGCTAACACTTTTGCTTTGGCTTACCAAGTATCACTAGAGGTAAAGAACCCCCTGCCAAAACAGGAGACGTAAAGAGACGTGAGCTCGATCCTTGGGTTGGGAAGATCTTCTGGAGGAGGAAATGGCAACCCACTCCAGTATTTTCGCCTGGAGAATCCTTTGGTCAGAGAAGCTTGTGGGCTACAGTCCATAGTGTTGGAAAGACTTGTACATGACTGAAGCAACTTAGCATGCACATGAAAGAAAGATAATCTGTGTGACTTACAGAAACTGAAATAATTGTTTACTAATTGCTTTTAAAAATGTGGCACTTTAAAGAAAAAGTGTGCTGATACCTACTATTGGGTCATAGCCATTACTACAAACTATATAGGCTCTCAGTTTAGATTGTAATAAGTCTTCCAAGCAGCTATTCACCAAGTGAGGATTCTTGGAAGTCCTGGAAGGGACTCAACAATAGTGTATTAATCTCTATAAATTCTGGAATCCTTAACAGTCTTATGATTTTATTTCAGTCCACTGGGGCCTTTGTTGTTGTTCACTTGCTCAGTTGTGTCTGACTCTTTGCGACTTCACGGACTGCAGCACACCAGGTTTCCCTGTCCTTCACCAGCCTGAAGCTTGCTCAAAGTCGTGTCTATTGTTGGTGATGCCATCTAACCATCTGGACCTCTGTCATCCCCTTCTCCTCCTGCCCTCAGTCTTTCCCAGCATCAGGGTTTTTTCCAGTGAGTCAGTTCTTTGTATCAGGTGGCCATAATATTGGAGCTTCAGCTTCAGCATCAATCCTTTCAATGAATATTCAGGACTGATTTCCTTTAGGATTGACTAGTTTGATCTTCATGCAATCCAGGGAACTCTCAAGAATCTTCTCGAGCACCACAGTTGAAAAGTATTGATTCTCTGGCACTCAGTCTTCTTTTTGGTTCAACTCTCACACTCCTACCTGACCACTGGAAAAATAATAGCTTTGACTCAATGAACATTTTTCAGCAAAGTAATGTCTCCGCTTTTTAATACACTGTCTAGATTGGTCATAACTCTTCTTCCCAGGAGCAAGTGTCTTTTAATTTTGTGGCTACAGTCACCATTGGCATTGATTTAGGAGCCTAAGGAAAAAAAAAAAAACTTTCAGTATTTACAATGTTTCTGCATCTGTTTGCCATGAAGTAATAGGATAGGATGCCATTTGTTTTTTGAATGCTGAGTTTTAAACCAGCTTTTTCACTCTTCTCTTTCACCTTTATCAATATGCTCTTTTGTTCCTCTTTGCTTTATGATCTGAGGGTGGTGTCATCTACATATCTGAGGTTATGATATTTCTCCCAGAAATCTTGATTCCAGCTTGAGCTTCATACAGTCTAGCATTTTGCATGATGTACTCTGCTTAGAAGTTAAATAAGCAGGATGACAATACACAGTTTTGACGTTCTCCTTCCTCAATTTGGAACCAGTCTGCTGTTTCATGTCTGGTTCTAACTGTTGCTTCTTGATCTGCATATAGATTTCTCAGGAGGCAGGTAAGTTGGTATGGTATTTCCATCTCTTTAAGAATCTTCCACAGTTTGTTGTGATCCACACAGTCAAAGGCATGGTCAGTGAAGCAGAAAAGATGTTTCCTGGAATTGTCTTATTTTTTCTATGATCCAATGGATGTTGGCAATTTGATCTCTGGTTCCTCTGTGATTTCTTAATCCAAGCTGTACATTTAGGAGTTCTTGGTTCACGTACTGTTGAAACCTAGCTTGGAGGATTTTGAGCAAGACCTTGCTAGCAAGTGAAATGAGTACAACTGTGTGGTAGTTTGAGCACTCTTTGGCATTGCCTTTCTTTGGGATTGGAATGAAAACTGATGTTTTCCAGTCCTGTGGGCATTGCTGTGTTTTCCAAATTTGCTGGCATATTGAGTGCAGCATTTTAACAGCATCATCTCTTAGGATTTGAAACAGCTCAGCTGGAATTCCATCATCTCCACTAGCTTTATTCATAGTGATGTTTCCTAAGGCTGATTTGACTTCACACTCTAAGATGTCTGGCTCTATGTGAGTGATCACACCATCATGGTTATCAGAGTCATTAAGATCTTTTTTGTACAGTTCTTCTGTGTATTCTTGCCACCTCTTCTTAATATTTCCTGATTCTGTTATGTTCATACCATTTCTGTCCTTTATTTTGCCAATGTTTGCATGAAATGGGGCCTTAGCCAGGATCAATATTTAAATTAATGCTGTTTATACTATCTAACTGAAAACAACTGAAACAAAGTTCAGATAAGATCAACTGATTTTTTTGCATCTAGGTTGGTACAAAAGTAATTTCAGTTTTGCACTGTTGAAATTTGCCATTTGATATTGGAATACATTCTTAAATAAATGTGGTTATGTCATACATCAGATGATTGCACATCTTGCTTTATGCTTTTTTGCTAATGACTAATTACTTGCTCTTTATTTCATATTTATAAGACTAGGGAAATGATGTTAGACAAAAAGCAAATTCAAGCTATTTCCTTCTTTGAGTTCAAAATGTGTTGTAAAACAGCCTAGACAACTCACAATGTCAACAATGCATTTTGCCCAGGAACTTCTAACAACTGTACAGTGTAGTGGAAGTTCAACAAGTTTTGCAAAGGAGAAAAGAGCCCTGAAGATGAGGAGTGCAGTGGCTGGCCATGGGAAGATTACAGTGACCAACTGAGAGCAGTCTTTGAAGCTGATCCTCTTACAACTGCATAAGAAGTTGCCAAAGAACTCAACATGACCATTCTACAGTTGTTTGGCATTTGAAGCAAACTGGAAAGGTGAAAAATCTTCATGAGTGCCTCATGAGCTGATCACAAACCAAAAATCTGTCTTTTTGAAGTGTGTCTTCTCTTATTCTATCCAAAAACAAGGAACCATGTCTCAACCAGATTGTAACATGTGACAAAAAGTGGATTTTATACAACAACCAGTGATGACCAGGTCAGTGATTGGGCCAAACAAGAAGCTTCAAACACTTACTTCTCAAAGCCAAACTTGCACCCAAAACAGGTCATGATCACTGTTTGGTGGTCTGATGCCCATCTGATTCACTATAGCTTCTGAATCCTGGTGAAACCATTACAGCTCAGAAGTTTGCTCAGCAAATTGATGAGATGCGCTGAAAACTGCCATGCCTGCAGCCAGCATTGGTAAACAGAATGGGCCTGATTGTTCTCCATGACAATGCCCTATTGCAGGTCGCACAATGAATACTTCAAAAAAGTTGAATGAATTGGGCTGTGAAGTTTGCCTCATCTGCCATATTCACTTGACCTTTCACCAACTGATTACCACTTCTTTAAGCATCTTAAAAACTTTTTGCAGGGAAAATGCTTCCACAACCAGCAGGAGGCAGAAAATTCTTTCCAAGAGTTTGTTGAAGCCCAAACATGGATTATTGTGCTACAGGAATAAAACTTATTTCTTGTTGACAAAAATGTGTTGATTATAATGGTTCTTACTTTGATTAATAAAGATGTGTTTGAGACTAGTTATAATGATTTAAAATTCACGGTCTGAAACTGCAATTACTTTTTCACCAACCTGATATATGCCTCTTAACTTAGAATGTACTTTGAAAAGTTAAATATCTACATAAGCTCTTTTTTTCTTATAAACAATCTGTACGATATATGAATTTTAAATATTTATTTATATTTGTTTTTAAATATATCTTTACACTCTGATTTAGACCAATAGGTTTACTCATTAGATACACATGTATAATTAGACTGTAGAATTTGATACTGTGTCTTTAGGTGATGATTTGTACCTATGCATTTTTTTTTTTAATGGTAAAAAACATAAAAGGGAGGAATTGCTATACTGAGTGAAGTCAAACAGAGAAGAAGACATTGTATGAGTTCACTTTTATGTGGCATCTAAAAACAAATGATACAAATTAACTTAGTTTCAAAATAGAAAGAGACAGACTTACAGAACATACTCATGGTTGCCTGTATACACTGCTATATTTAAAATAACCAACAAGAACCTACTGTATAGCACATGGACCTCTGTCAGTTATGTGGCAGCTTGGATAGGAGGGCAGTTTAGGGGAGAATGGATACATGTATAAGTATGGTTGAATCCCTTCTCAGCTTACATGAAATTATCATAATACTGTTAATCAGTTATCCCCCAATACAAAATGAAAGGTAAAAAAAGAAAAAGAAAGAAAACAAAGAAGGGGAGCAATTTGATTTTTACACTTTCATTATTATAAAACTAACCTTTTTTCTGCAACAATTAAAAAATTGAGTATTTTTATTTGGGAATATCACAGTTATATTAATAAAATTGTTTTGAAAAGAGATTAAAATATATTTTTAAGAGAAAAGTAGTTGTTTTCCCTGAAAGAGGAGGTGACTATTTATATTCTCTGACAATAGGGGAGGTTTCATTATTTCAAAGGTTACATTATACTTCTGCTGAGACTGAAATAAACAATGAGTCAATTCACTGAGAATGAGAGCAATAGGAAGGCAGTCTTATTCATTTAAACCAAGCAAAATTATAGAAAGCATTTATCACAAGGTGAACTATAAGGTGCTATTTTAGGAGTGCATATCATCCAACCAGTCATTGGTATTTACAAACAAACAAACAAAATGAATTAAGAGATTAGAATTTTTTATTTTCTTTATAGTTGGTATGCAAGAAATAATGAAATTGGTTTTCTATGTGCTCAGAAAAGATTGGCAGGGTGTTGTTAACAATGCAAAGATTAAATGCATTTACTAGTAACACTTCTGTCATATTCACTGGTGTAGCTAATTGAAATGCAGAACAAAAATATACCTGCCACCTCCAAGTATACATGCAGATGTTTATCATTCAAGAGATGGTTTATTTCCCTAACAATGAAGCATTAAGTACTATCTGAGCCAAATTGTTAAGGAAGCAGATGCCCCCTCACTACCATTTCTTTTTTTTTTTTTTTTTTCATTTGCTACAGCCCATACTTAACAGGCCAAAGGAAACTGGGATACTCAATCTTGGGATTTTAAGTATTAATCATTTGGATGCTGCCACTAGGGATATTTATGACACCAGTAATTCATTGCTTAACCACTTTGTTCTACTAACACATTATACTTCCATGGTTTTCTCTTAATTCTCTAAAGGAGCTTGAAGCTACCAATTTAAATGAACCATTGATAAGATCAGAAATTATATACAAACTTTCATAAGTGACTTCCATCAAACTGATTTTAGAGATTAATTAATAGCTTCAACCTTACTTGTAAAACATACTGCAAATGCATATGTTAATAGGCTACTCGTTATTAAGTCTGTACCAACTGTTGACTTACCAAGGTTCTTTTGGGTTTGCACACAAACTAGTTTAATTTAGATGAAACATTTTATCACTCGATTATGTAATTCAATTAAACCCTGTGCATATCAATAAAATATGACTTAGAAAACAACAAAATTCTGTAAAGCAGTTATTTTTCAACAAAAATAAATTAAAAAAATAGTCATTTCTGAGCAATTATTGAATGATTTAATATTTTGGATATAGTGAGGAAAATTACCAACTTAATGAACACAAGTGAAAATAAAATTTTTCTTCAAACACGTGTGTACCCGTGGCAGATTCATGTTGATGTATGGCAGAACCAATACAATATTGTAAAGTAATTAGCCTCCAATTAAAATAAATAAATTTATATTAAAAAATAAAATTTTTATTCAGCAACATGGCTCAATTTTTTCCTAAGTGCTAAAATCATTTGCTGATGAAGTTATATTTAGAAATATATTTAGAATTAGCTTCCATGTTACCTACCAAAAAGTAATTCAGAAAGCATTATATAGATCACAAAATATATAAAGATGGTAAGGAAAGAGCCATTATAACTGCCTGAAACAAGTTAGGTGGAGTTTTTGTTCCCAGGGTTTCATTATAGGAAAATCACATACTTAAAACTAAAAATTGCAAGTAGTACTATATTACCTGCTTAATATGACACTCAAAATTCAGGATGTGGAGAATTTTGAATATCCCAGAGAGTTTTTAAACAAGAATTTTCCTTTCCTATATTTGAAGGAAATAGAATCATACTTTCAAATCCAAATGATGGGAAACTTAAAGAATGCAACATTTTGGCCAGTGATATTTCATCTTTAGCCTATGGAACAAGCATATCTGAGTGCTAAACACAGAATTCTTTGAATTCTACTTTGAAAAACAATGACAGATAATAATATATGTCTTAAGGAATTGTTAAAATTAACATCAAACATAAACATTACAGTATAGCATTCACAAATAGCAAAATTCCAAGTTCAGTGAGTACTGAATCTTATAGAAATTGTGGCCTGAATTTTTGACACCATCACCCTAAATTCCTAAACTAAAATAAAACTGTAAAGAACATGTTTTAAATATGACAGAATAGTTGGAAATTTGATAACGTAAGGTAAATATTACTAAATGACAATGATCTGTTAGAAAAATGATGTATCATACCACATCATAATTGCATTTCACAAAGTAGATATATCTACATATGGAAAGGACAAAATAGGCAAGTTCAAATAGTTTATGCAGCAGCTAAGTGCTGGGAGCCACCACAGGAGATCCCACCCATGACAAAGTTCATGTGGAAGAGAACTGTTAAGCAAGGCTTCAGAACTCAAGGGGCTCCCTGGACTTTCTCAAGCATCTACCCCAGAACCAGAATCTGTCCATTTTACTATTTCATGACTTTCGCCAACTCCTCTGACATTAACAGGGGGCTAACCCTGACCACCTTTCCCTGGAGAAAATCAGCTTAGGGCTATAGTTAATAAGTCTCCTGGACATGAGAGGAATATTTCAAATCAAACCCCCTCTGTTAGCATTCTAGTTTTCTCGGCAGGTATATCCAGACTCTTACAGCTATGCATGTGATTATTTACAGCCTCCCAACTGTGAGAGGCACAAAAAGCCTAAAACATAGAGGCTTTGAAAGAGTTAAAAGTTATTAGAGTAGTGCTAGTGCTGATGTAGGATTTCATTATTGGGCCAATGCTTGTTGCTAAGTTCCTATATCTCTTATCCACTGTGCACCTGGGAATGCATTAGTTAACATAGTGAGAATGTAAGAAAAACAAGTGTAGCCTTGAATTTAACCATATCAGACTTTTCAGCTAATTTGTTCTTTCTTGTAACTCACTGCACCTTTGCTCTGTGAAAAACGTAACTCTGTTTGGCACTTTCCGAGGCTGACATAGATTAGAAATATAAAGAAAAAACACTTTGAGGGAAAATAAGTTTTCTGGTTGAGCAGCCTTTATCAAAAGAGGGTCATAAAATGTTCACAGGCCTCCAAGGCCAGAAGATACTGTACACAACATCATTTGTGGGAAAGGTATGCAGGAAAATCCTGGTTTTGGTATGGGCAAAACTGCTGGAATGTTTGGGCTGACTCTGTATGACCTTGCATCTTTCATTTCCCTCTATGTATAAGGCAAGGTATAAAAGTACCTTTTGAAAAATAAAGCTTTTGGGCCTCGCTCACCGAAGCAGCTTGGTCACCCCGTGTTTTTTCTTCTTTCTTTCTCTCTCTCTCCCTCTCTCTCTTTTTTTTCAGGCTGATCCCTTGGAGCATAGGCACTCCCTGCATTCACTTATCTGCCCAGGTTTCTAAGGCCTGAACGGGAAGACATTCTGCGTCTTCACTCCCTCAGGAGACCAGGAGGGCACCTGTGGCCTCCGTGAACAGGGCAAACTTCTTGTCTCGGAGTTTTATTGGTTCTCTGTGTAAACCAAGGACTATCAGCCTCTTTCTCTCCTCTATTTTCTTATCTTCAACATTCTTTCCTTATCTCTCTCTAAATCAATCACCTACGCCATTCCTCCTTAGGGTTTCCCTGGATCCTGCAGGGGCTGGACCCCGGCTAAATCATCCCCTGGTAGATTTTAATAACAGTTTTTCTTAACTGGCAATAATGTTATGATCAAAAGAGTAGAACTGCTAAGCTATGGAAATATTACTTTAATCTAATAAATTACTGGTTTTATTTTTTAACGTTTTTTAGCATGATGTATTTATGTTTTTATAATAATTATCTTCACATATTTTTTCAAATTATTATTAATTATACATACCAACATGATTGATGACATCTACATTATAGAGTTTCATCTCTTCTGATATTTTTTCCAATGTTAAATAATGTCTGTTTAGTTTTTCTACCCATGGTAACTCTATCTAGCCATTCAAGCTTTAGTGGTGAATTGATCACCATGGAAAGTTTCCTTTTTTAACTTCTTCAGACCTGTTTTTCCAAAAACCTACTTGAAATCACCACTTACACCAATGACTGACACAAAATTTTACATGTTCAAATTAAAACTCAATTTTTTCTCCCTTCAAGTTTTTGTCTTCTTTGCTTCTTATTTAATTAATGGTATGACTGTCTTACCAATAACTTTAAACATAAAATACTGAATCACAACAGATAATGGTGATATGGGAACTAGATTACCACAGGACCAAAATAAAATTGAACCCTTATCTCACACCAGTCACAAAAAGTAAAACAAAATGGAATAGACTTACACATAAGACTTGAAGCCAGAAAACTCCTCGAAGTAAACTTAGGAGAAGAGTTTTTTGATATTTTTCTGGGCAACGGTTTTTTGAATATGACACCTAAGCATAAGCAACAAAAGCAAAAATCAGTAAGTGGGACCACATTAAACTAAAAAGCACAGCAACAACAATAACCAACAAAATAAAAGGCAAACAAAATGAAACTTATGTAATGGCAGAAAACATTTGCAAACCTTCTACCTGATAATAAGTTAATATCCAAATACATAAAGAACTTGTACAACTCAATAACAAAAATTTAAAAAAAAATACAATTAAAAACAAAAGAACAGAGGAATCAGGAAAATGCAAATCAAAATACAATGAGATATCACCTCGCACTTGTTAAGACAGCTATGATCAAAAACAAGATATACGTGTTAGGAACGATGTGAAGACAATGGAATCCTTTTTCATTGTTGATGAGGGTATAAATTGGTACAGCCACTATGTAAAATATTATGAAAGGTTCTTAAAAAATTAAAAACAAAATTCCTGTGTGAAATGAAAATAAAACATCACAGAAATACCTGGACTCTAATGATGATTGCAGCATTATCGATAATAAATATATGGATACAATCTAAGGGTCCTCTAACAGATGAATAAAGAAGTTGTGATGCATATACATGCACACAACAGAATAGTATTCAGTCATAATAAGAAAATCCTACTCTTTTTGACAACATGAATGGACCTTGAGGGCATAATTCTGAGTGCAATGTCAGATACAGAAAGAAAATACTGCATATTTGAATACTTATGTAGGGAATCTAAAAAACGCTGAACCCAGAGAAACAGAATAGAATGATGATTCCCCTGGGTTGCCCTTTGGGAGAAATGGGGAGGTGCAAGGCAAAGAGTACAAACTCACAGTTTGAAGACGAGTAAGTATGGGGGTCTAATGTACTTTATTGTGATAGATAACAATGTTGTATTATATTCTTGAAAGTTCCTAAGAGAGTATACCTTAAATGTTTTCATCACAGGAAAACATGTGATAATTACATGACATGATGGAAGTGTTAGATAAAAGTAAGTTAGTAATAATTTTATAATACATAACTATCAAATCAACAAATGTTTATGATATGTCAAAAAACTGGGAAAAAACACTAAATGTATAATAAAAATATGTTGGAAAAATTATATAGCATACAATTAAACACTGGCACAGGCTATGGGGTTTTGTTCATTCTATTTCAAATCAAAATTATACTTCATTTTTTAAAAAAGAGTCTTGAAAAATATTTTTCTACTTTATGCAGTAGCAGTATATAGAACTATATATAGAAAAGTTAAATTACTGATTGAAATCTATCAACCAGAACTGTCAAAAGATAATTAGTCTAATAGCATATATTCAGGATAACACATAACATAAATTGAATTTTTATGTACTGTGGTAAAAAATATATTTCTTTCCTGAGTGCCTTGTTTGACTGGATGGTGATCTTCATTTTGATTTGAGCACATTCTGGTTAAACTCTTTCATTTATTCAGAGAATCTGTATGTGCTTCCATATAAGGTGGAAGGTGGTGGAGGTGTTATTTAGCAATAGCTTTTCCTTTCATCAATACTTTATGAGTATCCAGAAACATTTTTTTTAATTGTATCATTTAAAAAATCCTCATGAGACCTTCTTTTGTGAATAATCCTACTTTTGCTTATTTTTATACCACACAAAAGAGCTAACCCTAATACAGGCACAAACTGTACAGAGGTTGTATCTAACACAGATACAGATAGAAATAACAATTAAGATACTAACCTTATCAGATTATTTGAAATAATTGCTACAGCATGAAGAATTATCAATAATCATAAACAGTCCACTTCTTTATTTCTAATACTTTAATTTTTAGAAAGTAATCCACGATTCCTCTTTTTTGTGCAATATAGCAATTGTGATACTTCCTTATACTCTATATTCCAGGATCTCATATTTCTCTCTTCTTCCACCAATCATATGTGCACAGAAACATACAGATACAGGCATCACATATACACACATATATATACATGCTATACAAAACACATATCTCAATGTTTATACCCAGTATATTACAAATATGATGCACATTCTATATATCTTACTCTGCAAGAGAAAGAATAGATATCTTTTTATATAAAACAGTAACAGAATTGTTGCTTTGTTGGTATTAATATGCATAGAGCCATTAACCTCGATAGGACCAGAAACTCAAAGATTATTGTCCACTTTCTCTGAAATAATGTTTATAATATTTATGATTATTCCAAATCCATTTTGTCTAATATTTATAGCAGTCATATAAAGTTAAGAGCTAGAATATTAAAGCCAAAATTATCTGGGTTTGAGTATTAACTTTACCACTTACCTATGTGAACTTAAGCAATTTATTTAATTATTAAAATTTTCCCTCATTTTTCTCTTTAGTAAAATTAAAACTACTATAATTCCTACACTATTGCAT
This sequence comes from Budorcas taxicolor, assembly GCF_023091745.1. Taxonomy (NCBI): domain Eukaryota; kingdom Metazoa; phylum Chordata; class Mammalia; order Artiodactyla; family Bovidae; genus Budorcas; species Budorcas taxicolor. The sequence continues at coordinate 36,136,060 of NC_068917.1, forward strand.
AAATTTAGAACAAATTATTACATGTTCATCATATGTTCATTCTTTCTATTTTTTTTTCTGTTTTCCCTTTTCTTCCATACAACTTACAATTACATCCCATGAATTTAATTTTGTACATTTTAAAATTGTCTGCCTCCTCACTGAGCAAGTTCCATGAAGACAGACATACTTGTCTGTTTTACTCATTGCTACAGCCTAGGATAGTGTTTGACCCATAGTAGGAAGTCAAAACTTGTTATTTGTGTTGACTAGTTAATCATCTTATTAATCTACTTATATTCAAACTTTAGAGTCAGGAAACAGTACCATTTAAGTCTCACCTATATGTGACTGGAGCAATTTAAGTCTCTTTTCTTTAGTTTCTTAAGAGAAGTTTTCAAACCTTAAAGGTTTATATTGTTGTCTAAAATTGGTATGTAAAAACTACTAGCAAATTCTTAAAGTACAAACTATTGATGCAAATGTTTAATTTCAATGAATAGCTCTCTATATGAAAACAATAATAATTTTATTGATGGCCGATGTAGTAGATTCTGCAGTGTACCACATAGACATTCTTTCAAATGAAGGGCCTCTGGCTCGGGCTTTGAGAGTACTGATGGCGGGAAACCGACTCACAGGGATTTGGGGAGATTGCCTCACGCTGGCTCAGAGTCATATTGCTTCTCCGGCTGGTTCACCTCTAATATCCACATGAATAATAAAGACAAAGAACTGACCATAAAGGACCAAACTTAGGCTAACTCTGAAGAGCTATTCTTATTCCAAGGATCTCAAAAAGTTTAACAAGACAACTGTTTTCCCAATTCTCTCTCCTTCCTCTCCTTTCAATAAATGTTGATCCCAAATGTTCTCATTATTAATAATAATAAACAACCTGTCCTGCATGTCTCATTCAGTTTTAGAGTCACCTTCCTGGGGAAATTAGCCTGTAACACTTGTTTGATAAATCAGGCACTATGATGTCATTTTGGAAATAGATCAGTCAGCTATTGACTGCCACTGAAGACCCTGTCATTGGTGGTAGGTCAGCACACACAGTACCTTGCATAAAATGGCAAACCAACTGTTAAAACTATTTGTTATGTTGAATAAGACTAACATACAGATGAAAGGGAGAGAATTAGCTCATGTATTTAGCAGGCATTTAAAAGCTGTGAGAAACACTAACTTACATAAAGGCAAATAATTGGCAGTCTATTACTAAGTTCAGGAAAGTTTGGAAAAAGATTAAAATATATTTGAGTGGTCAATTCCCAATTATTGTCAAGAACAACTGCAAAAACTTTAGAAAGCAGCTCATACTCCCTGGAATTGGAGGGCAGAGAAAGCTGACAATCAGTCTCAGGACTTGAATGGTCAGTTTCTAAAACCCAAAGGTCAATAAGCACCCAACCAAAGCATGTCTGCTATGGCAAATTCAGTCCCTTGGCTGAGAGAGAATAGACCCATTCCTTGGGGGATAATGCAATTTGTAATGAACCCTCAAAAATGTTTAGCAAAGTTATTCTGAACTATCAGCCTTCAGAATTTATTTGTCTTTCTCTATTGCTGCTGGAGCCATACCCCCTTACTTGGAGACGATGCAGAGACTTCTTCTCTGTAAGGCAACATGTGCCCTGCTGAGGATATTTTTTTTCCCAAAGGGGGACACTTCTGACAGAGTCCACAGCAGGAGTTCCATTGGATTATAATCTTTAACTGTTTCTTTAGATACTTAAGGCTTTCATGCCAAGGGACCACAGGCAAAAAGAGAGTTAGTTTAGTGGCATAGGTAACTGACTATGCTGCTGTGAACTAGAGGAACAATGACGTATTAGTATATTTTAGTACCTAATTAATTTGGGGCCACCTATCAAAAATGATTGATCCAGTTGTGACAATAAAGACAAGATAAGGATTTCTGGACAGAGAATAACATGAAGAGTAGGATTTAGACTCTGTGGGTCAAGTGACCAGGTAAAACATTAAGGCCAGAAGGTGTGCTAAATGAGGCTGAGAGGAATCTCAAATATACAATAATGGTGGGAAGCACTGAAAACCAACTACACTAGAGAGATGGAGATGCTGAGCACTCCTTGAATTTTGCTTCAACTCCCCTTCTGCTCAATTCTGCTTCCTTCCCCTTCTTGACACAGGTATGGATCTCCAGGGAACTTCTTAATAAATGTGCTGCAGACAAACTCCATCTCAAAGACTCATTTTAAACCTCTCAATTCTAAGACTCATTCCAGTGCACCTAACCTATGGTAGTATGCTTAAATAGAAGCATTTCTAGTTGTGTTAATAAACAGACTGATGTCAGGATCTGTTATTTTCAGACAGTTTGTATTGTGTGGTTCTTTGTGCCTCAACACCTTTTTTATTCATTGCAAACCAATGAGGATTTCTATGGAGAGCCAAGTGTCAGAAGGGTGCTCAACCAATAAACCTTCAAGAATTCACCTGACTATAAAAGTATTTGATTACGTGAGCTTTATTTTGATATAACACTTCATTTACTTTATCACTGATTACTTCTAAACAAATTGCTATTCTCTACCTGATGTTCTTTGGTTATATTGTTTCTCTTTATGTCACCAATTCCTTTGACCATTCTGTTTTATTCATAAAAACTAGTTATTATCTTTACCCACTCCATTTTAATGGATGAGATGAGAAAACTCAGGAGAGAAGAGAAAAGCTGCCTACTCATGTTGGTGTTAATGCTCCTCTGTTTTAGTTTTCATCTCCTATCTAAGCTTTCATTCCATGTTACTTTTCTATAGGAATTACTAATTAAAAGATTATGTCTTTTTCTCAGACATAGAAAAGAGACTTATGAACACGGGGAGAGGGTGAGATGTATGGGGAAAATAACATAAGCAGTTACATTACCATATGCAAAATAGATAGCCAATGGGAATTTGCTATATGTCTGAGGAAACTCAGAGGCTCTATAGCAACCAAGAGGGATAGGATGGGGAGAGAGATGGGAGGGAGGTTCAACAGGGAGGGGGTAGATGTATACCTATGGCTGATTCATGTTGAGGTTTGACAGAAAACAGCAAAATTCTGTAAATCAACTATCCTTCAATGAAAAAATAAACTAAAAATAGATTATATCTTTTTCTAACCTCTGTGTCTTATATACATGTTACCCACTAGGTTATGATCTCATAATACCTGTCCTCTTTATGACATGCTATAAAAATAATACATCCTGGAATATGAAGTCAAGTGGGCCTTGGGAAGCATCACTATGAACAAAGCTAGTGGAGGTGAGGGAATTCCGATTGAGCAATTTCAAATCCTAAAATATGATGCAGTGAAACTGCTGCACTCAATATGCTAGCAAATTTGGAAAACTCAGCAGTGGCCACAGACTGGAAAAGGTCAGTATTCATTCCAATCCCAAAGAAAGGCAATGCCAAAGAATGCTCAAATTACCACACAATTGCTCTCATCTTGCTTGCTAGCAAAGTGATACTCAAAATTCTCCAAGCCAAGCTTCAACGATACCTGAACCATGAACTTCCAGATGTTCAAGCTGGTTTTAGAAAAGGCAGAGGAACCAGAGATCAAATTGCCAACATCCGCTGGATCATTGAAAAAGCAAGAGTTCCAGAAAAATATCTATTTCTGCTTTATTGAATATGCCAAAGCCTTTGACTGTGTGGATTACATTAAACTGTGGAAAATTCTTTGAGATGGGACTACCAGACCACCTGACCTGCCTCTTGAGAAATCTGTATGCAGGTCAGGAAGCAACAGTTAGAACTAGACATGGAACAACAGACTGGTTCCAAATAGGAAAAGGAGTACGTCAAGGCTGTATATTGTCACCCTACTTATTTAACTTATATACAGAGTACATCATGAGAAATGCTAGGCTGGATGAAGCATAAGCTGGAATCAAGATTGCTGTGAGAAATATCAACAACCTCAGATATGTAGATGACACCACTCTTATGGCAGAAAGTGAAGAAGAACTAAAGAGACTCTTGATGAAACTGAAAGAGGAGAGTGAAAAAAATTGGCTTAAAGTTCAACATTCAGAAAACTAAGATCATGGCATCTGGTCTCATCGCTTAGATAGGGAAATAGATGAGAAATAGATGGGGAAACTGTGAAAAGAATGGCTGACTTTATTTATTTATTTTTGGCTCCAAAATCACTTTAGATGGTGACTGCAGCCATGAAATTAAGAGACACTTACTCCTTGGAAGGAAAGTTATGACCAACCTTGGCAGCATATTGAAAAGCAAAGACATTACTTTGCCAATAAAGATCCATCTAGTCAAGGCTATGATTTTTCCAGTGGTCATGTATGGATGTGAGAGTTGGACTGTGAAGAAAGCTGAGTGCCGAAGAATTGATGTTTTTGAACTGTGCTGTTGGAGAAGACTCTTGAGAGTCCCTTGGACTGCAAGGAGATCCAACCAGTCCATTCTAAGGGAGATCATTTCTGAATGTTCATTGGAAGGACTGATGCTGAAGCTGAAACTCCAGTACTTTGGTCATTTGATGTGAAGAGCTGACTCATTTGAAAAGACCCCAGTGCTGGGAAAGATTGAAGGCAGGAGAAACAGGGGATGACCAAGGATGAGATGGATGGATGGATGGCATCACTGACTCAATGGACATGAGTTTGGGTGAACTCCAGGAGTTGATGATGGACAGGGAGGCCTGGCATGCTGAAATCCATGGGGCCCAAGGAGTCAGACACGACTGAGAGAATGAATTGAACTGAACTAATGTTAGATAAATCTGAGTGTAAAGAAAAGTAACATTGAATGGTAGCTATCTGGTTGTGGGGAAATTGTATAATGTTCTTCACATTATAAAATGGAAAAATATTTTCCTTAGGATATGTGTAAGATGTAGAAAATTCAACATTCTGATATTGGTGAGCATTGGATAAATTAGGACAGGTGAGCTGCAGTACTTTCAAACTGTGGTGCTGGAGAAGACCCTTGAGAGCACCTTGGACTGAAAGAAATCAAACCAGTCAATTCTAAAAGAAATCAATCCTGAATATTCATTGGAATGACTGCTGTTGAAGATGAAGCTCCAATACTTTGGCCACCTGATGCAAAGAGACAACTCAATGGAAAAGACCCTGACGCTGGGAAAGACTGAAGGCAGGAGAAGGGGACAACGGAATGTGAGATGGTTGGATGGCATCACTAACTCAATGGACATGGGTTTGAGCAAACTCCAGATTGTGAAGGACAGGGAAGATTGATGTGTTGCAAGTTCACGGGGTTGCAAAGAGTCAGACACAACTTAGCAACTGAACAACAAGCTGTGGTGCAGTTGGAGTGGTTATATATATCTGAGGTTATCTATATCTAAACTTGAACATATTTGATAAGTTGATTAAATTTAAATTCAATGATTTGATATATGGTTTGATATCAACAGAAATAGTTCCAATATCCTCCTATAGTAATATTTTATAATTATCTAAGTGATTATTTTCCCCTAATTCACCCTGTGTCTGCATAAATACATAAAGTCTCTTTTCTGTCTGGGTCAAATACCTCAATTTCTATTTAATTTATAGAATTAACATTTCTCTCATTTTCTTCCTATGATGGCAGATGAAATTTATTTAAATTTAAAAATGCAAATGTAATGGTTATTATACACAAATATACTAAATTTACTTGGAATCTTAGCATTTCAATGACTTGTGCTGATCTTCCAAACAGGGATTTGATGGGTTTATTCTCAATTATGTAAATACATCTAGAGGTTTTATTTCAAAGTTCATTTAATTGTTGATCGAAATGGAAACTCTTCAGCCAATGTACACTTAAATAAATATATTTACTTTGAAAATAACATATTAATATACCTATTGATTGGAATACCTAAGATTTTTTTAAAAATGTCTTTAATAAGTCATGCAATGGCTTTAGCTGTACACATCTAGTAAAATTATAGTAGACATTTCATTAGCTATATCCTATATAGGCATAACTTATCAAGAAAATAAAGCCATTTATTTAAATTATTTTCAGATAATACATAGGGAGCTCTGTGAGAAAACAGTGTATTTAAATTGTATCCAAACAAGTGCTACTTAGCAAACCAACAATGACTTAAATATATTATGTATAGGGAAAATTTTTTTAAGATACTTCAAAAATAAACATGTTGAATATTTTGTGGCTTTTAATTACTTATTATAATAAATGTATTTAATAAAACTTATCTAAAAGAAATAAATCTAGATCTTGGTGCTGACAAACTTGCTTAAATATAATATCATATTACATTCATAAGTATGGAGTAATTTATATAGAAAAAGGATGCACAGTTATATTCCTGGAAAAAAAAAACTCCTTAGTGTTGATTTTTTTCTTAGATTTTAGTCTAGCAATATTGGATGAGAGAAAAAATATGAAAATTAGAAAACAAGCATGATTAGAATTTGTGTGACGAATATGATAAACTTACCATAGACTCATATAAATACAGTATAAAAAACCTCAGAAAGGAGCCATTCCACTCTATTTCAGTCATTATTATTCATTCATTCATATCGTTTCATTCATTCATTTATTTGTAGGCAATTGCCAAGTGCATGTATTATCAGGCTGTATAACACACAAGTTATGCTGTGGTAACAAATTATTCAGAACTCTCAGTGGCTGAATAAAACTAAGGTTTATTTCTCCCTAAATGTATATCTTCCCTGTGGCTTGGTGAGGATTTTGCTCATAAAAGTCAATCAAGCATATAAGTAATTCCAAGATTTCTTATAATCATGTCTGGTTTGGAGAGAGTACTCAAGCATATAATACTATCAATTAAACACAATTTCTCCCATGAGTCACTGAGAGTGATATTAAGTGAGGTGAACTCAGTTTTCTGGACCCATACAGTTTTCCTACTGAAGACAAAACAATGATATATGATTCAGTGCATATACTATGCCTTGGAGAATGGCACCTGTGTTGCAGAATCCTTCCAAGATGGATCATCAGTTTTAACTTCATCAGGCCATTCTGGCACTCTTTCAGGAAGCACTGCTTCTAGATGGTACAATATATGATATGTAGGGTATCTAATCAATTTTCATGATAGTTATACCTAAAAGAAGCTTTTTTTTTGGAAGAAAAGCTATGACCAACCTAGACAGCATATTAACAAGCAGAGGCATTACTTTGCCTACAAAGGTCCATGTAGTCAAAGCTATGGTTTTTCTAGTAGTCATGTGTGGGTATGAGAGTTGGAACATAAAGAAAGCTGAGGGTTGAAGAATTTATGCTTTTGAACTGTGGTATTGAGAAGACTATTGAGAGGCCCTTGGACTGCAAGGAGATCCAACCAGTCCATCCTAAAGGAAATCAACCCTGAATATTCATTGGAAGAACAGATGCTGAAGCTGAAGCTCCAATACTTTGGCCACCTGATGAGAAGAACAGCCTCATTGGGAAAGACCCTGATGCTGGGAAAGGTTGAAGGCAGGAAGAAAAGGGGACAACAGAAGATGAGAGGGTTGGATGGCATCCCTGACTCTATGGACATGAGTTTGAGCAAGCACCAGGAGTTGGTGATGCACAGGGAAGCCTGTCATTCTGCAGTCCATGGGGTTCACAAAGAGTCGAACACGACTGAGCAACTGAACTGAACTGATGCCTAAGCTGTGTTCAATGTAATCCCAATCAATATCCAAGTCGCAAATGGAAGTAAATATTTGCCAAATGTGTCAGACAAAAACTTTTACTTAAAATATATATAAATTACTATCAAGGCTCAATGTTAAGAAGATAAAAAAAAGTTCACAAAATATGGTAAATATTTGGACACTTCATAAAATTATCTAATAGTAAGCAATAAATAAACATGAAAGGATGAGCAACATGATTTGCTCTTGGAAACAGCACTTGCACTTGCAAACAGCTCCTCATATCCATATTATGATTCTACTGTGCACACAGTGGGAAGTTTACAGTAACAATGATTTAGTACCAAATACTGGCCAGGATATAGAGCAGTTGGAACTCGAATATAGTGCTGGTGGAAACACAAACTTGCTCATTTCCTTGAAAAAAAAAAAAAAAAAAAAGGACATTTCTTATAAACATTCACTTAACACATGACCCAAACATCCACTCTTAGGTATTTACACAAGAAAAGAGAATATATGAGAATATATATGAGCCCAAAAAGACTCGTACATGAATGTTCACAGCATCATGTAATATCGTCAAACTGAAACACCACCAAATGTACATTAACAGAGACTAGATAACCAAACTGTGGGAGAGTCATACGATGAGAGATTATTGCAGCATTCTTTTTGTTGCTATTAATTTTTGGATACACCCCACAGCATGTGGGACCTGCTTCTTGACCAGGGAATCAAACCTTCGCTCCCTGCATTAGAAGGTGGAGTCTTAACCACTGGACTGCTGGGGAAGCCTGGCAGCATTCTTCAAGATAGCAAACACTGGAAGTAACTCAAGTTTCCATGAGCAATGGGATCTATCATTTGCTGTATTAATATAAAGGAATTCTATACAACAATGAAAACAAATGAAATGTATACAGACATATCCACAAATATGAAACTTAAAAACACAAAGTTTTTCAAACACAAAAGCAGAGGAGGAATATTAAATATAGAAAAAAAAATATAATGCTATCCTATTTAGATGAAAAAATAAAACAATATCTTAAGGATTTATATGGGGACTTCCTTGGCGGTCCAGTGGTTAAGAGTCCTCCTGCTAAAGCAGGAGACATGGATTCAATCCCTGATCCAGGAAGATCCCACATACTTTAGGGCAACTAAATCTTTGTGCCACAACTACTGAGCCTCGAGTGCCCTAGAGCCTGTGGTCTGCAAAAAGAGAGCCACCACAATGAGAAGCCTGCACACCACAACTAGAGAGTGGACCTGCTCCCCGCAACTAGAGAAATACAGCACCCATCAACAAAGACCCAGCACAGCCAAAAATAAGTAAAAAAATACATTTTTTTTAAAACGATTTGTGTGAACGCGGCAAACTTTTAAAAACAATTAGAGTGTTAACAAAAGCTCGGAAATTATCCTGGAGGAGAAAGAAAGAGAAGAAGCCATGGAAAACAGGCATGCAGGGGTCTTCAAATATAGAGATCAAATTTATTTCTGAATATGTAGATATTGTCCTTTACCCACTTTATTTAAATTGAATGTATGCTTAATATGTACATAATATTGATATATGTTGATTTGTATGAGTGTATATATATATATATACAACTTTCATAATTAATGTTTAATATATTCCAGTTTTTAAGGGTTATAAATAGAAAATGAGATTCATATATGGACAAAAATTGCCTGAGCATGTTTTACAATGGATTTCATTAATCCCTAAGTCAAATTTTACACCACCATCATATACATCCTTGGAAAAATAATTTCAGAACAACTGTCATTTCATGGCAACTGTGCATGATTAAGGGAGGGGAACTGAAAAGAGAGCTCCAGCTTAATTTTCATTAGCTTGGAAGCAATTTATATTTGTAGTTCCTACTAAGTGAAATAGGTGGAAAGAAATACAAAATGATTATGATAACAGAAAGGAAGGTCAACAAGTTTAGATAAAACTTCCTTGAAATTTATGCAGAAAATTTAACAATTAATGCTTCAGTTTAATACCTTTATACAGCACCCACATCTCTTTCCTTAGCAAATATAGAAAATAGTTGAATGTGTAGAATGCAAACAAAATGTGTAAAAAAATCCTCAATATAGATTAAAATGGTTAATATAGAATTATTAATTCTTTCTAATTAATTTGTACTTCTTTTAAGAAGTACTATGTATATTCCTTTACTTTATCTCATTTTTATCATTCTCAATTAATCTTTTCCAGGACACCTTAGCTGCTCATTTCTCACAACATGTACTTGATAACATTTGTTTATAATATTAAAGTAAACATTATTGTATGTGAAGAAAATTGAAAACTAAGACTCATACCTAGGGCTCAGTGTCTCACATGCTAGACTAAGGAGTTATCAGAATTTCCTTATTTCGTCTCTGGCTCTCTCATGTAAGTACTAATGCAGTTTGATCTCTCTGAGTCTCAGTTTTCTGATGTGCAAAAATAACAAGGCACAGAGGATGAGTTGATTGGATAGCATCACCAATTTGATGGATATGACTTTGAGTAAGCTCTAGGAGTTGGTGATGCACAGGGAAGCCTGGTGTGCTGCAGTCCATGGGGTTCGCAAAGAGTCAAATACGACTGAGTGACTAAACAACTGAAACACACTGGAATAATTATCTCCCCTGAAAAAGAGCCTAGTCTTTGAAATAGGGAAATTTTTCTTTGTTATGTAAATTCCATGCTATCCTTTCTTTCAAGGAATTAGCAATATTGACAGAATAAAATAAAAATGTCTAAGTCATTATGTCCAAATTAAAAAAAGAAAAAAACAGCTGATTAACTGAAGTCGTAGAGAAATTGGGAGGCTAAAAATTGGAATGTTCGAAAGTTGTCATTAGTAAAATTTTCTGGATTAGCTGGAGGGGATTAACGGGAGTAGACAAAAGGAGAAAGGAAGAGAACCTGTTAAGGTTGATGTAAGTTTAGACTATTTTCTCTTTAAGTATCTTTGAGAGATACCACATACATACATAAAGTAATTCTGCTTCAGTAATTTTTTTGCTAGTAAAAGTTTCTAAATACAATTTTATGAAAAATTAAAGTTACTTGAAGGTTGTTATTTTTTTAATTTATTTATTTTTAATTGAAGGATAATTGCTTTACACAACTTTACTGTTTTCTGTCAAACCTCAACATAAATCTGTCATAGGAATACATATATCCCCTCCCTTTTGCTTGTTATTGTCAGTGATCATCTTAGTCTCCCTGCATTTCCATTTCAGTCCTTAATACCGTAATAGTTTAGTGAACTATGTATGCTTTTTAAGAGTGAAAATATGGATATTTTATTTGGTTTGAATAAGGACAGTGATAGGGGATTCCCAGGTCATGCTTTTGGTAAAGATTCCACCTGCCAATGCAGGAAATACAAGATTATTCCTGGGTTGGGAACATCCTCTGGAGGAGGAAATAGCACCCCACTCCAGTATCCTTGTCTGGAAAATGCTAGCCTGGAAAATCTGAATTGTAGTGCTGGAGAAGACTCTTGAGAATCCCTTGGACTGCAAGGAGATCAAACCAGTCAATCCTACAGGAAATCAACCCTAAATTTTCATTGGAAGGAATGACACTGATGCTGAATCTCTAGTACTTTGGCCACCTGATGGGAAGAGCCAACTCATTGGAAAAGACTCTGATGCTGGGAAAAACTGAAGGCAAAATGAGAAGAGAGAGGCAGAGGATGAGACGGTTAGATAGCGTCACTGACTCAACAGATATCAGTTTGAGCAAACTCTGGAAGATAGTGAAAGATAGGGAAGCCTGGCATGCTGCAGTACATGGGGGTCACAAAACGTCTTAGCAAATTTTTTTTTGGATTTAGTGACTGAACAACAAGGACAGTGATAGGAAAATTGTTCTTAAAAATACTTAAACTCTGTAAAACTTGTTTTTAAGGACTTTTAATTAAAATACCTGAATCATCCAAATGTATAAGATAATGTGTTTTCTCTTGAGTTTTGGACACATTCACCTGGTTCCTTGTGTGTGTGTGTGTGTGTGTGTGTGTGTGTGTGTGTGTGTGTTTTAAAACTACATTCCAGACATTTTATAAGAATGAACTGAGAAGCCTGGACCATAATATTTTATTCTGTAAATGTTTATTTCCTGAGATGACAAAGTGTTTTTAGTTTGGTGTGGTAAAGCTGAGGAGGTTATCATATAGTTTCAGTTTATATGTAACTTGATCTAGACTAGAGATGGGCCATTATTTTAATTATACTGAATTTATCTTTAATTATTCTAATGCCCAGGATCCCAAGCATATGTTTTTCTTTCATTACTCAGGTTGGAAGAAAGCTGGCATCGATCTCAGCTTGTTTAGGTTCACTTTTGTATTCTACTCCAGTAGAGTCCTAGTATACATGAGAGTATACAAAAATAGATGACTTATGTATATTACCAACCTCTAATGCCCTGTTGCTTTCTTGCAAAACTAGGAAGGAAAGAATATCAGGGTGAGAAATTGCTTGACTAAAATATCTGTCCTTGCATTAATGCTCTCATAGATCGATTTGTCTCACCAGCTAACGTGTTCTTCGAGGTTCTCTGTTTTCTCCATCTCTCCATTAAATTTTCCACCTACCCGTACCTATAGTGTAAGTCCATCTTCATGTGCATAAACTGCCAAACTCTCTACTCATATATGAACATCTCATTTAACTCCAATGTATAATTTTCTCACAAATTCCTTGCATCCAATCCATGCCTCAAAGTCATAGGAAATATGTAAAAATAATTTTAACCCTACATTGGTTAGCCTAATATATTTAAAATATTATCATTTAAAATCAGTTATACCTCAATTAAAAATTAAATATTAATTTCCATCTGTAATCATATAAAATTATTAATGTAATATTTTGTGTTATACTAAATTTGAAATTGAGTATGTACTCTATGATAGCATATCACAATTTATATGCTAAAAATTTTTGGTCACATTTGATCTATATGCATTTTATAAAATTTACAGTTGAAAAGTAGATTTACATAAGCAAATTGTACTAAATATAATTAAAGTTTTGTGAATAAGCAAATCAAGTATCAATTTCTATAATTGTAATTATAAATACATTAGGTTAAAAACTTAGATATTCAGCTGTACTAGCCACATTTCAAGTGTTCCATTGCCACATGTGGTTAATGGCTACCATATCCTTGAACACAACTCTTAACTGTTGCCCTCGTCCTGAATTTTTTTCTCTCCAAATTCACTTGGCTTCTTGCCCAAAGCTCACCATTTAAAACTAATGTATTATATTTATGGTCTTCTTGAAAATGAAAGTGAACATGTTAGTTGCTTAATTGTCACTCTTTGTGACTCCATGGATTGCAGATCATCAGGCTCCTCTGTTCATGGAATTCTCCAGGCAAGAACACTGGCATGGATAACCATTCTCTTCTCCAGGGGAATCTTCCTGATCCAGGGATTGAACCTGTTTCTTCTTCATTGTAGGCAGATTCTTTACCGTTTGAGCTACTAGGGAAGTCCTACAGTCTTCTTACTACCTACTAATAAGTGGACTTTACAATGTCAGCAGTTTCAATCCCTGGGTCAGGAAGATCCCCTGAAGGTGGGCATGGCAACCCACTCCAGTATTATTGCCTGGAGAATCCCATGCACAGAGGAGCCTGGTGGGCTATGATACATAGTGTTGCAAAAGCTGGACATGACTGATGTGACTTAGCACACATAATAAGAAAGATTTGTAAGAAAGTAATGAAATTCCAGTAATTGTTCCTGTCCTCCCCTGTCTTTGTCTTTTCCAATAATTGTTAGTTAGGGTAAAGTGATATACCTGGACTCTGGTGGCACCAATAGTGAAGAATCTGCCTGCAATGCAGGAGACCCAAGAATGATCCCTCGGTCAAGAAGATCTCCTGGAGAAGGGCATGACAACCCACACCAGTATTTTTGCCTGGAGAATTCCATGGACAGAGGAATCTGGTGGGCTACAGAGTCAGACAGGACTGAGTGACTAACATGTTTTAGGTTTCTTTTTGTGGGTGTCTGGTTGGATTTCTTGACAAAAGCAGGTATAAGAAGACAACAGTTGCTTTCCTGAATACTTCAGAAACTACCATCAGCTTCAATAAGCATCAATTGTGCTCTTCCTTACATGTAAATGACCTAACTGTTAGTCTTACAAAGACTCTTTTTCTTTATCGTCCTTATTATCATAGCAAACACTGTCTTGACACGTATTTACATCAAGAAGTTGCTATTTTGTGCAATACGACTCCAAGATTTGACAGAGGAAACCAAGGAGAAAATACTTAGTCCAAATTTGTACACCAAACTGATGACAAAACTTTGAGACTCTTATTCCTTATGTGAATTGGGAACTGCATGTGTTCACCATATTTGCATCATTGATCAAGACATCACTATGTTAACAGAATCTACAGAAGCAACAGATTGTTACATTTATTTTTATCTAAGAGATCAGCTGATATATTAATGTCACTTTATTTTTAGTATTTTGTATACCTCACTCTTGCATATTATGGATATATCTTAGGCCAAGTTTAAATTGGTTGGGGAAATCTCGATGAATCCCCAACCCTAACAGTGCTAGCAGATGATTTCCTCCTCCCCATCAAGTCTGCCTCCATATTACCATTCAAACTCTAAAATCATCATACCTATTTTGTACTTGTTTTTATTCATTCTTACTACATACAGTGAATTATGTTCTCTACACTCAGGAGGATTGACAAATAAAACCCATGAATATATCATACTGTATCTGTTTTATATAGATACATTTTGATTTTATTTGGTTTTGCTCTATTAATTACTCAAAATGTTTGTTAGTAAAATTTGGCAGTGCCAGAGTATTAAATGTTGTATTGATGTATATCCTAACTCTTACTTTATAGCTTACAGCTATAAACTATAGCCTACACTTACAAATATTAAGCTTTTTAGGAAATTCCCAAGTTCTAAGACAAATACAAAATGAATTGCCTTTGTGGTTTATCAGCTTTCTTTACAGTACTCATTTAAAAGTGAGTCTTGGGATATGTGAGTGAGAGTAGGAACAGATAAATGACAAGTCAATATAATTTTTTACATTGTAGACTACAGATGGGCTAGTAATAACCATTAGTTATTAAATGATCAAAGTGATCAGACAATTCTCAGTGAAAGGTAATCAGAAGAGAACTACTATATTAAGATATAATATTAGTAAGTTGTTTTATTACGTGTGCTTTTTTACTTTTTGGGAGCCTTCCAGAATCTTAATCATTAACTCAGAAATATCATTGCTGAAAAATCAATTTGAATTCAATTAGGAGATAAAGATTTATTTCCCTGTTAGAAACTGAAAGGAATCAGCTGCACCAGGAAGCTTTTAGCTTTCCCATTCTTTGATAAAGGGACTATGATATTCTATCATCATTCAGACTCTCAAACTGTAGCTGATGACCAAGGTTGCTGTCACATACAATGATCTTGCTGTAATTATTCACCTGGCATCTAACTTTTAGATGTTAGCCTTAAAAACTTAAGGTATTAATTTTGAATTTGGGATATTTATTTTCTTTCTCCTATGTCATTGTAACCACTTATAGCAATTCAACTGAACAGGTCCTTAAGTCTTGGGCAGGAGTTGAGTGAAAGAAAAAATTAGTCCATTATAGCTGAACTCAGGTATGCAAAAGGGAGGCACATTAAGTCATTTGCTCAGTTCACACTTTGTTTATATGAATGCTCCTTAATAATGAAGATATTTTCTCCTCAGGGAAGTAGAAATTATAATATTATCCATGCTCTCTTTTTTGAGATGTGCTTTCTTAGGAAGACTGAGGTCAATAGCAGGATGCACACAGTTTTAGACCCTAAAAATCCTACAACCTTATGAGAACATTTTAACGGGACCTAATTTGTGTTTTTTAATTTGCTTATATTTTCATCTGGGAACCAGATGTTTGCTTAGAGATACCTTAATTTAACAAAAGGATAACAAAATATTTTTAATTCATTAAACATTGATTTGGTGACTTTTAGTCCACACATGAAGAATGAGGGGTAAAATTAAGGACTGTAAAATTGTAAAGGCATATTTAATTAGAACAATGAATTTTTTGCTCACTATATGCTAATAGAAAAGCAGGATTTCTCTAAAATTTGAAAGTGCTATATTTCTATGTATAAAATATCTTGTAAAGTGGATAGTACATATATAGAGAGAAACTATACAGAGTTACAGAAATGTAACTCTCTGTATATCTTTATGTAAAAGTTTAGATAGATTATTGGGGACAGATACTAATTGAGCTTCTGCATCAACTGAGAATATTTAGACAGGACATCTTTAGACACATTAGGCTACAAAGGCACAAATGAAAATACATAAAAGATATTTCATCTCTTGAGACAGTATATTTGAGGTGAGGGAGACTTTTCTTATTTTTTGATAGATAAGTATTTTCTGACAGAAAAGTAATGAGAGATACATGTATAATTTAAAATTTATTGTAGTCAAATCAAAAAATTTGTCAAGTTGAATTCATCTTGGTAACATATGTTAGAGTATATCAAAATACTATATTAATATGTAGCCAATAGAAATTATTAATGAGATATTTTACAAGCTTTTCTCATAATAATCTCCTAGATAAGTTGCTATTTTGCACTTATATTTGCTTATCTTCAGTTTTTACAAAAATTAAAGTAGAAAAAAATATACTAAGTTTTTCCAAAAAAATCTAAAATTTTCAGTAATTGGACAGAGGACCCCAAATTTTTTAATTTAATATTTGATCCAACACTGACACACTAACTCATTTGTCTAATCAAGAACAAATCATTTCATTTTTAAAAACAAATCAGTTTCAAAACTGCATCTATAAATAGGTAAATCATCTAACTTTTGGGTGAATTCAGTACTATTAATGCCAAATTTAAGTGTGATGCATAAATTGAAAATCAGTTTTAAGTTTAACAATATCAAAATATTCCCTTAAATCTTTTATTATTTTACAGCCAATTCATATAGTATTGGTGATAAAAGTTAAAATTTCTATTTAGATATGTAATATAATTTCTAAAATGACCATTATTGGTGTGTATCAAGTTAAATTGGTTCTTAACAAAATCCTTTTACCTCACTAGGTCACAAATAAGCTTTTTTGCCCCCCTTATAGTTCTAAGTTAATTCTGACATTTTCAGTGCAACATTGTGAGAGAATATAAATCACGAGGATAATTACTGTCTTTGATTAAATAATTTTTATCAAACATTTTTAAAACTCAGATAATTTTGAATTGAAACCCTAGGGAGTATCAAATAGTGAGAACTCACATAACGGAAACCACTGTGATACAATACCCGGCTTCACCCAACCACCAATAGCACCATGTACAGGATGCCTCCTCTAAACAATAAACAAAACAAACAATCCAAATCATCAGCAGACAGGATTACCACCTCACTCAGTCAGTCAGTCAGTCAGTTCAGTTGCTCAGTTGTGTTTGACTCTTTGCGAGCCCATGAATCGCAGCACGCAAGGCCTCCCTGTCCATCACCAACTCCTGGAGTTCACTCAGACTCACGTCCATCGAGTCAGTGATGCCATCCAGCCATCTCATCCTCTGTTGTCCCCTTCTCCTCCTGCCCCCAATCCCTCCCAGCATCAGAGTCTTTTCCAATGAGTCAACACTTCGCATGAGGTGGCCAAAGTACTGGAGTTTCAGCTTTAGCGTCATTCCTTCCAAAGAGATCCCAGGGTTGATCTCCTTTAGGATGGACTGGTTGGATCTCCTTGCAGTTCAAGGGACTCTCAAGAGTCTTCTCCAACACCACAGTTCAAAACCATCAATTCTTCGGCGCTGATTCCTAGACTGTCAATGTTCAGTCTTGCCATCTCCTGTTTGACCACTTCCAATTTGCCTCGATTCATGGACCTGACATTCCAGGTTCCTATGCAATATTGCTCTTTATATCATCAGACCTTGCTTCTATCACCAGTCACATCCACACTGGGTATTGTTTTTGCTTTGGCTCCATCCCTTCATTCTTTCTAGTTATTTTTCCACTGATCTCCAGTAGCATATTGGGCACTTACTGACCTGGGGAGTTCCTCTTTCATTATCCTATAATTTTGCCTTTTCATACTGTTCATGGGGTTCTCAAGGCTAGAATACTGAAGTGGTTTGCTATTCCCTTCTCCAGTAGACCACATTCTGTCACACCTCTCCACCATGACCTGCCCATCTTGGGTGGCCCCACGGGCATGGCTTAGTTTCATTGAGTTAGACAAGGTTGTGGTCCTAGCGTGAGTAGGTTGACTAGTTTTCGGTGATTATCGCTTTAGTGTGTCTGCTCAGCCTTGCCCATCAGAGGAAGAGTAAACAAATAAAAAATCTCACACTATAAGAAGCTTACACAAACCACTGGACCAACCTTAGAGGGCAGAACCCAAAATGAAGAAGAAATTCAACCTTGAAGCCTGGGAAAAGGAGGCCTCAAACACAATAAGTTTAAAAAAAAGAAAAAGAAAAAGAAAGGAAAGGCAGAGAAATACTACACAAATGAGAGAACAAACTAGAAATACAGAAGTTCAAATAAATGAAGAGGAAATAGGCAAACTACCTGAAAAAGAATTCAGAATAATGATAGTAAAGATTATCAAAGACCTTGAAAGCAAAAGGGAGAAAATGCAAGAATCAATTAACAAAGACCTAGAAGAATTAAAGAATAAACATGCAGAGACCAACAACACAATTACTGACATTAAAAATGGTCTAGAAGGAATTGACAGCAGAATATCTGAAGCAGAAGAATGAATCAGTGAACTGGAAGATAAAATGGTGGAAATAACTTCTGAAGAGTGGAATAAAGTAAAAAGAATAAAAAGAACAGAGGACAGTTCCAGAAACTTCTGGGACAGTAGCAAATGCACCAACATTCAAATAATAGGGGTCCCAGAATAAGAAGAGGAAAATAAAGGGTATGAGGAAATTTTTGAAGAGATTATAGTTGAAAATTTCCCCAATATGGAAAAGGAAATAGTTAATCAAGTCCAAGAGGAACAGAGTCCCATATAGGATAAACCTAAGGAGAAACACACCAAGACTCATACTAATCAAACTAACAAAGACTAACACACAAAAATAATGTTAAGAGCAGCAAGGGAGAAGCAACAAGTGACATACAAGGGATAACCCATACGTTTAATAGCTGATCTTTCAGCAGAAAGTCTGCTGGTCAGAAGGGAATGGCAGGATATATTTAAAGTACTGAAAGGGAAAAATTTACAGCCAAGATTACTGTACCTGGCAAGAATCTCATTCAAAACTAATGGAAGAAATCAA
Source organism: Budorcas taxicolor (assembly GCF_023091745.1). NCBI lineage: Eukaryota > Metazoa > Chordata > Mammalia > Artiodactyla > Bovidae > Budorcas > Budorcas taxicolor. Next base: position 36,155,041 of record NC_068917.1, read on the forward strand.
AAACTTTCAGACAAACAAAAGTTAAGAGAACTCAGTACCACCAAATCTGCTTTACAACAAATGTTAAATAGACTTACGTAGTCAAGAAATACAAGAGAAGAAAGATCAACAGAATCAACCCCAAGCAATTAAGAAAATGGCAATAGGGACATATATATCAATAATTACTTCAAATGTAAATGGATTGAATGCTCCAACCAAAAGACATAGGCTGGCTGAATGGTTACAAAAACAAGACCTATATATATGCTGTCTACAAGAAACCCACTTTAGACCTCAAGAAACACATAGACTGAAAGTGATAGGATGCAAAAATATATTCCATGCAAATGGGAAGCAAAAGAAAGCTGGAATAGCAGTCTACATATCAGACAAAAAGACCTTAACATAAAGATTACAAGAGATAAGGAAGGACACTACATAATGATCAAGGGATCAATCCAAGAGGAAGACATAAAACTTGTAAATATCTATGCACCCAACATAGGAGCACCTCAGTACATGAGACAAACACTTACAAACATAAAAGGAGAAATCGACAGTAACACAATAACAGTTCAGTTCAGTTCAGTTGCTCAGCCGTGTCCGACTCTTTGCAACCCCATGAATTGCAGCACTCCAGGCCTCCCTGTCCATCACCAACTCCCGGAGTTCATTCAGACTCATGTCCATCGAGTCAGTGATGACATCCAGCCATCTCATCCTCTGTCGTCCCCTTCTCCTCCTGCCCTCAATCCCTCCCAGCATCAGAGTCTTTTCCAAAGAGTCAGCTCTTCACATGAGGTGGCCAAAGTACTGGAGTTTCAGCTTTAGCATCATTCCTTCCAAAGAAATCCCAGGGCTGATCTCCTTCAGAATGGACTGGTTGGATCTCTTTTTAGTCCGAGGGACTCTCAAGAGTCTTCTCTAACACCACAGTTCAAAACCATCAATTCTTTGGCACTCAGTCTTCTTCACAGTCCAACTCTCACATCCATACATAACCACTGGAAAAACCATAGCCTTGACTAAACAGACCTTAGTCAGCAAAGTAATGTCTCTGCTTTTCAATATGCTGTCTAGGTTGGTCATAACTTTTCTTCCAAGGAGTAAGCGTCTTTTAATTTCATGGCTGCAATCACCATCTGCAGTGATTTTGGAGCCCCAAAAAATAAAGTCTGACACTGTTTCCACTGTTTCCCCATCTATTTGCCATGAAGTGATGGGACCAGATGCCATGATCTTCATTTTCTGAATGTTGAGCTTTAGGCCAACTTTTTCACTCTCCACTTTCACTTTCATCAAGAGGCTTTTTAGTTCCTCTTCACTTTCTGCCATGTAACACCCCACTCACACCAATGGATAGATCATCAAAATAGAAAATTAATAAGGAAATGCAAGTTTGAAATGATGCATTAGATGAGATGTATCTCATTGATATCTTCAGGACATTCCATCCAAATACAGAAGAATACACTTTCTTCACAAATGCACATGGAACATTCTCTAGGATAGACTACATCTTGGGTTACAAATCAAACCTCAGTAAATTTAAGAAAATTGAAATCATATCAAGCATCTTCTCTGACCACAACACTATGAGACTAGATATCAACTGCAAGAAAAAACTGTAAGAAGCACAAACACATGGAGATTAAACAACATATTTCTAAATAACCAACAGGTTACTGAAGAAATAAAAAGGGAAATTAAAAAAAATTCTAGAAACAAATGGCAATGAAAACACAACAACTCAAAACCTATGGGATGCAGCAAAAGCAGTCCTAAAAGAGAAATTTATAGCAATACAGCCCTACCTCAAGAAACAAGAAAAAGATTGAATAAACAACCTAACTTTACACCTAAGACAACTGGAAAAAGAACAACAACAACAACAAAACAAAATTAGTAGAAGGAAATAAATCATAAGGATCTAAGCAGAAATAAATGAAAAAGAAATGAAAGAAATAATAGTAAAGATTAATAAAACTAAAAGTTGCTTCTTTGAAACAATAAACAAAATTGACAAGCCTTTAGCCAGGCTCATCAAGAAAAAAAGAATGAAATCAACAATATTAGAAATAAAAAAGGAGAGGTTACAACAAATAATGCAGAAATACAAAGGAGTATAGGAGACTATTATGAACAAGAGGCTATCTAACAATAAAATGGATAATGAAAAGTTCAATCTTCCAATACTGAACCAGGAAGAAATAGGAATTATGAACAACCAAATTACAAGCACTGAAATTGAAAGCTGTGACCAAAAATCTCCCCAAAAACAAAAGCACAGGACCAGATGCCTTCACAGGAGGATTCTGTCAAACATTTAGAGAAGAGCTAATGCTTATCCTTCTAAAACTCTTTCAAAAATTGCAGAGGAAGGAACACTTCCAAACTCATTCTACAAGGCCAGCATCACCCAGATACCAAAACTAGAACAAAGACAATACAGAAAAAAAGAAAACTACAGGCCAATATCACTGATGAACCTAGATGCAAAAATCCTTAACAAAATTTTAGCAAACAGAATTCAGCAACACATCAAAAACACCATACACCCTGATCAAGTTGAGTTTATTCCAGGAATATAAAGATTCTTCAATATATGCAAATCAATTGATGTGATACACCATAGTAACAATTTGAAAAATAAAAACTATATGATAATCTCAATAGATGCAGAAAATCCTTTGACAAAAATCAGCATGCATTTCTGATTATAATTCTTCAAAAAATGGACATAAAAGGAACCTAGCTCAACATAATAAAGGCCATAAATGATAAGCCTACAGAAAACATTATTCTCAATAGTGAAAAACTGAAAGCATTTCCCCTAAGATCAGGAACAAGAGAAAGTTGTCCACTTTCATCATATATTCTTCAGCATAGTTTTGGGAGTCCTTGCTACAGCAATCATAGAAGGAAAATAAATAAAAGAAATCCAGATTGGAAAAGAAGAAGTAAAGCTCTCACTGTTTGCAGATGACATGATACTGTACATAGAAAACCCTAAATATAGAATCAAAAATTTACTAGAGCTAATCAGTGAATTTAGCAAAGTTGCAGGATACAAAATTAATACGCAGAAATCACTTGCATTTCTATATACTAACAATAAAAGTCAGAAAGAAAAGTTAATGAATCAATCCCATTCACCATTGCAAAAATATATATATATATCTAGGAATAAACTTACCTAAGGAGACAAGAGAAGTGTACACTGAAAATTATAAGACACTGACGGACAGGGAGGCCTGGCGTGCTGCGATTCATGGGGTCGCAAAGAGTTGGACACGACTGAGCAACTGAACTCAACTGAACTGAACTGATGAAAAAAGTCAAAGATGACATAAACAGATGGAGAGATATTCCATGTTCCTGGGCAGGAAGAGTCAATGTTATGAAAATGACTATACTACCAAATGCAATCTACCAAGTCAATGTGATCCCTATCAAATTACCAATGGTATTTTTCACAGAACTAGAACAAAAAATGCACAATTCGTATGGAAACACAAAAACCCCAAATAGCCAAAGCAGTCTTGAGAAAGAAGAATGGAGCTGGAGGAATCAACCTTCCTGACTTCAGATTATACTACAAAGCTACAGTTATCAAGACAGCATGGTACTGACACAAAAACAGAAATATAGACCAATGGGACAAGACAGAAAGCCCAGAAATAAACCCATGCACCTATTGGTATATTATTTTTGACAAAGGAGGCAAGAATATACAATAGATCAAAGATAGCCTCTTCAATATATGGTGCTGGGAACACTGGACCATGTAAAAGAATAAAATTAGAACACTTCCTAACACCATACACAAAGACAAACTCAAAATGGATTAAAGACCTAACTATAAGATGAGAAATTATAAAACTCTTAGAGTAAAACAGGGAGAACAATCAATGACATAAATCAAAGCAAGATCCTCTGACCCACCTCCTAGAGTCACAGAAATAAAAACAAAAGTAAACAGGTGGGACCTGATTAAACTTAAAAGCTTTTGTACAGCTAAGGAAACTATGAGCAAGGTGAAAAGACAACCCTTGGAATAGGAGAAAATAATAGCAAATGAAACAATTGACAAAGGATTAATTTCCAAAATATACAAGCAGCTCATACAGCTATGGCACCCCACTCCAGTACTCTTGCCTGGAAAATCCCATGGATGGACCCTGGTGAACTGGAGTCCATGGGGTCGCAAAGAGTTGGACACGACTCAGCGACTTCACTTTCACTTTTCACTTTCATGCATTGGAGAAGAAAATGGCAACCCACTCCTGTGTTCTTGCCTGGAGAATCCCAGGGATGAGGGAGCCTGGTGGGCTGCTGTCTCTGGGGTCGCACAGAGTCAGACACGACTGAAGTAACTTAGCAGCATACAGCTAAATACCAGAAAAATAACCCAATCAAAAAGTGGGGAAAAGACCTAAACAGACATTTCTCCAAAGAAGACATACAGATGGCTAACAAACACATGAAAAGATGCTCAACATCGCTCATTATTAGAGAAATGCAAATTAAAACTACAATGAGATATCACCTCACACTGGTTAGAATGGCCATCATCAAAAACTCTATAAACAATAAATGCTGAAGAAGGTGTGGAGAAAAGGGAATGCTTTTCCACTGTTGGTGGGAAAGTAAATTGATACAGCCGATATGGAAGACAGTATGGAGATTCCTTAAAAAACTAGGAATAAAACCATCATATGATCCAGCAATCCCACTCCTAGGCATATACCCTGAGGAAACCAGGGTCGAAAAAGACACATGTATCCCATTGTTCTTTGTAGCACAATTTACAATAGCTAGAACATGGAAGCAACCTAGATGCCCATTGACAGATGAATGGATAAAGAAGTTGTGGTGTATATACACAATGGAATACTACTCAGCCATAAAAATGAACACCTTTGAGTCAGTTCTGATGAAATGGATGATCCTAGAGCCTGTTATACAGAGATAAGTGAGTCAGAAAGAGAAAGATAAATATTGTATTCTAAGGCACATATACGGAATCTAGACAAATGGTACTGAAGATTTATTCATAGGGCAGCAATGGAGGGGAAGAAAAGCATTCTTAAAACTCAGATAAACTTGACTTTTCATTAATAGTAGATTAAATTTTTGTAAAGTAGTTATACTACCACCAAGGATCAATAACTAAGTAAATTCATTCATTGAATTCAATATCTTTTAGTCTTTCATCAATTGTGTACATTATTCACTACTGAATGGTTTCAACAACTGTACCCATGACATTTTCCACAGAATCTACTCCAGAAAACTAAATGGAAATATTTTCAATATTTAGTAGAGTGGAGAAAATCAATAAGGGAAAAATCAGCCCTTTGTTTTAAAATTCCAATCAATCAAGATTAATATCTCACATGACTGGAGTATAGCTCATTGAAATAGCAACTAAGTGTTTTCACATTTAGCTGATAGTCTGTGATAAATGTAAATTTAAAAAGAAGTATGTGCAGAAGCTTTTAATTTTATTTAGATTCCATATGTTTATTTTTGCTTTTATTTCCTGTATTCTGGGAGGTGGATCATAGAGGATCCTTCTGTGATTTATGTCAGAGAGTGTTTTGCCTATTTTCTTCTCTAGAAGTTTTATAGTTTCTGGTCTTATGTTCAGATCTGTAACCCATTTTGAGTTTATTTTTGTGTGTGGTGTTAGAAAGTGATCTAGTTTCATTCTTTTGCAAGTTGTTGACCAGTTTTCCCAGCACCACTTGTTAAAGAGATTATCTTCATTGTATATTCTTGCTCCCTTTGTTGAAGATAAGGTGTCTATAGGTGTGTGGATTTATCTCTGGGCTTTCTATTTTGTTCCATTGATCTATATTTCGGTCTTTGTGCCAGTACCATACTGTCTTGATGACTGTGGCTTTGTAGTAAAGCCTGAAGTCAGGCAGGTTGATTCCTCCAGTTCCATTCTTCTTTCTCAAGATTGCTTTGGCTATTCGAGGTTTTTTGTATTTCCATACAAATTGTGAAATTATTTGTTCCAAGTTTGTGAAAAATACTGCTCGTAGCTTGATAGGGAGTGCATTGAATCTGTAGATTGCTTTGGGTAGTATACTCATTTTCACTATATTGATTCTTCCGATCCATGAACATGGTATATTTCTCCATCTATTAGTGTCCTCTTTGATTTCTTTCATCAGTGTTTTATAGTTTTCTATATATAGGTCTTTAGTTTCTTTAGGTAGATATATTCCTAAGTATTTTATTCTTTTTGTTGCAATGGTGAATGGAATTGTTTCCTTAAGTTCTTTTTCTACATTCTCCTTATTAGTGTATAGGAATGCAAGGGATTTCTGTGTGTTGATTTTATATCCTGCAACTTTACTATATTCATTGATTAGCTCTAGTAATTTTCCGGTGGAGTCTTTAGGGTTTTCTATGTAGAGGATCATATCATCTGCAAACAGTAAGAGTTTTACTTCTTCTTTTCCAATTTGGATTTCTTTTATTTCTTTTTCTGCTCTGATTGCTGTGGCCCAAACTTCCAGAACTATGTTGAATAGTAGCAGTGAAAGTGGGCACCCTTGTCTTGTTCCTGACTTTAGGGGAAATGTCCATCAGCAGATGAATGGATAAGAAAGCTGTGGAACATATACACAATGGAGTATTACTCAGCCATTAAAAAGAATATATTTGAATCAGTTCTAATGAGGTGGATGAAACTGGAGCCGATTATACAGAGTGAAGTAAGCCAGAAAGAAAAACACCAATACAGTATACTAACACACATATATGGAATTTAGAAAGATGGTAATGATAACCCTGTATGTGAGACAGCAAAAGAGACACAGATGTATAGAACGGACTTTTGGACTCTGTGGGAGAGGGAGAGGGTGGGATGATTTGGGAGAATGGCACTGAAACATGTATACTATCATGTAAGAAACGAATCTCCAGTCTATGTTCGATGCAGGATACAGGATTCTTGGGGCTGGTGCACAGGGATGATCCAGAGAGATGATATGGGGTGGGAGGTGGGAGGGGGGTTCAGGATTAGGAACTCATGTACACCCGTGGCAGATTCATGTCAATGTATGGCAAAACCAATACAATATTTTAAAGTAAAATAAAGCAAAAATAAAAATTAAAAAAAATAAAAAGAAGTATGTGCAAGAGTTGAATATTACTGTTTTTACTGATTTCAATAACATGTTTACTAGTAAATTTAAAAGTCCTTAGATACAAAACATACCAAATGTCATAATTTCATGTTATCTCTTATGGTGCAATATTCACCTAAAGCTATAGAATGTACTTAACACTTTTCAAAATTTGAATAAATTGATCTTTGTTATACTTAGAAAGTTAAATGAATTTACATATTTTTAAAAGGTCCTATATTCTATAACTAATTGGTAGCTTAAGTGAAGATTGTTACTGTAAAATACCTTTAATAGTTTTTTTTTTAATTTCACTAGCTTCTAACAAAATTTCCAACCAAAACAATCATTATTTGTATTTTTTTCATTATTTTTTTCAAGAATCTAAGCTACTTTAAAGCTTGCCAAACATACAAGCTTAGATTCTGTTTTAAAAAAGTTTAAAATATTTTTTTGTGGATGTTTAAATTATAATATCAAGTGATTAATCTCAGATATTATGTTTTGACTATTTAGAGGAAATATCTTGTCAAATGTGCTGTGTACGTACAGCCAAGGTCTCTTCACATTCCCCACTTTATTGTCTTTAAAACTCTTTTCTTTTTCACATAAATTTTTCAAAATTGCCATTCATTCTAACATGTAATTCATATCTTGTTGAGGTATTCCAATCATACAACTAGTTTGTGCATCTCCAAGAAATACTGCAACAAATATGTGCCTTCATTTTAAATTTTAAAAATTGCCCATACTTAATTTTAACCTGAGATAAGTTATGTTAAAATTATAACTATTTTAAATTAATTACCAATTATGACTTAAACAGATAACACCGTGTTTTGTTTTATCTGTATAACATATTCAAATAGGCACATAATCATGTTATCTTTATGCCTAGAACAATCACTGAAGTTAAATCAATCCGATGGCACAGAATAGAGGAAAGGCTTATGTTTATACATAATGGTAGAATGAGATTTTCACCAATTAGCAAACTACAATAAAATATCTTGCATAATATAGCAAAGTAAAAGTTAGTATTACAAAATAATAAAATTTTCTCAGTAAGAAATATTTTATATGCTTCAGCTTTAAAGTCTAAATGGATTAAAGTTAAATAATATTAAAAACTCACTTCCCCAGATCCATTAGCCCCATTATAAGTGCTCACTTGCCATGTGTGTCTAGTGGGTACAATGTTACACAGGCCTAAACTGAAGCTCCTAGCATGTGTGAAAGAAAGGGATATGGTACGGAAGAAATTCTTGGAGAAGCAATATAAAGAAACAGAGGTAATAACAAGGAGTGATACTGTCCATACTATCAAAGCAAGCTGTGCTTTAACTCAGAGGAGACTGGTGACAAATATATGCCAATTGTTCAGATAGAAGAACTAGACATTCAGACCTTGATAGTGCTAATATCTGCCATAGAAACTACAAGTTCACTGTGAATCATACTAGTAACTTGTATCCCTCTGTGTTTTCTAGGGGGACATGCTAGAATAACATATAGCCAATATGTACATGTATCTCTATTTGAAAAATTTTAGATTAGCCATGTGAATCATGATCTTTTGAATTTTGTAAATTTAGGCAGGTTGAATTAACCTAAGCAATTCTGAAACTGATGTAAAATGCAAACTAAGCTGTAAATTATGTGTTGCTGTAAATAACCAAGGGAAGTGCTATATTATTTGTCAAGTTGCTGCCACCAGTATTTTATGAGAATAATCTGATTGCTCAGTGTTTTATCATAGTTTCAGGTCCAACCAAAAACCTGTAATAGTTTTGTGAATAATTGTCTTAGCAATGTTCCTTTTTTTTTTTTTTTCCAAGAGCTTTAAAATGTTCTTTACTATTGTTGCAATTTAGAGAAGAGACTATTCTATTAATCTACTATTAAGTATTTAACAGTATTACCCCTTCCCTTTCACTCCTCCCTTCCCACTCCACCATCCCATCTCTCTAGGTCATCATAGAAAGCCAGGCTGGGTTCCCTGTGCTATATAACTTCCCACTAGCTATCTGTTTTACACATGGTAGTGTATATCTGTCAATGCTACTTTCTAAATTCGTCCCACCCTTTTATTCCTCTGCTGTTTCCACGAGTCCATTCTCTACATCTGTATCTCTATTCCTGCCCTGCAAATAGGTTCATCAGTATCATTTTTCTAGATTTAATATACATGTGTTAATACACAACATGTATTTTTCTCTTTCTTACTTCACTTTGTTTAATAGGCTTTAGGTTCATCCACCTCATTTCTGTTCTTTAAAATATCTCTGTTCTATTTTCACAGTTGGTAATTTTTATTTATGGAAAATATGGCTTGAAGTTTGTTCAAATAATTGCAAAATTTTTTATAAAGCTCAGCATCTCTCCTCTGTCCTCTGTCAATTTAGGATCATCCCTCTGACCTACTTATCATGACTTAATTATGCTGTTATTTTTGATAGTCAATATCCAATGCTGTCACTTATTTCTTCATTTTTTGATATCACAGCATTAGGCCATAATTCATGCACTCTCTCTACAAGTTTCTAATTCCTAAAACAAGATATAAAAAACTTTAAGAATGAATAAATATTATTATGTGTATTATTTGTAATTAGCAAACAATATTTTAGCAACTAATTCATAATCAATTAGCATGTAGGATATATTTAAACAGACCACATTTTTTTTTTTTTTAAGAATGTTAGCTATTACAAAATCTTTTAGTTTTCAGATAAATGCTGTGAAAATATGTTTATTTCCAGGTAAATCATGTTATTTGGGAACAATATTATGGCCTCTTTCTTTATATTGTATTCATCTTCCTTACTGAATTCCTGGTTAAGTTCTGAGATATTTGTATATTCATTGGCATTTCTAAAGCAAGGGGGAAAAAAACTTTTTAAGAATCAGTATTTACAATTATGGGTTTTCATGATCACCTTCAAGTCCAGTGATTCACTAGTGGGTCCACAGGATTTAACAGTAAGTAGAAGTCATGGCTTAATTTCATTATCCCATGGACAAAAGAGCCTAGCAGAGTACAGTCTATGGGTTCAAAAGAGTCAGAGATGACTCAGCGACTAAACCACAACCAATCTCATTATAGCAAATGTTACTGAGTTAAAAGTAATTAGAAAAATATATGTATTAAGCAAAGTTCATAGATGGTGGCTGCAGACTATTGAGTCTTTCCTATTTGGCTCTACAGAGAATGCATTCTCTGACAGAAAATTTATACTTTTAGTGCACAAATCTAAAACTTCTTTTGATAAATTTATTCTTAAGTATTTTATCCATTCCAATACTATTGTAAATGAACTTTTTCTAGATTTCATTTTAGACTTTTCGTTAATGTACAAAAATGAAACTGATATATCCATCTTGCAATCTACAACCTTGCTGAAATAACTTATTACTAAGACTGTTTCAAAGCTTACTAACAGTGACTCAGTAGTTGAGTGTTTTTGTGGATCCCTCAGAACTTTTTTCCATACAATACCAAAACATCTATGAATATAGATAATTGTATTTCTTCTTTTACATTCTGGGCCCGTTGAATTTGTTCCTTGGCTTATTGTACTGGTAACAGTATCTTGTACAATAGTAAATGGAAACAGAAATACTGGGGACTCTTGTCTTGTTCCTGATATTAAGGGGAAAGCATTCTTTTTTTTTTTTTACCATGATGAATGATGTTAGCTACAGGCTTTACACAGATGTCTTTCATTAAGCTGAGGAAATTCTATTCCAATCTTAGTTGCTGAGATGTTTTTATCAAGAAAAATGTTAGATTTCATCAAGTACCTTTTATTTGTTTACTGACATTAACACATTTTTGGATCTATTCTAATAATATGATGCACCACAGAGACTTGTTTTCATAAATTAAATCAATCTTACATTCCTTAGATAAATAGCACTAGTCATAGAATATTTATTTATATGTTCATAGGTTCCATTTTGGTTTCTATAATTTTAATGGAATTACATGTCTGCCCAAAACATTAAATCTTCAAGCAAGTTTTTTTAATCTTCTCTTTTCTAAATTTGATGATCCCAACAAGTAAGAATTCTCAAAAGAGACCTATAGCTTCTCTCTGTCTGAAATCTATCATTGTCCTGCCTGGCTTTCCATTAATAGTCTTATCATTCTGCTTTTCTATGGTGTTCACATTCCATAAATTTTCAAGCATAATCCAAAGTCCACAGATAATTTTTCTTTTATCTTGGCATATATAATATTTTAATGGATTTATATACAATGTATATAAAATGTATTTATAAAGTCACTAAGTTGTGTCTACTCTTGTGACCCCATGGACTGCAGACTGCCAAGTCTCCTCTGTCCATTGGATTTTCCAGGCAAGAGTGCTGGAGTGGATTGCCATTTCCTTCTACAAGGGATATTCCCAACCCAGGAATTGAACCCGGGTCTCCTGCCTGGCAGGCAGACGCTTTACCGTCTGAGTCACCAGGGAAGTGTATATAATATTTTAGTGTATTTATATAGTAAAGATTAATTTAATATGTATTTAGAAATTTTATCTGATTTAGTCACTAAGTTGTGCCTGACTCTTGTGACCCCATGGACTGCAGGCTGCCAGGATCCTCTGTCCATGGGATTTTCCAAGGCAAGAATACTGTAGTGGATTGCTATTTCCTTTCCCAGGGGATCTTCCTGACCCAGGGATAGAAAGTGGGTCTCCTGTATTGAGGGGGATTCTTTAACAACTGAACCACCAGGGAAGCCCTGGTGTTAAATTTTCAGATTTATTATCTTGTCTTTCATTTTGCAAAGCTGTACAGATTTTCAATAATAAGTTGTTAGAAGTTCCAAATGTACAAGGGCTGTTTTTCCCCTCTGCTCTTTTAAAGGACTCTATTTGAAGCTCTTTAAGAGACACTGTGATATTTTCCTTGGCTCGAGTTCCTATGCAGAAGTTATTTCAGTGTGCATTCTTATATTTTACCTTTCTTTCCTTCATTTTTACATTTTTATTGGTCACACACACCCTTGTTCATATTCTGACCATAAAAGCACTGCTTCCTTTTTCTATTGCCTCCTTGAGAGCAGTCAAATCTGGGAGACTATCCTTGTATTTTTATACATGTCTTTCCTGAAATTTAAAATATAAAGTGATCCTTTCATACCTTCCCAATATGTTCTGGTTATAGCCATAATTCTCTTAAAATAATCACTTTATTCCTTCAGTTTAAGCAATTAGCTTTTAAAATTTTGTCATTATTCTCCCAACATTCTCATTTTGACAATAAGATTGTATCATATATTCTAACCATTCCAGTTTATCTTTGAAATTCTGGGGAAACCTTTACTAGAAACAGAGTGTTCCAAGCACACAGATTGTGAAAATTGTCTTATTAGGAAATTCACTATGTTTATCTAAATTACTGTCTATACTGACATTTTTTAAAGTTGTTTATTTACATAATCAAGTGCTAATGCTCAGAGTGACAAAACCTCTGAAATATAGTTATATCCAGTCTTATGTAATTATCAACTTTAATCCATGTTCTTTTATAGTAAGCCTCATAAGTTCATATACATCTCCTCTGTACTTGCCTCCTTTTGCTCTGAATACAGATCAAAACATCGTCAAGGAGAATGAAATATTGACAGCCAGTTTAATATGGGCTCCCTCGGTCTGAACATCATTTAAAGCTACAACTTCACTAATGTTTGCAGAATATATGGAACCCAGGCTCAATGTTATTGACTGCAAGTCTGGCTTAAAAACACAGGAAAACAGAGAGTGAGAGAGAGAGAGAGAAAAAAAAAGAATTATCTTCCTTCTAAAACAACAGGCTGTTTGCTTCTCAGGTAGTATTAGTGGTAAACAACCTGCCTGCCAATACAGGAGGTTTAAGAGACTTGGGTTCCACCCCTGGATCAGGAAGATCACCTGGAGGAGGACATGGCAACCGACTCTAGTATTCTTGCCTAGAAAACTCCATGGACAGAGAAGCCTGGTGGGCTATAATCCATGGGGTCGCAAAGAGTGACTTAGCACTCACGCTCTCCCTGCAGTTCTTGGCCAGACTATAGCATCTAACGTTCAGCTCAGTTCAATTTAGTCAAATGGCTACATTTGTGAAAGTGATCTAAAACAACAACTGCATGTAGATAAAACCACTGTAAGGTGTAATGACCACGATCAAAACTCAAATTACCTTCAAATCAATATGAAAAGCTTTAATTTTTACTTACCAGTTTTTATTTACGTTTTAAGATTTTCCGATAATGTACCATATAGTGAAATACTTGAATATCATTTAGTCCTCTCCTTAATCTTCTGACAGTTGGTTAGATAAACTAATCAGGCATTTTTTTGTGTGTGCATGCTTAGTTGTTCAGTTGTGTCTAACTATTTGGTTAGACAAACTAATCAGGCAAATAGAGTTCAAAGCAGTCCATATCTTACTGATAAAGCTCTTTCAAGGATGTGGTTTCCAGTCAAGCCCAAGCTCTAAGACTTTACCCTTGAAATAAACATTTTTAGCCACATTGTTACTGATATATTTAGACAAATCTCTGAGCTTTTCCTTGGGGACATACTTCATAACATACATCAGTTCAGTTCAGTTCAGTCACTCAGTTGTGTCCGACTCTTTGTGACCCCATGAATCACAGCACGCCAGGCCTCCCTGTCCATCACCATCTCCTGGAGTTCACTCAGACTCACGTCCATAGAGTCCGTGATGCCATCCAGCCATCTCATCCTCGGTCATCCCCTTTTCCTCCTGCCCCCAATCCCTCCCAGCATCAGAGTCTTTTCCAATGAGTCAACTCTTCGCATGAGGTGGCCAAAGTACTGGAGCTTCAGCTTTAGCATCATTCCTTCCAAAGAAATCCCAGGGTTGATCTCCTTCAGAATGGACTGGTTGGATCTCCTTGCAGTCCAAGGGACTCTCAAGAGTCTTCTCCAACACCACAGTTCAAAAGCATCAATTTTTCGGTGCTCAGCCTTCTCCACAGTCCAACTCTCACATCCATACATAACCACAAGAAAAACCATAGCCTTGACAAGATGGACCTTAGTCAGCAAAGTAATGTCTCTGCTTTGGAATATACTATCTAGGTTGGTCATAACTTTTTTTCCAAGGAGTAAGCGTCTTTTAATTTCATGGCTGCAGTCACCATCTGCAGTGATTTTGGAGCCCAAAAAAAAAAAAAAATTCTGACACTGTTTCTACTGTTTCCCCATCTATTTGCCATGAAGTGATGGGACCGGATGACATGATCTTCATTTTCTGAATGTTGAGTTTTAAGCCAACTTTTTCACTCTCCTCATTCTCTTGGCAAAGTCAAAGAAAGAGACAAGGTTAAGAGGGAAACAGAAAGAGAGTAGGAGGCAGAGAGAGAATATCTGCAAAACATGATTATAAATCCTCCTAGTTACATATGCTAATGGTCCACCAGTGTCTCTTCCCTTTATTTCTGTCTTCTATCAACTAGTGTTACTGATGAAAAGTTCAATACCAGTATAATTTTTACCTATGGTGGTGATTCATTAAATTTTCTTGCTGAAAGTTTAAATGAATTCTTCACCCATGGTGTTCAGAATTTTTATTATAAAATTTTTAGAACTGGATTTCCTATGATTCATTTTGCTTATAGCTTTGAATGTCTTTTCAAGATGAATGTTTTTCTTTTTAAATTTTGCTTCTACACAATGTATTTGTTTTCTCTACTACATTTGCTGCTCATTCTAGATTATGTTCAACATATGTTGCATCCTCCTGATGTACTTTTCATGTTACCTTTTTACTCATGCTTTATAAATGTATTAATTACAGTTATCCTAAATATTGTATTATTTGCTTCATGATTAGCTTTACATGGATTTTTAGGTTTAAAATGTATTTCTCACCATGGGAATTTTCCTCACAAATTTGGTGATTTTCATATGGGAGCTTCATATGTAAGAAAGCTCATTCAGCAAGATCTTTGTTGCCTGGCTCTTGTGATCCTTAACAAGGTAGAAATATGGCATCCAACATTGTGCCTTTTGGGTGTGGGGATATCTACTCTACCTACGTCTGTAAACTGAAGTCTGAGAATACCCTGACCTCTGCTTCAGGCATTAACATTTTCTGCTTTAGCCACCAACTAAAGCCATTGGTGCCCATAGAAAACTACTGCTTGCTCATCTATTACCCAATTATATAACCCTGGGTTCTAAGGCATTCAGACTGCTTCCATCTTCTTAGTAGTCTACTTTAGAATGTGTTTTTGGTTACAGTAGTCTCAGGTTGTGTTTTATAAACCATCTAGTTTGCTTACTTTCTATCTGTGATAATTAATTTCACATACCAACTTGATTAGACTATAGATTCCCATAAGTTTGGTCAAACACTACTCTGGGGATTTCTGTGAGGGTGTTTTTGGATGAATTTAACACTGAAATCAATTTCCCTCCCAAATGTGGGTGGGCTCCTTCTAATCAGTTTAAAGCCTGAATAGAAAAAAAGACTGATCTTCCCCCAAATAAGAGGAAACTTTTCTAGCCCGACTGCCTTCCAAATTTTTTTTTAATAAATAAAAAACATCATTTTTTAAAAATTTCTACAGAATGAACTGAATTAGCTTTTCCTGCATCTCAAATCTTCAGACATTCAAACTAAAACCACACCACTAGTTCTCATAGATTTCCAGTTAGCCAGCTTATGACTTGTCAGCCTCTATAAACTGAGCCAATTCTCTTTCATATATATACTTTCATTCTGTTGGTTCTGTTTATTTGGACAACTCTGACTAAATGCACTATCTAATAAGACTCTAAAATGTCCTTATTAGTGAGAGCACAAAACTCTTCTGTCCGTGGGATTCTCTAGGGACAAATATTGGAGTGGGTTGTCATTCCCTTGTCCAGTGAATCTTCCTGACCCAGGGATCAAACCCAGGTCTCCTGTATTGCAGACACAGTCACTACCATCTGAGCCACCAGGGAAGCCCCTCTTTTGTCTAACAAGATTACAAATCATTGCATTATTCACTTTGTTTTTACATGTCTGATTTTATTTCTTTTTTTTTTTTTCATTTAAAAACATTATTTATTTCTTTTTGATTTGGAGCAGTTGAGAAGGTAAATTAGTCTTTTAGGCTATCTTATTTATCTAACTTTTTAATTTTTTCAATCAAAATTCATGCTTTCACTTTATTTAAAAAGAGTCCTTCAATATTTAATGCATTTTGACGTTTTTTCTAAATACATTGATATTTGCTTTTTCTACATCTATGCAACTTTACATATTTATTTGAGACTTCCTTTTTGCTTCCTCATTTCCTTGCCCTTTGAGTTTTTCTTTTCAAGCATCTTTCAAATATGGGTTCCTTGTCACTCTTTTCAAAAATTTTCCTACTTAAGGATCTTAGTTTACATGTGCCATATGTATATTCTTTCTATGATTTATAGTATCTTCTAAAGTTGAACCATCTTGCTGTCATTCATTTAGGATCCTACCAGTTTTATATCCCTCACAATAATCATCCTCAGTAAGATGATGTACAGACTTGTCTTACAATAATTTAAAAATGAGTGCTTTCAAAGAATTTTAATTTCTAAATGCATATATTCAGTACTTACAGAGAGTTCACCTTACATCAGGTATATATACTTTATAGTTTGGTTTTAATAATTCTTTATGTTTTGTCTATCCATTATTATTGCTTTATCTATCTTGTTGTTTGAAGAGGGTGGTTGCTATGACTAGTGCATTCTCTTGGCAAAACTCTGAACCTTTTCCCTGCTTCATTTTGTACTCCAAAGCCAAGAGAAGACTCTACACATGGACATCACCAAATGGTCAATATCAAAATCAGATTGATTATATTCTTTGCAGCCAAAGATGGAGAAGCTCTATACAGTTAGCAAAAAAGAAAAAAGACCGGGAGCTGACTGTGGCACAGGTCATGAACTTTTTATTGACAAACTAAGACATAAATTGAAGAAAGTAGAGAAAACCACTAAACCATTCAAGTATGACCTAAATCAAATTCCTTACAATTATACAGTGGAAATAATGAATAGATTCAAGGGATTAGATCTGATAGAGCACCTGAAGAACTATGGAACAGAGGTTCATGACATTGTACAGGAGACGGTGATCAGATCATCTCCAAGAAAAAGAAATTCAAAAAGTCAAAATGGTTCTCTGAGGAGGCCTTAAAAATAACTGAGCAAAGAAGAGAAGTAAAAAGCAAAGGAGTAAAGGAAAGATATGCCCATTTGAATGCAGAGTTTCAAAGAAGAGCAAGGAGAAATAAGAAAGCCTTCCTCAGTGATCAGTACAAAAGAAATAGAAGAAAACAATAGAGATCTCTTTAAGAAAGTGAGAGAAACTAAGGGAAACTTTTATGCAAAACGGGCACAATAAAGGACAAAAATTATATGGACCTAACAGAAGCAGAAAATATTAAGAGGAAGTGGCAAGAATACACAGGGTGAGTGAAGTCAGTCATGTCTGACTCTTTGCAACCCCATGGACTGACTGTAGTTTACCAGGCTCCTCCAACCACAGGATTTCCAGCCAAGAATACACAGAAGAACTATACAAAACAGATCTTCATGACCCAGATAATCATGATGGTATGATCACTCACCTAGAGCCAGACATCCTGGAATGTGAAGTCAAGTGGGCCTTCAATTCAGTTCAGTTCAGTTCAGTCGCTCAGTCATGTCCGACCCTTTGTGACCCCATGAATCGCAGCACGCCAGGCCTCCCTGTCCATCACCATCTCCCGGAGTTCACTCAGACTCATGTCCATCGAGTCCATGATGCCATCCAGCCATCTCATCCTCGGTTGTCCCCTTTTCCTCCTGCCCCCAATCCCTCCCAGCATCAGAGTCTTTTCCAATGAGTCAACTCTTTGCATGAGGTGGCCAAAGTACTGGAGCTTCAGCTTTAGCATCATTCCTTCCAAAGAAATCCCAGGGTTGATCTCCTTCAGAATGGACTGGTTGGATCTCCTTGCAGTCCAAGGGACTCTCAAGACTCTTCTCCAACACCACAGTTCAAGGCCTTGGGAAGCATCATTGCAAACAAAGCTAGTGGAGGTGATGGAATTCCAGGTGAGCTATTTCAAATCCTAAAAGATAATGCTGTGAAAATGCTGTACTCAATATGCCAGCAAATTTGGAAAACTCAGCAGTGGCCACAGGACTGGAAAAGGTCAATTTTCATTTCAATCCAAAAGAAGGTCAATGCCAAAGAATGTTCATACTACTGCACAATTGCAGTCATCTCACACACTAGCAAAGTAATACTCAAAATTCTTCAAGCCAGGCTCCAACAATATGTGAACAGTGAATTTCCTGATGTTCATGCCAGATTTAGAAAAAGCAGAGGAACAAGAGTTCAAATTACCAACATCATTTGGATCATAGAAAAAGCAAGAGAATTCCACAAAAACATCTACTTCTCTTTTACTGAATATGCCAAGGCCTTTGACTGTGTGGATCACAACAAAGTGTAAAATTCTTAAAGAGATGGGAATACCAGATCACCTTACCTGCCTCCTGAGAAACCTGTATGCAGGTCACAAAGCAACAGTTAAAATCGGACATGGAACATCAGACTGATTCCAGATTGGGAAAGGAGTACATCAAGTCTGCATACTGTTACCCTGCTTATTTACCTTACATGCAGAGTACATCATACAAAATGCCAGAGTGGATGAGGCACAAGCTGGAATCAAGATTACTGGGAAAAAATATTAACCTCAGATTCTCAGATGACACCACTCTTATGGCAGGAATTGAAGAGGAACTAAAGAGCCTCTTGATGAAAGTGAAAGAGGAGACTAAAAAAGCTGGCTTAAAACTCAACATTCAAAAAAAATAAGATCATGGCATCTGGTCCCACCACTTCATGGCAAATAGATGGGAAAGCAGTAGAAACAGTGACAGACTTTATTTTCTTGGGCTCCAAAATCACTGCAGTTGGTGACTATAGCCATGAAATTAAAAGATACTTGCTCCTTGAAACAAAAGCCGTGACTCTTTAACCAAGTTGTTTAACAGTTGTTAAAGAGTTTGCTCAGGAGACTGGGGGAGCTGTGTCTTAGGGGACAGGAGTCTAAAGTACACTGGAATTTACTGAAAACTTGTTTGTAAAGATGATTACTTATTGCCATTTTCCTGCAAATATATATTTTGGAAAGTTGTATACTGTCAATTAAAGTGCTTTTGTCTAAAAAAAAAAAAAAAAAAAAAAAAATCTATGACTAACCTGGACAGTATATTAAAAATGAGAGACATTACTTTGCTGACAATGATTGGTGTAGTCAGAGCTATGTTTTTCCAGCAGTCATGTAAGGATGTGAGAACTGGACCATAAGCAAAGCTGAGCATGAAAGAATTGATGCTTTTGAATTGTGGTATTGGAGTAGACTCTTGAGAGTCCCTTGGATTGCAAGGAGATCCAACCAGTCAGTCCTAAAGGAAATCAGTCCTGAATATTCATCAGAAGGACTGATTCTGAAGCTGAAAGTCCAATACATTGGCCATCTGATGCGAAGAACTGACTCATTGGAATAGACCCTGATGCTGGGAAAGATTGAAGGTAGGAGGAGAGGGGGACAACAGAGGATGAGGTGGTTGGATGGCATTATCTACTCGATGGACATGAGTTTGAGCATGCTGAGTTAGTAATGGACAGGGAAGCCTGGGGTGCTGCATTCCTTGGTGTCAGAAAGAGTTGGACACAACTGAGCGACTGAACTGAACTGACTGATTTATCTTGTTAACAGAAATGGTGGTAGAAGTTAGCAGAAAGCTTTGAAAAAAATAAGAGGAATATTCTAAATTTTTGCAACAAATTTTGACACCAAAATGTAACATGCCTACTAATTCATGTTGTTAACAACTTATTAATAAAGCCATTGGTTTCTAATTCAGTATTTTTCTTGATTTTCATTATGATGAAAGTGAAAAGGAAATGTTTAGTTTTTTCCATCACAGTTTATATATTTATTATTTTCCAAGAATATTATGTCTTATTTGTGTTTTCTTCTGTTGGTCTATTCCTGAATGAATTATATAGTATATTTTAAATAAAATATTATATTATATATTATAGCTGTTTATTTTGGTGGGATTCCCTGGTGGCTCGGACAGTAAAGCATATGCCTGCAATGCAGGAGACCTGGGTTCGATCCCTGGGTCGGGGAGAAGGAAATGGCAACCCACTCTAGTACTCTGGCCTGGAAAATTCCATGGATGGAGGAGCCTGCTAGGCTATAGTCCAGGGAATCAGACATGACTTAGCAACTTCACTGGCTGTTCAATAGCTGTTTATTACTGCACATGTAATTTAATGGGTAGAATTGGAGTCATCTGGCATTATGCTATTTGTGAAAATACAGACAATTAAGAAAAAAAAAACAAAACATTTCCGGTATCCTATTATTCACCAAATGTCAGTAACTGGCTTAAAATTTAGATTTAGCTGATATCCTGAGTTATAGTGACTTATATTTTAAAGACAGTTTACATATCTACTTTTAGATCCCCTCATGAGCTAGAGACAATGCTATTAATTGAGCTAAATATTTCAATTTCCTCATCAGAATTCAGAAAGTTTTTATCTTTAAGTCTAGTAGGAGTTATGTGACCAAGACTGTTCAATGAAATAGTGCCAAAAACATATTTTCTACTTCAAGGCCTGGCCCCTAAAACCTCTCCCACAATTCTCACCATCTGTCTTTGCCCTTGTTATCCAGATACATGGATAAGATAAATAATTTGAAGGTTCTGGCATGTAGAAGTGTCCCTTTTAATGATCCTGCATCTTTGAATGACTGCATGAAATAGAGAACATCTACTGAGTCCACCCCAGGTATCTGTATTTGATTCTGATGTACAGGAAAGCAATATTTTGTTAAGCCAGTGAGGTGTTTATGCTTCCAAAACTGCAAGTGGAATTAATTACCCTGATCAATGCAAACATCAGTACAAAAAAAAAAAAAGAAGGAAAGACTGCAAATATCATTCACTTAGCATTTGGATGGCAAGACATTTGTACTGGAGTCAGGAATATAATATAGTAGAAACATGTCTGTAAATACTGCCTCCTGTGACATGTTGAAGGTAGACTATATGCCTACTAATTAGTTAGCTGCTCTTGCTAGCGAAGGGCTAGAAGAATCAAAATAGCTCATACTACTATTAACAATATTTTATAAAGTAATTTAAGAAAGAGATGCCTTGAAAGGAGAAGTAGATATATGCAAGAGAACAGAAAACTTCCAGAAATTACCACCTTGAAAGGATAGATAACTCAGTCTCTTTTAGAACCCAAATGGTAGGTGGGAGGTGGGAAATTGAGAAATCCTTTAGGGAAAAGAGTGTTTAATGAACCAGCCTTGGGGGAAAATTAAAAATAAACCTACGTTTTAAGTCTGGTATCTTCAGACTAGCCACCATTATTTTGAAGAATGGGGAGAAAGAAAAATCAAAAGGATAAAATAAATTTGAGGGCTATGTTTGACAGAACTAACTACCATGGTGGTAACTGTCATGTGTGACTAACTGGTAACAAAATGATCAAAAGTCTAGTAAGCTGTTTTAGAGAATTATGTTGCCAGAGGAAACTACCAACCCAGCCTACAGAGTTGGAGTCTTTAGTCTTCTATAAACTTGCATTATTGAACTTTCCTTCCTGTACAAGTATAGAGAAAACTCACTTTGCCTGCTGCAAATAATTTTACATTGCCAGGAACTGTTTTGTTCTGTGTATGATAGTCTTTACTTTTATAATTTTAAAAAACTATGTATGGCTTGGCCAAAAAGTTCTTTTTGGTTTTTCATAATAATATTGAAAAACTAGAACAAAGTTTTTTGCCAATCCAATATAATATGTATGTGTAGGGATGGGTAGAAAGATAAGTTTCTTTTTAATTAAAGGTTACCAGAACCAGATACCATATGGTAAGATTTCCAGAATACTTGGCGATTCTGTATTTAGGTTGGACAGAGTGACTCACAGGACTTCTTGTCTTAGTTTGCCTTGGGAAAGTAAGTGTATAAGATAAAGTAACAAATGGGTCTTTGGTACACAAGACACAAATTACATATATAGTATGTGCTCATTAACCATTTTTCCATCGCTAATAAAATAGCTAAACTGTATTTCCAAAATCTCTTTGCTTCTTGCTTCTTGATAGTGTCATAAAATTAATTTTTAACCTTATAGATGAGCCGAAAAAACCTTTCAGGTCTCTTTGTTTTTTGCTGTCTTCTCTATCCACTGATTGAAAGACGTTAGTGTATCCTTTGAGCTAAAAGTTTCATATGATGGCCTGAAAGGAAACCGGTTCCTTTAGTCACCTCTTGGAAAGGAGAAACTGAACTGCTTTAGGCTGTGATGTGAGCAAGAAATCCAGAGATACTTTGGAATTGTTCATTAGAACAGTTAGTGATAAAGCCTAAGTCCAAAACATGTAACACCGGCATAGGGTCTTTGTGGAACACAGTGGTTAAAAGGAAAACAGGTTGCAATACCAAAATAACTTTAAAGTTATGTATATATATAATAACTTGGAAGTTATATATAATATATACATAATCAATTAGAAGTTACATTACATGACTGCTGGGCATGCACAGAAGAAATCATCTCAAGTTGGGCTCAAATTTATTAATATACAATGCTGTAATTTAGCAATTTATGCAGACATATATTTGAATTCTTGTCCACATGTCCCATTGTTTATGTTTCTATTCACCAGGTCCTGCATATATTCAGTAAACCTAACATTTGCCTCTTTTAGCTTTTCTCTTCTATAGTTTTCTCATTCTGCTTCCTCAATATATTCCTATTTGTTGGATGGTGGCATTGAGATATTAACATTTTAACACATTTCACTAAGGCAAGATTTTCAGTTGCTACATGAAATAACAAAAGGCAAGGTGTAGAGAGCACGAATCATCTGAAACTGCAAACAACAACATATTACTTTTCTGTTATTAAATATCTTTACTATTTAAAAGTAAAGATATTTTCTGGACTCTTTCTGGACTTCTTTGATGAAGAAATAAAGCTTTATTTCTACCCATTTATATTTAATTGTTAACAGGAAGCTTCAGAAAGAATTATGAAATTGCCTAACACCCATTTCTTGCCTCTCACTTCTCATACTTGTACATATTTTATGAGCAAATGAGAGCCTCCTTAATAATGATGATAATGTATATTTTCAAGAACTGTAGGCCAGGAGTCCCCAGTCTCCGGGACACAATGCCTGACTATTTGATGTGGAGCTGTATTATTTCTATAATAAAAATAGAAATAAAGTGCACAATAAGTGGGAGAAGGCACTGACAACCCATTCCAGTACTCTTGCCTGGTAAATCCCATGGACAAAGGAGCCTGGTGGGCTACAGTCCATGGGGTCGCTAAGAGTCGGACACGACTGAGCGACTTCACTTTCATTTTCACTTTCATGCATTGGAGAAGGAAATGGCAACCCACTCCAGAATTCTTGCCTGGAGAATCCCAGGGACAGGGGAGCCTGGTGGGCTGTCGTCTATGGGGTCGCACAGAGCGGAACACTACTGACGCGACTTAGCAGCAGCAGCACAGTAAGTATGATGTACTTGAATCATCCTGAAACTATTCCCCCACACCTAGTCCCTGGACAAATTGTCTTCAGCAAAATAGGTCCCTGGTGTCAAAAAGGTTGGGGACCACTGCTTTAGGCCACATCATAACTATGATTCCACACTACTTAGGGAAAGTATTTACGTTCCCTGATCTCAGATCTTAATTGGATAGTATAAACATCTGTATATAAATTTTGCTTATTGATATGTTTCATTATATTTAACTTCATAATTAAAGGCCTGTATGGCTCAGTGGTAAAGAATCTGCCTGCCAATGCAGGAAACATGGGCTTGATCCCTGGGTCAGCAAGATCCTCTGGAGGAGGAAATGGCAACCCATTCTAGTATTCTTGCCTGGAAAATCCCATGGACAGAGGAACCTGTCAGTCTACAGTCCATGGGGTCTCAAAGAGTCAGATGACTGAGCGACTAAGCACACATACTATTTATTATCACAAATTTGCTTGTTTTTACATAGATGAAGGAATGTGCTCAAATGTGTTATTTGTAAAAACTACACTAAAAATTTATATGTGTATAGGAGGGCCGATTCATAAAAATAACATGTAATATATAATTAATACTTGAAAATAAAATGATCTTCAAATTTTCTATGTTCAAAAATTCTTCCCTGATGTACAAATATATATTACATTTGTTGCAGCTTCTTTAGAATCAATTTCTATTTTGATGTGCTATATTGCCAAGGATTGGAAAATTTGAGAAAAAGAGAACAAAGGAATTTGTTTATGTATTAGTTAAAACTAAATGTTAATAATATAAACCCAAGCAGAAGGGAGCAATGAATCTTAGAATTCAAGACATAATAAATATATGAAATATTGTCAAATACAGAAAAGTTTGATGTAATCCTTTCTGTACAGATTGTTTCTAAGACAGTATCCTCCAAAAGGTATTTATAAGAGTAAATTAATATTTATATTTCGATTTGTGATTGACATGACACATTATTACTAGAAGACTAGCCGGAGAGAATTAATACTTATTCCACATAAAGCATTATCTCTCTCTCTCTCTGTTTGTTTTTGTCCCCTCTTCCAAAGAAATATTTCTGCTTGTTTCATGTTGGTAAATGACTTTATATGCTAGGTGATCAAGAAAACTCATTTCTTTCACATTGCTATGTTTTCTAACATGGTTTCCTTTCCTATATACTGCCCTATAAAATTCCTAGATTGATGTTAAGATATTTAACTTTGGTTTATTCTGAATATATGATTTATGTCCTTTGTCCCCCTTCTTTTTCCAATACTAATTCACATTAATGTCACTTCCAAATGACGAGTGGATCAAGGTGGTTTCTTTACTTGCTCAGACAAAATCTGAATTAAATTGGGTTGAACGTCTGCAGAGAAGGAGAATTTCATATTTTAAATTAATCTTTTCCTTCAAAGAAAAAAAGTCTCTACGTCAAGGGAACATTTTTCTCCTTACCACTTACATTCTTATTTTTCTTATTTAATTTTACTTTATAGGATTTAAACCACATACCTACAGATTCAAAATACTTACACTTTAATATTTATGCAATCTTGCTTATTCATCCATAAATGAGGTTTAAAGTATCACCATTAAATAGTTAAAACTAGCAGTGTTCTTAGAGATAATTGCATTAATCCCCCCTTTTCTTGTGTAAGAGATTACATGATTTATAATTGAATCATCTTCTTTCTAGTCTAGTACTCTGCTTTGAACAGTATCTATCCACTTAAACTATGTAATATCTACTTGAAAAGATGTAGATGGATGGAATATTTTCTAATAGAAGAAAATAATTTTAATTTTATTCTTTAAACATGTATTAAAGCAGGTATATGTCTGCATTGAAATTACCATGACCATCATTATGAATTCTAGGTTTAATTAATAAAAGTCTGTGAGAATATAGCCCTATAGTTACATTTTTGCAGAATGAGGTACTTGAGTGAAAAGGGCCTTGTATAATATTGGTAAGTACATTTTAATGCCTACTGTAGGGAAAGTAAATTAGATTGATGAAAAATGCTCTAGTTAAAGATATTATCATCATTTGAAAGTTCCAAAGATGAATTCTGTATTCAATAGACATAATTCAAAATTTAAAATCTTTAACAATGTTGTAATGTTAATTATAGGCAAAACTCAATCATAATTTGTAACTGTAAGAAAGTCCAGTGCAAAAGGATTAGAAAAGAATTCTATAGAAGAAGTTTAACCGACAAGGGAATAACTCATGAGAAAAGGAGAACTTTTGGTCATCCAGAAATAAAATACTCTGCACTTCAATACACATACCATTTAAAAAAATAAAAATATGCAAATAGGAGGCAATATATTTATCTTGAGAAAGGTAAAGTTTTAAAATATAATCAAGCTGAAATATTATAAAATGAGTTCTACTGCAACAATATTTTAGGATAATAGCAGAGATGTCAGTTAAGCAATTTGCAAATCGTATATTTCCCTCCTGTGTTTGCAAGATTACCTTGTGAATCATCAGGATCCATAACTCTAAAGGCTTTTGATTTACATTTGCCTGAATTGCAAGGCCAGAAAGGAGACTGCAGATAAGACAAACAACATGATGATCTAGTAGCTACAATACCAATAAAAAATAAACAAATAGGTCTCTTCTTCCAAAAGGATGAAGCTGACACTCACTTTCCTTTTGCAACCAATAATTCTCTGCAAATATATAGACTCTTTATATAGATTACATTGGAACAGCATTTTTCCTGAGGCTTGTTTATGTCTTTCATACACAAAGTGATATTTGAGGTTAAAGGTGGGATGAGAGTGCTTCATTTACTACACTTTCTGGTATTTTTGTAATCTTCCACTCCTGTATTTTGGCCATACTCTAGTTCCCTTTACTCCCTTAATCAGAGTTTTACTTTCTTTGTATTCACATTTGCATTCAAACTTGCATTCTCACTAGTATTGCTTACATTACTTTTTGTTCATCATCTCTTCTTTTACCAGGCATGCTTACTTTCTTCTGATAAAAATAGATAATTAATATTTGCCTACTAATTTATACAAGCCAGGGCTTCCCAGGTGGCTCAGTGGAAAAGAAGTCCCTGCCATTGCAGATGTGAGTTCGATTCTCAGGTCAGGAAGATCCCTTGGAGGAAGAAATGGCAATCCACTCCTGTATTGTTGCCTGGAGAATCCCATGGACAGAGGAGCCTGGAAGGCTTTTGTCCATAGAGTCTCAAAGAGTTGGACACAACTGAAGCGACTAAGCACACGCAACATATGCTTTAGAATCTGCATATATATCAGCCTGTTGGGCTACGTCAATGGAGTTGCAAAAAATAGGACACGACTGGTGACTGAGCAAATACTTTATACATGCCAGGAAATTTCTTAAGTGATTTTAGATGTATCACTTATTAAACCTAAAAATAAATCTAGGAGATATATGTGTATATATATGTGTGTGTGTGTATGTGCATATGTGTGTGTGTGTGTTTAACACATACACATATGTGTTTCTATATTGATTTTAACAACCTTTCCAAGGTCATTTACCTATAATTAATACTGCTGGAATACAAACTATCATTCTGATTATTTCTGAGTGTCATTCTTTCCTACAGGTCCCTCCTTCTTCTCTTCCAGAACATTCTAGGTTTAACCATATATGTGTTCTTTAGCAGCTATAATTATACTTTTATAAGTGTAGCCTCTCAAGGTCACAATTGATTAAATCTCTGTAGATGTCTGGAAGCTGACTGGAGGCTAGTGTACATGTTCATATGTATGTATGTGACTGGTGTCTGTGATAGAGAAAAGTATTCATGATGTAAATGCAAAGTCATGGAGAGCTAGTCTGTACAGAAAAAGTAAGACTGACAGACAAAGACTCTTTAGAGTCCCCTGAACAACAAGAAGCACAAATTATTCAATCCTAAAGGAAATCAACCCTGAAAATACATTGGAAGGACTGATGATGAAGCTGAAACTACAGTAGTTTGGCCACCTGATGCGAAGAGCTGACTCATTGGAAAAGACCCTGATGCTGGGAAAGATTGAGGGCAGGAGGAGAAGGGGCAGGCAAAAGGATAAGATGATTGGATGACATCACTGACTCAGTGGATATGAGTCTGAGCAAACTCTGGGAGAGAATGAAAGACAGGGAATCCTGGAGTGCTGTGATCCATGGGGTAGATGACTTCGCGATAGAATGACAATGGTTTTAATTAAATTCTTTTTAAGATTAGTGAATGTTAAGTGGATACTTTTGAAATACAGTCACAATATGCCAATTCATCTTTACTTATATGAATTTATTTTTAAATTTAATATATTTCCTTTTGTGATTCTACAATACTTTTCCTCTGAAAAATGCTTTGATATATCAGATTCTAGAAAAATAAAACATTTATAATATAAAATATCTGAAAAGCCTGTTGGATACAATTAAAGTTAAGATTTGTATAATGTTGTATTTCTGAATTGCAAAATTATTTCAAAAGTTTTCACAGTACAAACACTAGAATGTGTACTGCTTGGTAGACTTCATGTACTTACAATTTAGAGAGAAATCTATTTTTTCTGTAATATCATCTCTTTCTCTATAAATAAAACCAATTTATAAGTGGGTTAAAATCTATAAGAAAATTTCATAAAGTATAGCATGATACTATATTTTATATTAATTACACAACATATTTTTTGCCCAATTTTCTAACATGTGTACATTTATTTAAATTAAACTTGGGCTTGAAAGTGATTATTTGACTTAATATGTTATCACAGTGAAGATGTTCTTAAATTATCTTTATAACACTTTATCAAAGCATGCAAATTTTTAAGAGCTATTGACATATATGTACAAATTCACAGTCTGTCACTTAGTAAGAATTGTGGCTTTCATTTCTTTGTGATAATTCCTTTGTAACTTTCTAACAACTTTTGATGTCTTAGTCCAAAAATCTATCTTTTCTCCATATGATTACTATGAATAACTGAATTTGTTGTGATGATTTTAATGTTTCTTTTTTTTTGAAACTTGAGTTAAGATATCATAGTATAGCTAAATTACTATAGATAGTTGAATGAGTTATTGCTGCTGCTTAGTACAAAGATATTGAAAAACACATTCACACTGTAAGTCTGAAAATGTCTCTAGATTTTTCATGTGGTGAAGACGTTTAACACTTTGGAAACATAATTTTCTCCTTGTCTTATCTCTTTCACCACTTTTTCTTTCTAATTCTCTTGACATTTTTTTGAAATATGTTCACTGATAATAACTAATGTTATATTGCTATACTGATATGCACCTATTAAATAGGTATTTTAAAGAAGTCATTTAACATAAATCACTGCAAGTCACTGGGAAAAACACACCCCTGCTCTCTAAACCTTACAACATAGTGGAAGACTATAAACAAAAAACATACATACAAATTTTGAGCTCTGTAATGCTGCAAAAGCTCCTCCAATAGGAAGAGCTCCTCTCCCTCCTCCAAAGGATCACCATGGATCTCTTCCTTTTCTGTATCAAAATGCTGGTTCTCACAAATAGAGGTGAATTATGTTTGCCTTTCCTTTAAATGTAGTTTGGATTTAGTGACTCTCTCAACCAAAAGAATGTGGAAAAATTCATATTCTGAGATTTCTGAGTCTAGGTCATGAGACACCCTGGAGCTTCTCTCTAGGCCATTGAGGAAGGTGGTTACTAGGTAGGAAGCTTAACACAAGAGAGCAACATTTTGAGTGAGCCCAAAATAGCCCTGGGGAGAGGGCTTATGAGGAGAAAGTGAATCAGCATTTGACTAACTTGCTAGTTTTCTAGCCATCTCAGCTGAAGAACTAGACATGTGAGCAAAGATACCCAGCACAAGTGAGCCTTCAGAAGACTTCAAGTCCAGTAACTATTGACTGAAATAGGCTTTAGGAAACACCAGTGACGATCATGTATCTGAACCTGTTAACATGCAAAGCCATGAGTGATAAAATATTTTGACTTTAAGTCATTAACTTTGGAGGTGTTCTTTTATGTAAAAATACATGAATATAAATCACATATTTATGTTTACATATGTATTATATGTGATATATATAGAACAGAGATAATGTACATATAAATATATATACATTGGTATATAAAAAATGAAAAAAATAAACAAAAGGGCTTAGTCAGCCAAATACATATGAGGAAATGTCATTGGATTTATGGTGAAAAATTAGAGACAAACAGCTATAGAGATGTCTCTCTCTGAGAATATATGAATACTTTAAACTAGGATGCAACAAGTAATAGTGGCAGGATGTACCAGCTAATAATCAAGCTCATTTCCTCCTCTTCCAGATCTTCTTGACATTTTTTTGAAGTTTACACAGAGTACTATGATTGGATTTTAAGCAAATAAAATGAATGTGGAATTGTGTGTATAAACTCTAAAGCTGTACTTCTAGTTCCCTACCCTTTTTTTTTTTTTTGTATCTTCCTTGCCTTCTTTCATTCCTCCCTTCCTTATTTCCTTTATTTATTGTTTGCTGATTTTTTAAGCCTTCATTCCCTCTTTTTGAGATAGCTAGGCACTTTGAAAAATCTGTTATGCTTTATTGTGTATTCCCCTGAGTTTCTAGTCTTAACTACTTTCTGCTGCTGCTGCTAAGTCGCTTCAGTTGTGTCCAACTCTATGCGACCCCATAGACGGCGGCCCACCAGGCTTCTCTGTCCCTGGGATTCTCCAGCAAGAATACTGGAGTGGGTTGCCATTTCCTTCTCCAATGCATGAAAGTGAAAAGTGAAAGTGAAGTTGCTCAGTCGTGTTCAACTCTTTGCGACCCCATGGACTGTAGCCTACCAGGCTCCTTTGTCCATGGGATTTTTCCAGGCAAGAGTACTGGAGTGGGTTGCCATTTCCTTCTCCAACTACTTTCTATGGAATAACATAATTGAAAATATATCTTTCTAAGACTTGTAATCTTATTTTTTTGATTATTCTTTGCCATTTCCATCTTTCAATACCACAGGAATTCCAGAAAATATTCTAATGATCTTGAGCTTCTTTTATACTATCCTTATTGCCTCTGTACTCACTGGTTTCCTTCTCTTCATCTTTCAAACTTGTTTCAATGCCGCTCCTCAGAGATCCTCTCCTAACTCCCATATTCAATAATTCATTATACTCTCTCAAAGCACACTGTTCTGCTGCTTTACCAAATGGACACAATTTAATCTATATACTTATTTGATTGCTATCCATATCCTTTATTAAAATGTATATTCTGTGAGGCCAAGGACAGAAATTTTTTTTCATGACTCTATACCAAATGAATAGCATAGTTCCAAGGACATGATAGACAACATGTTTATTCTGATAAATGATATAGAATGTTTTACAGTTACCCAATGAAATTTAATTTAATCTCATTTTCAATTTGTTATTTACTATTAGTAATCATATATCATCCAACTGAATAAGATTACATTTTATGTTTGTATAGGTATGATATAAAATATGCTCTACCTTCTTTTCACAATTGTATTTATTGCCTTCACTATAAATTAACAGGAAGAAGAGTAAGTGGAACAATTAACATATTTAAAAAAAATCAATGATAGGCTAAAATTTACATATCATAAATTTCTTAATCTGGGTACCTCTGAGGAAATCATTGTGATAATTATTTTCATTCCTTTCAACACAGCCAAATGTAACACATGAACCAGGAACAGCTGAAGAAATTAATAAGAAATAGTATTAAGCAATTTATTGAAGCCTGATATTTACATTTCCTATCCTGAATATGTGGTCCTAAATATCTAAGGATAAAGTATCAAAGGGAGTTCCTTCATAGCTCAGCTGGTAAAGAATCTGCCCACAATGTGGGAGACCTGGGTTCAATCCCTGGGTTGGGAAGATTTCCTGGAAAAGGGAAGGGCTACCCACTCCAGTATTCTGGCCAGGAGAATTCCATGGACTATATAGTCCTTGGGGTTACAAAGAGTCAGACAAAATCAAGTGACTTTCATGTTCACTTTCACTTTTCAAAGTATTAAAGTACTATTTTTCAACTTTCTCATGAACTTGATATGATGAGAAACAAAAACACCAGTTCACTTGAGTAATTTTCAGCTAGCAATTCAACAATCTTTCTTAAACATCAAGTAAAAAAGAGAAATTATAAATCAATGTTAACCTTGTTGTCTTAGAAGAGATATTAATAAGTTATTTTTCATTAATTTTGAAGATATCTTTTTCCTATTAAATTCAAAATTTGACTTGGAGTTATAAAATATTAGCTCTTTCTTTGTGTTGCTTATAATATGTTCCTTTTCTAAATACAGTTTGTGTGCTAGAAGAGTTGGAAGTAAATTGTGCATTTGATTATTTAGAGAATACAAAAAAGATATGTATTATGCTTTTATTTGAATGTAGAAATAAATGTGTACATATATATTGTGTAGATATAAATATATAAACATAAGTACAGATATGTGTGTACTAAGATTTGCTATTAGCAAAGATATAACAGATTAAGGGAAGAGACAAGGAAATGTGCTACTTTTCCTTTTAGAAATGTGTTTATTTTTCTTACTTTCTATTTCAATCTTTTTCCAGATTTGAGATATAATTGATAAACAACATTGTATGAGTTTTGTCTATTCAAAATGTTGATTCTGAATACTTATATAACACAAAACGATTACCACCACAGCATTAGTAAACAACTCCCTTGCATCACATAATTCAGTTCAGTTCAGTTCAGTTCAGTTCAGTCACTCAGTCGTGTCCGACTCTTTGTGACCCCATGAATCGCAGCACTTCAGGCCTCCCTGTCCATCACCAACTCCCAGAATTCACTCAAACTCACTTCTATCAAGTCAGTGCTACCATCCAGCCATCTCATCCTCTGTCATCCCCTTCTCCTCCTGCCCCCAATCCCTCCTAGCATCAGAGTCTTTTCCAATGAGTCAACTCTTCCATTGAGGTGGCCAAAGTACTGGAGTTTCAGCTTTAGCATCAGTCCTTCCAAAGAATACCCAGGGTTGATCTCCTTTAGAATGGACTGGTTGGATCTCCTTGCAGTCCAAGGGATTCTCAAGAGTCTTCTCCAACACCACAGTTCAAAAGCATCAATTCTTTGGAGATCACCTTTCTTCACAGTCCAACTCTAACATACATACATAACCACTGGAAAAAACATAACCTTGACTAGATGGAACTTTGTTGACGAGTAATGTCTCTGCTTTTCAATATGCTATCTAGGTTGTTCATAACTTTCCTTCCAAGGAGTAAGCGTCTTTCAGTTTCATGGCTGCAGTCACCATCTGCAGTGATTTTGGAGCCCAAAAAAATAAAGTCTGATACTGTTTCCATTGTTTCCCCATCTATTTGCCATGAAATGATGGGACCAGATGCCATGATCTTCATTTTCTGAATGTTGAGCTTTCAGCCAACTTTTTCACTCTCCTCTTTCACTTTCATCAAGAGGCTTTTTAGTTCCTCTTCACTTTCTGCCATAAGGGTGGTGTCATCTGCATATCTGAGGTTATTGATATTTCTCCCGGCAATCTTGATTCCAGCTTGTGCTTCTTTCAGCCCAGTGTTTCTCATGATGTACTCTGCATCTAAGTTGAATAAGCAGGGTGACAGTATATAGCGTTGACGTACTCCTTTTCCTATTTGGAACCAGTCTGTTGTTCCATTACCACTTCTTTTTTATGGTGGGAACACTGAAGAACTACTCTTGGCAAGTTTCAATATATAACACTGTTTTACTAACAACAATCACCATAATGTACTTAAATCCTCAAAACTGATTTGTCTTATAACTGAAAGTTTATAACATTTGACCAACATCTACAGATTTTTTCCAAGCTCCAGCCCTTGTCAACTACCATTCTATTGTGTCTCTACAAGTTCATTTTTTAGATTCCACAGTTGAATGAGAACAAACAGTAATTATCTTTCTCTGTCTGATTTATTTAACTTAGCATAATGCCCTCAAGTTTCAAGCATGTTGTTGCAAATGACAGTAATCCCTCCTTAGAGATGAATAACATTCCGTTTCTTAGCTATTATACATAATACGGCAATAGACATGGAAGGGAAGTCTTTTATATACATATATAAGTCTTTTATATATACATATATAATGCTAGAAAGGGGATTGATGGAACATATTGCAGTTTTAGTTTTAATTTTTTGGGGAACTTGGTATTTCAGTCATGTCAGTGTTATTGTCTTTATTTATTTGTGATTTTTTTTTTTTTTTTTTTTTTTTTGAATCCTCTGTCTTGGGTAGGTGGTCTATAAGTTTGTATGTTTTATCTTTAAAGAAAAAACAACAACTCTTAGTTACATTGATTTTTGGGGGGATATGTATTCCATTTATAGCTCCTCTGTTCTTTGATGGCTGGATGGCATCACTAACTCGATGGACATGAGTCTGAGTGAATTCCGGAAGTTGGTGATGGACAGGGAGGCCTGGCGTGCTGCGATTCATGGGGTCACAAACAGTCGGACACGACTGAGTGACTGAACTGAACTGAACTTCTTTGTTATTTCCTCCCTTCTGCTAATTTCGGGCGTCTGTGTCTGTGTGTGTGTGCACGCGTGCTCAGTCATGTCCGACTCTTTGAGGATCCATGGACTGAAGCCCACCAGGCTCCTCTGTCCGTGGGATTTTCCAAGCAAGCATACTGGAGTGCGATGCCTTTTCCTTCTCCAGGGAACCTTCCAGACCCAGAGATGGAACCGCATTGCTTGCGTCTCCAGCATGAGAAGGCAGGTTCTTTACCACTAGCGCCACCTA
Organism: Budorcas taxicolor; assembly: GCF_023091745.1. Taxonomy (NCBI): domain Eukaryota; kingdom Metazoa; phylum Chordata; class Mammalia; order Artiodactyla; family Bovidae; genus Budorcas; species Budorcas taxicolor. The sequence continues at coordinate 36,189,572 of NC_068917.1, forward strand.
CGGACTCCCACTTTCAGGGTTAGTTTGTTCTTTTCTTGAGGCTTCCTTGGTATCTCAGACGGGTAAAGCGTTTGCCCACAAAGAGGGAGACCTGAGTTTAATCCCTGGGTCGGGAAGATCCCCTGGAAAAGGAAATAGCAACCCACTTCAGTACTCTTGCCTGGAAAATTCCATGGACAGAGGAGCCTTGTAAGCTACAGTCCATGGGGTCACAAAGAGTTGGACATGACTGAGAGACTTCACTTTATTCTTTTCTTATAGTATGTTGCAATGTAAAATTAAGTGCTTTTATTTTTCAGCTCTTCTTTCTTGTTAATGGTGGTGTTTATCCCTGTAAACTTCCTGCTTTGACTGATTTTGCTTTTTTGTTGTTGTGTTTTAATTTTTATTTGTTTCAAGACTTCTAAAAATTTCTCTTTTGATTTCATCTTTAACTGATTATTTAGGAGTGTATTGCTTAATTTCCACATATTTGTGAATTTTCCAACTTTCTTCCTATTATTGATTTTTATTTTCATATTGTTTTAATCGGAAAAGATACTTGACATAATCTCAGGCTTCTTACTTTATTTTTGGCCCAACATATTATCTTTTCTGAAGAATGTCCCATGTGCTCGAGAAGAATGTGCATTCTGCTGCTTTTGGATGGAATGTTCTATGGCGGTCTGGTAGATCTATTTGGTCTAAAGTATGGTTCAAGTCTAGCTTCATTTTTTATTTTTTATCTAGATGATCTATCCAAGGTTGAAATGGGAGTGCTGAAGTCCCCTACTATTTGGAGGGCTTTCCAGGTGGCTCATAAGTAAAGACTATGCCTGCTAATGCAGTAGTAGCAGGTTCAATCCCTGGGTCAGGAAGATCCTCTGGAGGAGGAAGTAGCACCCCCACTCCAGTATTCTTGCCTGGAGATACCCATGGACAGAGGAGCATAGCAGATTACCACCCACAGTGTCAGAAAAAGTAGGATACAATTGAGCAACTGAGCATACCTACACTATTTGGTATTATCAATTTCTCCCTTCAGATCTGTTAGTATTTGATTACATTCTAAAGTACACACATTCAGGGCTCCCTCCACCCAATGACTTCCAGACTCTCTGGCAGATGTAAAGGATTTTAGCACAACATATGATAAACTGAAATTTAACACTCCACAGGTATAAGTGGCTATTTGGTTCTGCTTTTGGGGGATTCTTACTTGGGAGCTTTTGGCCTCACCAAAGGTATTGATTAATGTAGACTTTTGTGTTCAGAATGCAAGTTTCTGGGGATTTGATTCCTCACTTTGATCCTGAGGTAGGGCAATTTCTATTCTGATGAATTTGGGACATTATCAATTGTTTCATCATTTAAACATAGTTTCTTCATCTTGATTTTCTGAGAACATCAATTATTTTTTCATGTTTTCATTACATCCATACCATTTAATTATTTCAGGTTTTAATTACCTCAGATAAGTGCTTTAACAAACCAACTGCACATCTGTAACCATTGCTTCATCTTAAAAGTATTTCATTCAAATATATAAGTTGCAAGTATTTTGTAAGTCATGTCTTCAAAATAATTTTTACCATAATCTGGACAATTTAAATGACCTTCAGAAAGTAAGCATCTGTAAATACATCTCCTCCCTTTTACAGCCTGGAGCAAACATATCTAAAGGGACTTTCTTACTACTCAGTCAGTAAAGCTAAATGGAATTTCTAATAAGAAAGTGTTTATACCCACAACTCAGGTTTTTTTCCCCTTTTTTTTTTGATGAAAAGATCAAAACATTCAGCATTTTATTTTGTATGCCTGCTGAAAAAGGCTATAATTTGTCCAAATTGGCAGCCATGGAAATGACCATTATTCTCTAAACTACTGATCCAAAACCTTAGTTGTCTTTCAATACTTTGTGGGTTTGATTCACATTCTTGTTGGTTCTTCTCTGTCTTTGAGCTAAGACTAATTTTCTTGTTCCTAACAGCACTTTAGAAGTGAGCCAAGTATGGACCATGGATCAACTTGACAAGTTTCTCCTGCTTTAGAAAGTGTATGACTTGAGAGAAGCCAGTGAGTCAGTAGGAAGAGTCACAATGCCCTTTTCTTTCATATTTGAGCTTGCATTGGGAGCAGATATCCTGAAATAAATTTACCATTAGAAAGCTTTTTTTTTTTTTTTCCCCCTGGTAATATTGACCTGACCAAAGCACCAGAAATTCATCTCTTGTGAGAAAGACTATTAATATTAAAGCCTGAAAATTCATTACCCCAATCACTGAAGGTCAGCACTGACCCTTCTTTTGCTGTTATTGTTGTTAAGAATTGAGGTTTTAAAAGTTTAGAGACTTAACCATAGATACTGTAAATGAAGTTTAAGGCCAAAGCAGAGACAGAAATCAAAGACAAAGTGACATCACAT